>NW_027514403.1:0-600000 GCF_048772815.1 Callospermophilus lateralis
GGCCAACTCTGAGGAGTTGTGAGGAGCAAGCGATGAACAACTACATGCTTTCTGAAAAAGTACACTCTTCAGAGCGCTGCTGGCATTTGGCAATCCTCACATAAGTAGGTACCAAGGAAGACTGACACTGTCCTTGGTTATTTCAAAAAACTGAGCCCACTGGAACTGGGACTGGGACTCGCTCTGGGTGCCTGGATTCCTGGATCCCAAGTTCAGATAGTTCCATCACCAAAAAAGTGAGGTAGGTCACTTCATTCAGGAACAGACTGAGGTCACTACCTTGGCGACCACTTTGTCCTAACAGTTCCATTCAACGGTCCCAATAGATGGAGGCTACCGCTACTTCCTGTGACACTTTCACAAGTTAGGATGGTATATCAACCATAGGCACCCAGGAACATCTCTCCACACAGGCCTGGTTTGGTCCATCTTCTCTACATTAAGAAGAGAAAGGCTGATTCAGACACAAACCTTCATCCTGACCAGGATGTTTGCCATGGAAGATGACTTGTGCTCTCTCAGGTTCTTCATGGCTGCCTACAACTTCTCCAGGGATTATTTCTGCATGGACCTTTGAGGTTCTCAGCAGGTGGAAGATCCCCTACATTCCTCTTTTGTAAGACCAACTCTGATCCTGCTCTTCTGTAAAGTTAGATTGAGGGAACAGTGTATGTTTAGGGTTAATAGCATGTTCAATTTGAGTTAGGAATCATTCTGTGGGATGAATAATGGTACTTGAAACCTGTGATATTTACAAGAAAGGGGAAATATAATTATGAAAACAGAAATCTAAGTAAGATTTGAAGCCCTGAAGGGCAAATTGGGCCCTTGAGTTGGATACTTATCTTTGAATTATGTTCCGCACAGTTATCTCAGATAAATCCATATACAATGGCATAGGACCTTGTACCTTGGATAATTGAATGTAGAAGAGAACATCCAGTCAAAAAAAGATAGTCAGTAGGATTAGGATGATCTTCGGTAGGTTTAGGAAGAAGAGTGAGTAAATGATTTGGACCATAAGTTCTTTCGCAAGAGGGTTTCGAGTAGAGAGTGAATGTAAATGTCAGAACATGTGAAGAGTCAGTCACAAAGATGAACTGGGGAAAATATGTAGGAAAGTAGATATCAACAGAGATATTAGGAAATCAGGAAAAGAATAAAGTGAGTGATTGGATTAGACATTTTCAACAGGCTTGAGGTTGAGTATATAATCTTAGGAGGAAACAAATATATAGTCACAAATAGGATTTACAATTGAGAGCATTAGGCAACCTGGAGATGGATGATTTTTGTAATCCATGCTCACTTTCCATTTAGGATTTGGTACAATCATAAATGTGACTTTGCATTTTGTGTCCAGAATATTACTGTGATAAAATGTATATGTACATCAGGGAACATGAGTATTTCTTCCACCATTTCTGCAAACAAGTTTTTGAAGACATATAAATTAATTTTGGGAGTAAAAATAGGTGTGCCCTGTGTCTCTGAATATAGAGAAAATGCATGAATAGACCATACTGTGAATAAATAATATAACTGGCTCCAACTTTAAATAATGGATTGAATTGATATCTGAAAATATACAGGAAATTTTATATTGATATACATCCATTCATTACAACCAGTTATACATCTAATGGTAATTTAGGGTTATGCTTTATCATGAAGAGTGTGTGAGGTTTGCTTTAAAATTGATTATGAAAATCGAAAATAATGTGTTTGGAAAGAAGTTTCATGAAAAGGCCAGTCAAGAAACCTGGAGGAAATCATGTGTTCTGAAGCAGGAAATAATGGAAACTGAAACAAATGCCTATAAATTTGTGAACTTGTGGATGAAATATATATATTATGATGTTCAAAAACTTAAGAAATAGTAATATACCAGTGTTGAATGAAAATGAACCTCAAAATACACACCATGTCCCATAGGAATCTACTTGCATTGATGTTAAACTGAGTCAGTTAGTGTAGCAATATTAGGATCTGTAACCACCATTCACTGTAGTGAGTTTGTTGTACTAGGAAACAAACATGTATTTCACGTGGATGAATATTTCTGAGAAAAATCTTGTGAAAAGTTGATTATAAATCCACATACATGAACATGAATGAATTCAGGGAGTGTATATAAGACACATATATTTCATATTTTGAAAAATCTGGACAGTATATATATATATATATATATATATATATATATATATATATATATATACAAAACACACACATAGAGATATTAAAATGTAGCAATATATATGCCAATCGAAATTCATCATGAAATATATATCCTCCAGAGATGGAAAAATTTATATTTTAATGAAAATGGATTTATGTATAATATTCCACTAGGAAGGCCACCCATAGGTTGAATTTTAAATTCCAAAAGTGTTTAGGAGGGCTGATCTCTTCTCACAATTTGTATCTGCCAATGCATGCACTCACAATAATGTACTTGTGATACCAGGTAGGATTCTATATGTGCATATAAAAATACATGTGCTGAATAGGCTACAGAAAAAGGGAGACAGAAATTCACATAGTTGTTAACTTTAAAAACTCATGGAGAACTATATCATTTAAATTGACAAGATTTGTAACACCTACAATTTGTTATGCAAAAGGCAAGTCCAAATATATGTGATACATCCACTGAACTGCTTGTATTTCTATTCTGTTTGGGTTATTTTTCTCCATCATATTAGGATTATCAGTAAGAGTCTAGTTGGGTATGGGTTATTGTCAGGGATTCAGTATGTCGAATGGAAAATAGGAAAATGTATCCAATGTGTATGCAAATATGTGCTACACAAAAATCTTCCTACTCTCATCCAGAAAAATGCCTTTACATTACCTTCACCCCAAGTAAGACACAATTAGAGGAAAATAGTTAGAAAATATGTGAATACATATCTGCAATGGAAAATAATCAGGAGTTCACAACCTTGGAGGTGGTAGAGGAATTTCCAAAACTAAGGGACAGGGTAAACACTCCACGTACATGGAGCTCTGCCGGAATAATACTTCTTGAGAAACTGCCTCTGTGGTTGGACACTTGAAATATTTGTTGTTCTCAGGAGCTTGTCAGAAACTATGTTCCTTTGTAGTGAGAACATCAAAGCTGACCCTGCATCTATGTCCAATGAACATGAGACAGCAGTGCCGAATTCTCCATTTGTATGTAAACTGTGGCCACTGTGGGTAAGTGTCTCCCCGTGTGGACTGTGAAGCCATTTGGTCATCCTCCACTTTCCATGGTGTTTCTTGCTCTTGCACTGGGAGTTTGGTATTTGCTTCATGAAATACAAGCAGTTCATCTGGGACACAGTGTTGGAGGGAGTTATGTCACATGTGGTTTGTCAGGGTCTGCAGGAGAATGCACCAAACAGGCTTCTATCCCACATAGCTTTCTCCTTGACCATAGCAACCCTATTCTGAAGATTGCCCTGAAACCTCTCCATATAAAAAGATGCCTTTACAAGAAAGAGCCTGCTGGCTGCACCATGTTAGCCACAAGCTATTTGGAAGTCAATGGGAGATCCACATGTCTCAACCACAGATATTTTTTCACACACCTGCACACCACAGCTCTTGGCCCACTACTCTGCAGGCTTCAATATACTGGCATCTCTGTTCTACACCATTTTCATGAAACCCAGTCAAACAAGGCACGGTCTGGTACACTCATGATCAGCAACAGAACATCCAAAGGTTCCCCAGTGCAACCAGGTCATGGGAATTTCAAAAATTTCATGGTATTTATGTAGCCATTTTTCAAGGATGAAGTTGGAGGCACTGTGGGTTTCAATTCATTCAGGAACCATTAAAAGTTGAGGAAGTTCATTTCAAAGAAAGCTCTGGAGAACTCTCACAGGCAAGGCTTCCAAAAGAGTGGACAAAAGGTCACATGAAGCCAGGCCCATTGAGTTCTCCAATATGAGTTCCATGTGTGTTTTGACTCTCAACTATTGCTGCCAAGTATTAAAGAATAAAATCCTGTGATATCCTGGCTGAGATTCCCAGTACTCTGAGGAAAGCCACCCTGGGCCAAGCTCTCTGTTTCCAAGGGCGACTCTCATGCGTGGCCTCATAAAATCCCAACACAATTTATGACAATACTTCTCTGAGTCAGTTCCAGAACGCAGTCTCTAAGGGGAATCACACCAGAGTTCAAGCCCAGGTTGACCCAGTCATCTCTCCACACCGCCAAACAAATGACCACAATTAAAACCAAAACACTCCCACATGGCTTCCATCTTCTTCCATGTAGACACTCATCATAACCTCTGGTTGGAGCTTTCCATGAGGGGCACATTCCAAAGAGTGTCCAAAATAAGCTCCATGTCCCTCATTTGGCTAAAGTCAGGGTGGGCTGGAAACCCTTCCTGTGAAACCGGAGTGATCAAATATTCCTGCCCTTAATACTGCTCTGCTTCTCCAATTTGAGGCCTTCTGACTGTGGGGTTTAGATTCTTTATGTGAATTGGAATCAGGAGAAAAGACAAGCCCTTCTGCAGAGATTTGAGGAACTCATTTGACCCAAAGGATCCCTATTCTCACTTGATGGATTTCAGGAACCTAACAGAGGAAGGCAATAGAATTCATTCACAATGACTGAACATTTTGCCATTTTGGTTTTGGATGCACACATGGAATCTTTCTTTAGATCCATCAGGTGCTGAGAATATAAGCCACAGCCTCACACAGGGCCAAGAGGCTGATTCAGACACATCCTATTCCAAAGAAATTAAGCAAAGAATCCAAGGTGATGCCCATTCATTTACATTTGAAAACTGTTTTCTTCAGGGTTCATAAAGGGGTGGCCTGAGGCAAAGACGTTCCTGAAATTCAGGGCAACAGAACAATAGGTTAGCAAATGACCCAAAGCAGGGTTTCTCCACTGAGAGTTTCCTGGTCACACTGATATCTGAGTTTTCTGAGATACTGGCCATTCCATTCAGCTATCCAGTACAAGGCCATGTCACAGACGTTGGAGTTGGCACCTATCTTGGACACAAATCCATGATCCTATTCTGGAGAGTGGCCAGAATTCAGGAAGAAAAAATGGGACTTAGGAAGGTAGTAGGTTTTGCCCATCCATAAGGAAAGCCACACTCCATTCATAAGTTAGACAGGATGAATTCTGGGAAGTTTTCTAGTAGACAGGACACATCCATTGTTGCATTGTCTTTTCTCGTGTCTACAACCACGGACACAGTGGGATACACAGACATAGAAACACTCACCTTGTCAAACGACTTACTAGAAACAGTTCACTCCAAACAAACAAACAAACAAACAAACAAAAAAAAAAAAACGCCTTTCCTACCTATTCTCAGAACATGAGAGAAAACAACAAACCCACACTCACAAAGGCACCTCCTTCCCCCAAGTAAGTCTTTGACTATCCGGTGTGTCCTCTGACTGGTGGGCCATACTATGTTCTCCCGAAATGGCCTGTACCCTCTCTTGTTTCCTTGGCCAACACTGTGAAGTTGTCAGGAAAAAGTGGTGAGCCACTACCTGCTTTATCAGGAAAGGTCCCTCTTAAGAGCTCTCCTGGCATTTTGCCATCCTCACATCAGTAGGTACCAAGAAAGACTAACTGTCCTTGGTAAATCCACACAAGTGAGCCCACTGGGACTGGGACTGGGAATGCATCTGGGTGCCTGGCTTCTTGGATACCAAGTTCAGAGAGTTCCATCACCAAGAAAATGAGGTACATCACTTTCTTTGGAACTGAATGAGGTCACTGCCTTGGCAACCCCTTTGTCCTAACAATTGCTTCCAAAGGTCCAGTGAGATGGTGGCTGTCCCTACTTTCTCTAACACTTTCACAAGTTAGAATGGTATATCAATCATAGGCACCCGGGAACAGCTCTCCACACAGGCCTGGTTTGGTCCATCTTCTCCACAATAAGAAGAGAGAGCCTGATTCAGAAACATCCTTTCATCCTGACCAGGTTGTTTGCCATGCAAATTGGCCTTTGCTCTCTTAGGTCCTTCATACCTGCCTACAACTTCTCCAGGTATCATTTCTGCATGGACCTTTGAGGTTCTCAGCAGGTTGAATGTCCCCTACTTTCCTGTATTGTAAGAACAACTCTGTCCCTGCTCTTCTGTAAAATGAGATTGAGGGAACAGTGTATGTTTAGGGTTAATAACAGGTTTGATTTGGGTTAGAAATCATTCTGCTCCATGAATAATTGTATTGGGAACCTGCGATATTTACAAGAATGTAGAGGTGAAATATAATTATGAAAACAGAAATCTAGGTATGATTTAAAACCCACAAGGGCATTGGGCCCTTGATTGGGATACTTAGCTTTGAATTATGTTCTGCACAGATGTCTCAGAAAATTTGATATACAATGGCACAGGACCTTGTACCTTGGAAGATTGAATGTAGAAGAGAACATCCACTCAAAAAAGGATAGTCATTAGGATTTGAAAGATAGTCGGTAGGTTTAGGAAGAAGAGTGAGTATATGATTTGGACCAAAAGTTCTTTAGCAATAGGGATTTAGTTAGAGAGCGAATGTATATGTCAGCACATATGAAGAGTCAGTCACTATCATGAACTGGGGAAAATATGTAGAAAAGCAGATATCAATAGAGACATTACTAAATCAGGCAATGTATAAAGTGAGTGAGAGGATTAGACATTTTCAACAGGGTTGAGTTTGAATATATAATCTTAGAAAGAAAGAAATACGTAGTTACCAATAGGATTGACATTTGAGAGCATTAGGAAACCTTGAAATAGATGTTTTTAGTAATCTATGTTCACTTTCCATTTAGGCTTTGGTAGAATCATAAGTGTGACCTTTACAATTTTTGTCCAGAATATTACTGTGATAAAATGTATACATAAATCAGGTGACATAAGTATTTCTTCCACCATTTCTGGGAGCAATATATTGAAGACGTATAAATTAGTATTGGGGGTAAAAATAGGTGTACCCTGTGTTTATGAATATAGAGATAAAGCATGAATAGACCATACTGTGAATAAATAATATAACTTGTTCCAACTTTAAATAATGGTTTGAATTGATATCTGAAAAATTACAGGAAATCTTATATGGATATACAATCATTCATTCCAACCAGTTATTCATCTAATGGTAATATTAGTGTTTTGGTTTATCATGAAGAGTGTGTGAGTTTTGCATCTAAAGTGATTTTGGAAATCGAAAATAATGTGTTTGGAAAGAAGTCTCATGAAAAATCCAGTCAAGAAACCCTGACAATACATGTGTTCTGAAGCAGGAAGTGATTAAAGTTGAAACAAATGCCTATAAATTTGCTCACTTGTGGATGAAATATATATCCTATGATGTGCAAAAGCTGAAGAAATAATAATGTACCAATGTTGAATAAAAATAAACATCAAATTACATATCATGTCCCATAGGAATATACTTGCATTGATGTTTGACTGGGTCAATTACTGTAGAATTATTAGGATTTGTATACACCATTCACTGAAGTTAGTTTTCACTACTAGTAAACAAATATGTATTTAAGGTGGATGAATATTTCTAAGAATAATATTGTGAAAAGTTGATTATAAATCTAAGTCCATGAACATGAATGAATTTAGGGAATTTAAATAAGACACATATATTTCATAGTTTGAAAAATCTGGAGAGTGTATATATATATATATATATATATATATATATATATATATATATATATATATATACATATATACACAAAACACACACACAGACATTAAAAAGTACTAATATATATGCCAATCGAAATTCATCTTTAAATATATATCATCCACATATGTAAAAATATTTATTTTACTGAACATGAGTTTATGTATAATGTTGTTCTACTAGGAAGCTCCCCTATAGGTGGAATTTTCAGTTCCAACAGCGTTTAGGAGGAGTGATCTCTTCTCACAATTTGTACCTGCCAAGTCAGCAACCTCACAAAAATGTAACTATAATACCAGGTAGGATTTTATAAGTGCATATAAAAATACATGTGATGATGAATAGGCTACAGAGAAAGGGAGAGAGGAATTCACATAGTAGTTAATTTTAAAAACACATAGAGAACTATTTTAATTAAAAATTGACTAGATTTATAACACCTACCGTTTATCATGCAAAAGGAAAGTTCAACTATATACCATGCCTCCTCTAAACTGCTTGTATTTGTATTCTGTTTAGGTTATTTTTCTCCATCATATTAGGATGAATAGTCAAAGGCTAGTAGGGTATGGGATAGTGTCATGTATTCAGTATTTCAAATGAAAAATTGAAAAATGGATCCAATGTGTATGCAAATATTTGCTACACAAAAATCTTTTCAATCTCATCCAGAACAATGCTGTGACATTACCTTCGCCCCAAGTATGACACAGTTAGAGGAGAAGAGTTAGAAAAATCTGTGAATATATATCTGCAATGAAAACTGCTCAATTTTCACAATTTTGGGGGTGGTAGAGGAGTTTCCAAAAGTAAGGGACAATGTAAACACTCCACAAATGTCGAGACCCCTTGCCCACAAGGAAGAAGCAACTCAGGAATCTTCTTTCAGCAGTTTATTCAGGCCCTTGATATTTCTTCTTCTTCCTTGTTGGATGCCCCTCCCAGCCTTAATAAAGCATCCCAAGCCCCAATGCAAAGCTGCCACGTGGAACTTTCTCACAGGGTGCTGAAAAACCATGCACCAACTCTCCCAAACAAGGAGTTGTTTGTTACAGACCACAGTGGAGCCAGCGCCATCCTGCAATGGCGACCATAATCTGCAGAAGTGGCTCACCACAGTTCCCCCTTTCTGTTTTCTGAAAACAATACAGGCGAGAGTAGAGGTCCTATCCCACTGTGCAGAAGTGGCTGCATAGTATGGCTCAGTCCTAAGGAGGGTCCTTCCCCAGATCTGAAGCCATATCAGCGGACGCCTTTTTCGTGGGGCGGGGCGTGGACATCAAACCCGCATGCAATAGGACATGCTCTCCTTGAGGTCTACTTCAAGGATCACTCAAGTGCAGTGCCTTGCCTCGCATCCTGTATCATGACGAAGGTGGACGAAGGGGGACAGCTGAGGCTGAACTGTGGCTGTACACAACGACAAACGAGTTGACAGCACCCTGAAAGAAAGGCACGGACTTTAAGGCGATAGAGAAGCTTTAGTGTGGAAACCCACCTGTGTGCAATGGCAGCAAGACTGGCAGAGTGCAAGGGCTTTCCAACACTAAGAGAATAACGAGGAAAGAAATGCCGATCCCAGTGCAATGTTATAATAACTTGGGGTGCAACGACCATGTCAAAGATTTACTGTTTAAGATGCGCAAGCCAGACTTGAGGTGAATTGCCATTTTCTAAAGCTGCAAGAGCTTGGATGATCATAGCCTTATCGTGAGCATTGCGGGCCTTGAGGCAACAGAGAAACCACAAACAGAGAAACATACCGAAGCAACACATTGCACCAAAAATGCCTACCCCCACCCACTGTTTAAAAAAGGAAAAAGCAGAAGATATCCAATCGGTGAATTGACCCAAAGTTACGGGATCAACACGGGTGTTATTCAAGACACCTATCTGGGTTAGTTGAGAGTGGATCATGTCTTCTGCTTCCATGGACCAATTTCCAGCCAAATATTCGCCAATGATGCGGGAAACATTCCTGGAATCATTAAATCTGACAGAGGTTATGCATAAATGTGCACGTTGGTCAACACAACCCAAAAGCACTAAGTCAGCCAATTCTTCTACCTGAGCTTGGAGTAAATCTATTGTTTGGTTGGCAGCTAAAATCCCTGACAAAATATGTTGATTAATTGTATTTTGGGATTCAAGTATGGTGGAAGTTTGTTGGACAACTTGATTAATGGTGGCAGCAGTTTGTACTTGATTGGCCATAGCCACTCCGGCCGTAACCGCTGCAGCAGCAAATACCGCCACGGCTGTCACTATAGCCGCTGTGATTCCAAAATCTCTGTGGACTCTAAGTAGCTCAACAATAGGGAATTTATCATGATCCGCAGTGACCGGGATTGGGACAAAAGTTGGAATTTTCATAACCACTGCTACAGTCCAGGAACCATTCCAACACTCAGATAAGAGACTGGTAGTATGAGAACAATCCAGCATCCCCAACAAGGTGGCCTTAGCCAAAAGGAATAAGAAGGGGGATTGGACACAGACCATTGCAGGAGGCATTGTGGCATTATACAACAGAGAGTTGAATGAAACAGATGTAAGTCTATTACCTCGTTCACTTTCCCTAACAGTACCAGAAACATTAGTCAGCCATCTTTTGGCTCCTACCAACTGAGCCAATGCAGAAATATCGGCTGAAGCCCCCTTTTCATTGGAAATCAGCCATTGAAACCAGGACCAACCTACTCCTGTAGAGGAGCTGGCACTATTGTTAAAGTTATAAACATACCTCTTAAGAGAGGGGGAAAGGGAGAAACCTTTAGCAACTTGATGTTTCTCCCAAGAATGATCCTGACAAGGCGTAAATGTTGTGGGGAAACCAAGATTAGGGGAACAGTAATGAGAGGCCTTGAAATGAGTGGCATCATGAATACTACTAGAAGAAGGAGGCACTGGGATTAGTACCTCGGAGATAATAGCCAAGGTAGTTATGTTAATACAGAGCTACTGTTTGCGGGGGTTCCTGAGCCTGATTGCTTCCCCGAAGCTACCTTGCTCAATACAGCACTGATAATGCTCCCTGAGACCTGATTGGACCACAATGGGTCCTCCCAGTTAGTCAAATTTTTGGTCTTAAGGCTAATGCAATTAGCGTTTTTAAGTCTGAAACAAAAAAACTCCTCTTAGATTAACTTGAGATTGATTAAAAATTCTCTCCATGTCCCCTCTAGGAGAGGCACAGGGAGCAGACATCTCACATGAGGTAGAAAAAAGAGTGGGGAGGACACTAGAATTACCATGAACCGGCATCGGCATTGGCCATGCCCGTGCCACTGCCCACCACCGCATTGGTGTCGCCTGTGCCATCGGCACCAGCACCAGAGCCAGAGCACTTAGCAGAATGAAGATCCTCATCACAGAATTGTTGTGGTATCTCTTGTTGCTGGTCAGTTGATGTCGAGACTCTTCTTGTCAAGCGTTCAGGGACCCACAATGGTTCCGTACGATCCTGGGGAAAAACACATACAGATCCTCGTGCCCATGTCAGCACGGGGTCAGGGCCGTTCCATTGGCCCGTAAGAACATCCTTCCACTTAACATAGCCAATCACAGAGGGCTGAGGGGACACATGTCTATCGGCCGCAAAGCCACCATGAATATCCAAATTCGAAAAATTAATGGTAAAGAGAGCTAAGGACAGGCGTTCTTTAGGAGTGTGTTCAGCTCCTATTCCCCCTTTTTGTTTTTGTAAAGTTTCCTTTAAGGTGCGATGAGCACACTCAACAATGCCTTGTCCTTGAGGATTGTAAGGCAAACCATGAGTAAGTTGCACTCCCATTGTAGAACAAAAAGCTGTAAATTGTCTGCCAGTATAAGCAGGTCCATTATCAGTCTTAAGGGATGCAGGTGCACCCCATGCTGCCCATGCCTCTAATCAGTGAGAAATGACATTACGTGCCTTTTCTCCTGATAAAGCAGAAGCATGGATAATTCCAGAGCACGTATCAATGGAAACATGCACATACTTGAGGTTACCAAAGTCAGGTATATGTGTCACATCCATTTGCCAAACAACCAATGGCTTTAATCCCCGTGGGTTTACTCCATAATTAGGGGGATGAAGAAATGTGACACAGTGGGGACATTGCAATACTATCTGCCGAGCATCCGCTCTTGAAATGGAAAAATGCCTGTGCAGCGTTAATGCATTAACATGGAAGATTTGGTGAAACAACTTAGCCCCCTCTAAGGAGGAAGCCAAGCATATAAATTGACCTCTAGTGGCTAAGTCCGCACGCACAGGCATTACCCTGGGATAACGTACCAGGAAGAGAGGTGTGAGCCCTGATATGCATTGGATAAAAAGAAGCAGTGCGGTTAGAGATAAGCTGTTGAAGCTGAGTAAAGTAAGCAGACACATTGTGGGCATCACTAATAGCTCCCACGGCCTCCAGGACTTTTAGTGCTTGTACCACATACCTGGAGTCCAAAATAAGAATAAAAGGAAAAGAACACTGTTTAAAAACTTCAATAACAATTTGTAGTTCTATCCATTGTGGATTTCCAGGAGCAAATTGATGCTGGAGAGGGGGAGAGTCATTAATTACATAAGCTCCCATTCCAGACTTGGAACCATCAGTAAAAATGTTAACAGCCCCCGGAATTGGACTGGATGAAGTTACCTTAGGGAAAATGATGGGATGTTCCTTAACAAAATGGAGTAATGGATGAGAAGGGTAGTGATTATCAATACCCCCTTGAAACGAGCAACACAGAATAGCCCAGTTGTCTAGAGTAGCACATAAAACATTAAGTTGAGCTTTAGTGTAGGGTATGATAAGAGAAGAAGGTGATTGGCCGAAAAATTGAATGCTTTGTTGAATCCCTTTAAGTGCCAACGCTGCAACAGCATCAGGATAATATTCTAAGGATTTTCCTGGGGATACATGTGGGTGGATCCATAGTAAAGGCCCATCTTGCCACAGTACTCCAGTAGGCTGCCGCATAGTGGCAAGCACACATAACTGGAAAGGTTTATCACTCTGGAGCCTGCATAGAGTGGCATGCTGTATAGCTTTTTCTACTTTTATAAGGGCCGCTCTAGCCTCAGTAGTGAGGCTACGAGGGGAAGCAAGATCTGGATCACCCTTAAGAGTAGCATACAAAGGCTGGAGCACAATATTAGGAATATGTAAATATCCTCTTATCCAATTAATGTCTCCCAGCAATTTTTGAAAATCATTTAGAGTTTGGAAATCTTGAGTCCTGATGGTAATTTTTTGTGGTTTTAATTTGTCATACCCAATTGTCGCTCCCAAATACCTGATAGAATCCCCTGTTTGAACCTTTTCAGGTGCGATGTGCAGTCCATGTTGAGCCAACAGCATCTCGAGTTCTTTATAAGCCTCATAAACTGTCTGTTCTAATTTTGCGGCCAATAACACATCATCCATATAGTGAATGATCTTGGTGGAGGAATACTTACGTCTGAGAGGTGCGAGTGCCTTCCCCACATACATTTGGCACATCGTGGGACTGTTAGCCATCCCCTGTGCCAACACCACCCACTCAAACCTTTGATCTGGTTCCTCATGATTACACGAGGGAAGGGTGAAAGCAAAACGTTGTGAATCTTTAGGATGCAAAGGAATGGAAAAGAAACAGTCTTTAATGTCAATAACAATTATATCCCAGCCTTGAGGAACAGATGAGAGCAGAGGCAGCCCTCTTTGAATGGGTCCCATAAGTTGCATCTGAGCATTAACTGCTTGTAGATCATGCAGTAGGCGCCACTTCCCTGATTTTTTTTTAATGACAAATATGGGAGTATTCCATGGAGAAGTAGAAGGTTGGATGTGACCCAAATCAAGTTGTTCTTTGACTAGATCATGGGCTGCTGCCAGTTTAGCCGAGGGAAGAGGCCACTGAGGCACCCAAACAGGCTCCTCGGTGAGCCATGTTATGGGTATTTGAGCCCCAGTGGCCCCTAGGAAAAACCCAGACCAAACCTGTTAAGCTTTTGATGAGCTAGCACAGGATGCTTACGCCCCTGTAGGTGCCTATTAGGGTCCCCAAAAATCTTTCCAGCGGCCTCCACCATCCTTGCTACAAAATCTGAAAAGGGTTCTGTAGAGCCCTGCAGAATCTTAGTCAAGTAACCAGACACCTCTCCTCTATTTGGAAGTGGCTTCCATGCCCGAATGCAAATGTTGTTAATTTGATCATATGCCTAAGGAGGGAATCCTGTCTGTTGATTAGCAAATCTGCCTTGTCCTAAAAGCATATCCTTGTACCAATGGGGGTGTCCCGCCGCATAGTTTTGGGCGGCCTGCTCAACAGCGCCCTCTAGCAGAAAGGCTCTCCAGTCCAAATATTTACCTGGAGAAACACAAGCCCGAACAAGGCTAGCCCAATCTGAAGGAGTCATAAAAATCTAGCAAGTCCCCCCACCTGAGTAAGGGTGAAAGCGGCATCCACGCCATAAGTGCGGAAAGATTCCGCCAAGGTTTTAATTTTCTTAAAGTCTAAAGGCTCATGATATCTTCCCCTGTTATTGTCCTGAAATACAGGGTATGCAAGTCCCATATCTGTATTAACTGTCCTCCAAACTTGCGCATGAAAATATCTCCCGGAATTTTGGCTCCCCCCCACATACGGGGGTGGGGCAACCGGCACCATATCTTCTTTGAGATATTCTACCTCCTCCTCCTCAGAGTGTTGTTGACCGATATTGGATCCCGTCCCCTTTTTACAGTAGGCCTGCGTGCCCTGTATCCCTTTTTTCTTTTTCTTCACTTTTATCTTTCGTAGTTGTTGTAACAATATATCAAGGTCCTCAGAACTCTCTGAGCCGCTTGTGTTCTCAGGTGTTTTTAATTCAGCCAAGTCTGGGTAGAGCCTTCTCCTATTTTTAGTTTCAGGCTCTTTTGCCTTCTCACTACTCTTACTCCCAATGTTCTCTGCCACTTCACTATGTGATCCTTCAGACTTTTCCTCATGTAGGTGCTCAAAAACTTCTTGTCCTTTAGTAAGTGCTTCCTGACATCTGCCATCTGCGAGGCAACTACGGATCATCTTCCAAAGGGGTATCACCCCACCCTCTAATATGCCCTGCTCAGAAGCAAAGTCAAGATCTGTGCCTAACTTATCCCAGCTAGGTAGAGTAAGGCTGCCCGAGAACGCAAACCACGGTGCAGCAATATCTGTCTTCCGTAAAAATCTCTGTAAAGTACTACGTTTCACTTCTAGGCCCTTGCAACGTAACAGGTTATCTAGGGCCAGGAGAAGCGGACTTGAAGATACGGCACTCATGACACAACAAAAGACACACAAAAAACAAAAATGAAAGTAAGAGCGAAAGTACACAGTGCAGCTGCAATAAGATGTAATGCTCTCTCTGGCTTTACAGAGGAGCTGCCGCTTTGATAGCGGGTCCCACTTACCTGGGACTAATCCCCGCTTTGACCGCGGGTCCCACTTACCTGGGACTAACCTCCGCTTTGACCGCGGGTCCCACTTACCTGGGACTAACCGGTGCACCACCCCTGACTGCTGAAAGTTCTGGTTCCCGGGTTTTCAGCACCACTTGTCGCGACCCCTTGCCCGCAAGGAAGACACAACTCAGGAATCTTCTTTCAGCAGTTTATTCAGGCCCTTGATATTTCTTCTTCTTCCTTGTTGGATGCCCCTTCCAGCCTTAATAAAGCATCCCAAGCCCCAATGCAAAGCTTCCACGTGGAACTTTCTCACAGGGTGCTGAAAAACCATGCACCAACTCTCCCAAACAAGGAGTTGTTTGTTACAGACCACAGTGGAGCCAGCACCATCCTGCAATGGCGACCATAATCTGCAGAAGCGGCTCACCACACACAAACATGGAACTCTGCTGGCTTAAAGTCTTCTTAAGAAACTCCCTCTGAGGTTGGGCACATGTAATATATGTTGTTCTCAGGAGCTTTAGCTTCCATTGTAGTGAGACCATCAAAGCTGGGTCTGCATCTATGGGACCTGGAGGACATGGTTACTTATTTTAAAATGAACATGAGGAAGCATTGCTAAATCCTCTCTTTGTAGGTAAACTGTGGCCACTGGGGGCTAAGTGTCTCCCCATGTGCACTGTGAACCCATTTGTTCATACTCCATCTTTCGTGGTGTTTCTTGCTGCTGCACTGGGAGTTTGGTATTTGCTTCACGAAACAAGGAGTTCAACTGGGACACAGTGCTGGAGGGAGTTCTGTCACGTTTGGTGGGTCAGGGTCTGCAGGAAAATGCACCAACCAGGCTTCTATCCCACAAGCTTGCCTCTTTGAGCATAGTAACCTGATTCTGAACATTGCCCTGAAACTTCTAAATATCACAAGATGCCTTTACATAGAAGGGTCTGCTGGCTGCACCAAATCAGTCTTAATCCATTTGGAAGCCAATGGCATATCCACATGGCCACACCACAGATTTTTTATCACACACCTGCCCACAATTTCTCTAGGTCCACTACTCAGCAGCCTCCAACTTACTAGCATGTCTTTTCTATATTATTTTCATGAAACCCAGTCAATCAAGGCACCTTCAGGTATACTTATGATCAGAAACAGGACATCCAAAGGTTCTCCAGTGCCACCTGCTCATGGGAATTTTAAGCATTTCATGGTATTTATCTAACCATTTTTCAAGGATGAAGTTGGAGGCACTGTGGGTTTCAATTCATTTAGGAACCATTAAATGGTGAGAAAGCTCATTTCAATGAAAGATCTGGAGAACTCTCACAGGCAAGGCTTCCCAAAGAGTGGCCAAAAGTTCACATGAAGCCAGGCCCATTTAGGTCTACAATGTGAGGTCCTTGTTTGTTTTGACTCTCAACTATGGTTGCCAAGTCTTTCAGAATAAAATAATGTGATATCCTGGCTGAGATTTCCAGTGCTCTGTGGAAAGCAACCCTGGGCAAAGACTCATTTTCCAAGGGCGACTCTCATGCGAGGCCTCCTAAAATCCCAAAACAATTCATTGCAATACTTCTCTGAGGTCAGTTCCAGAAATCAGTCTCTAAGTGGAATCACACCAGAGTTGAAGCCCAGGTGTAACCAATCATCTCTTCCAACCGCCACACAAGTGATCACATTTAAAACCAAAACACTCCCACTTAGCCCTCATCTTCTTCCATAAAGACACTCATAATAACCTCTGGCTGGAGGTTTACTTGAGAGGCACAGCCCAAGACAGTGTCCAAAAGAAGCTCCCTTACCCCTCATTTGCCTAAAGGCCCGGACTCCCTTCCTGTGAACCAAGAGTGATTAAATATGCCTGCTGTTAATACTGCTTCACTTCTCCAATTTGTGGCCTACTGACTGTTGAGTTTAGATTCTTTATGTGAATTGGAGTTATGAGAAAACCCAAGCACCAATGGGCTAGAGTCTACAGAGCTTTGAAGAACTCATTAGACCCAAGGAATCCCTATTCTCACTTGACGGAGGAAGGAACATTACAGAGGAAGGTGAGAGACTTCATGCACAATGACTGCTCTTTTGGCCATTTTCGTTTTGGATGCACACATGGGATCTTTCTTTAGACCCAACAGGTGCTGAGAATCTAAGCCACAGCCTCACACAGAACCAAGAGGCTGATTCAGACTCATCCCATTCCAAAGCAATTAAGCAAAGAGCCCAAGGTGATGCCCATTCATTTCCATCTGAAAACTGTTTTCTTCAGGCTTCACAAAGGGGCGACCTGAGGCAAAGACCTTCCTGACATTCAGGGCAACGGACAAATAGGTAAGCAAAAGACCCAAAGCAGGGTTTCTCCACTGAGACTCTCCTAGTCACACTGATATCTGAGTTTTCTGATATGCTCCCATTCCCTTCAGCTATCCAGTACATAGCCATGTCACAGAGCTTGGAGGTGGTACATAACTTGGAAACAAAATCATGAGCCTATTCTAGAGAGAGGCCAAAATCAGGAAGAATACAGGAACTTAGGAAGATTGTAGGTGTTGTACATGTATAAGGCAAGCCACAGTCCATTCATAAATTAGGGAGGATGAATGCTGAGAAGCTTTCTACTAGACATAACACATCCATTGATGCATTCTCTTTTCTAATATCTACAACCACAGACACAGTGGGATACACAGACATAGAAACACTCGCCTTGTCAAAGGACTTACTAGACACAGTCCATTCCAAACCAAACAAACTGCCTTTCCTACGTATTCTTAGAACATGAGACAAAACCACAAACTCACACCCATACCCACAAAGATACCTCTTTCCCCCAAGTAGGTATGTGACTATCCAGAGAGTCCTCTGACTGGTGGGCCATTTTTTGTTCCCCCGAAATGCCCTGTCCTGTCTAAGATCTGGTCTACTTGGCCAACTCTGTGAAGTTGTCAGGGCCCAGCAGTGAGCCACTACCTGCGTTCTTAGGAAAGGCCGCTCTTCAGAGCTCTCCTGGCATTTGGCCATACTCACATCAGTATTTACCAAGAAAGACGGACTCTGTCCTTGGTAAGTCTAAACAAGTGAGACCACTGGGACTGAGACTGGGCCTGCCTCTGGGTGCTTGGCTTCCTGGATTCCAAGTTCAGAGAGTTCCATCACCAAGGAAATTAGGTAAGGTCACTTCCTTCAGAAACTGAATGAGGTCACTGCCTTGGCAACCACTTTGTCCTAACAGTTTCTTCAAACGGTCCTTTGAGATGGAGGCTGCCCCTATTTCCTGTGACAATTTCACAAGTTAGAATGTTATATTAACCATAGGCACTTGGAACTGCTCTCCACACAGGCCTGGTTTGGTTTATCTTCTCTACATTAAAAAGATAGAGGCTGATTCAGACACATCCCTTCGTCCTGACCAGGTTTTTTTTGCCATGTAATAGGACTTTCGCTTTCTCAGGTCCTTCATAGTTCCCTACATCTTCTCCAGGGATCATATCTACATGGACCTTTGAGCTTCTCAGCAGGTGAAAGATTCCCTATATTCCTGTATTGTAAGACCAACTCTGTGCCTGCTCTTTTGTAAAGTTAGATTAGGGAACAGTGTATGATTAGGGTTAATAACAGATTTGATTAGGGTTAGGAATCATTCTGCTGGATGAATAATGGTATTGGTATTCTGTGATATTTAATAATATAGAGGTGAAATATAAGTATGAAAACAGAATTCTAGGTAAGATTTGAAGCCCAGAAGGGCATTGGTCACTTTAGTGGGATACTTACCTTTGAACTATGTTCTGCACAGATGTCTCAAATAAATAGATAAACAATGGCAAAGGACCATGTACCTTGGTTGATTGAATGTCTAAGAGAACATCCAGTCAAAAAGGCATAGTCGATAGGATTAGGAAGATAGTGTTGGTTTAGATAGAAAAGTGAGTATAGGATTTGGACCAAAAGTTCTTTAGCAATAGAGTTTTGGTTAGAGAGTGAATGTAAATGTCAGCACATGTGAAGAGTCGGTCACAGTGATGAACTAGAAAAAATATGTAGGAAAGCAGATATCAATAGAGACATTAGGAAATCAGGCAAAGTATATAGTGAGTGATAGGATTAGACATATTCAACAGGCTTGAGATTGAATATATAATCTTAGGAAGAAACAAATATGTAGTCACCAATAGGATAGACATTTGAGAGCATTAGGCAACCTGGACATGGGTGTTTTTAGTAATCCATGCACACTTTCTCTTTAGGATTTGGTACAAACATAAGTGTGACATTTGCTTTTTTTGTGTCCAGAATATTACACTGATAAAATATATATGTAGATCAGATGACATGAGTATTTATTCCACCATTTCTAGGAGCAATATATTGAAGACATATAAATTAGTATTGGGGGTACAAATAGGTGCACCCTTTTTCTATGAATATAGAGATAATGCATGACTAAACCATACTGTGAATAAATAGTATCACTGTTTTCAACTTTAAATAATGGATTGAATTGATATCTGAAAATATACAGGAAATTTTATATTTATGTACATACATTCATTCAAACCAGTTATATATCTATTGGTAATATTAGGGTTATAGTTTATCATGAAGTGTGTGTGAGTTTTGCTTCAAAATTGATTATGGAAATCGAAAAAAATGTGTTTGGAAAGAAGTCTAATGAAAAGACCAATCAAGACACCTGGAGAAATACATGTGTTCAAAAGCAGGAATTGATTGTAAGTGAAACAAATGCCCATAAATTTGTGAATTTGTGGATGAAATATATATCCTATGATGTCCATTATATGAAGAAATATTAAGTACCAGTGTTGAATAAAATTGAACGTCAACTTGCATTGATGTTAAACTGGGTCAGTTACTGTAGAAATATTAGTTTTTGTATGCACCATTCATTCAACTTAGTGTTCAGTACTAGGATACAAATATGTTTTTCAGGTGGATGGATATTTCTGAGAATAATCTTGTGAAAAGTTGATTATAAATCCAAGTCCATGAACATGAATGAATTTAGGGAATTTAAATAAGACACATATATTTCATAGTTTGAAAAATCTGGAGAGTGTGTATTTGTATATATATACACATATTTATATATACACAAAACACACACAGAGACATTAAAAATTAGTAATATATATGCCAATCAAAATTCATCAATAAATATATATTATTCACAGATGACAAAACATATATTTTACTGAACATGGATTTATGTATATTGTTGTTCTACCAGGGGACTCAACCATAGGTTGAATTTTCGTTTCCAACAGCGTTTAAGAGGAGTGATCTTTTTTCAGAATTTGTATCGGCCAAGTCAGCCACCTCACAAATATGTACCTGTGATACCAGGTAGGATTCTATAAGTGCATGTAAAAATACATGTGATGAATAGGATACAGAGAAAGGGATACAGGAATTCACATATTTGTTAATTTTAAAAACACATGAAGAATTATTTCAATTGAAAATTTACTAGATTTATAACACCTAGCGTTTATCATGCAAAAGGCAAGTCCAACTATACACCATGCTTCCACTGAACTTCTTGTATTTCTATTCTGTTTGCATTATTTTTCTCCATCATCTTAGGATTAGTTGTCAGACTCTAGTAAGGTATGTGAATATTTCTCAGAATAATCTTGTGAAAAGATTATTATAAATCCACATTCATGAATATGAAAAATTTAGGAAGTGTAAAATAAGACACATATATTTCATATTTTGAATAATCTGGAGAGTGTGTGTGTGCGTGTGTGTGTGTGTGTGTATATATATATATACACACACACTCATGCACACACACACACACACACACACATACACAGACATTAAAAAGTAGCACTATATGTCAATTGAAAATCACCAAGAAATATATATCATGCACAGATTCAAATAAATTCATTTTACTGAACATGGATTTATGTATAATGTTGTTTAACTAGGAAGCTCACACATAGGTTGAATTTTCAATTCCAACAGCGTTTAGGAGGAGTGATCCCTTGTCAGAATTTGTATCTGCCAATTCAGCCACCACACAAGAATGAACGTGTGGTAACAGGTAGGATTCTATATGTGCATATAAAAATACAGGTCCTGAATAGGCATTAAAAACATATGGAGAACTATTTCCAAAAAAAATTGACTGGATTTATAACTCCTACCCTATATTATGCAAAAGGCAAGTCCAACTATACACCATGCCTCCTCTGAACTGCTTGTAGTTCTATTCTTTTTGGGTTATTTTTCTCCAACATATTAGGATTAGTATTCAGAATCTAGTAGAGTATGTGTTAATGTCAGGGATTCAGTATTTTGAATGGAAAATTGGAAAATTTATCCAATGTGTATGCAAATATGTGCTACACAAAAATCTTCCCACTTTCATCCAGAACAATGCCTTGACATTACCTTCACCCCAAGTAAGACACAATTAGAGGAGAAGTGTTAGAAAATCTGTGAATACTTATCTGGAATGGAATATGATAAGGAGTTCACATCCATGGACGTGGTAGAGGAGTTTCCAAAAGTAAGGGACAGGGTAAACACTCCACAATAATGGAGCTCTGCTGGCCTAATGACTTCTTGAGAAACTGCCTCTGAGTTTGGGCACTTGAAATATATGTTGTTGTCAGGAGCTTTTGCTTTTTTTCTAGTGAGATGATCAAAGCTCGGTCAGCATCTATGTGACCTGGAGGACATAAATTGTAATATTCCAATGAACATGAGGGAAGAGTGCTGGATTCTCTTTTTGTGGGTATATTGTGGCCACTGGTGGCTAAGTGTCTCCCTGTGTGGACTGTATAGTCATTTATTGCTCTTCCACTCTCCATTGTGTTTCTTGCTCCTGCACTGGGAGTTTGGTATTTGCTTCACCAAATACATGGAGCTCAACTGGGACACAGTGCTGGTGGGAGTTATGTCACGTGTGGTGGGTCAGGTTCTGCAGGAGAATGCACCAACCAGGTTTCTAACCCACATAGTTTACCCCCTTGAACATAGCAAGCTGATCCTGAACATTGCCTTGAAACCTCTCCATATATCAAGATGCCTTTAAATAGAAATTTATGCTGGCTGCACCATGTCAGTCCCAAGCAATTTGGAATCCAATGGTAGATCCTCATTCCCCTACCACAGATGTTTTATCACACATATGCCCACCACTTCTCTAGGCCCACTACTCAGCAGGATCCAACCTATAGGCTTCTCTGTTCTACACCATTTTCAGGAAACCCAGTCAAACAAGGCACTCTCTGGTATACTCATGATCAGCAACAGGACACCCAAAGTTTCTCCAGTGCCACCAGGTCATTGAAATTTCAAAAATTTAATGGTATTTATATAGCCATTTTTCAAGGATGAAATTGGAGGCACTGTGGATTTCAATTCATTTAGGAACCCTTAAATGGTGAGAAAGCTCATTTCAATGAAAGATCTGGAGAACTCTCACAGGCAAGGGTTCCCAAAGAGTGGCCAAAAGGTCATATGAAGCCAGGCCCATTGAGGTCTACATGTGAGGTCCATGTGTGTTTTGACTCTCAATTATGGTTGCCAAGTCTTTCAGAATAAAATCATGTGATATCCTGGCTGAGATTTCCAGTCTCTGTGGAAAGCGACCCTGATCGCATTTTCCAAGGGCAATTCTCATGCGAGGCCTCCTAAAATCCCAACACAATTCATGGCAACACTTCTCTGAGGTCCGTTCCAGCACTCAGTCTCTAAGGGGAATCACACCAGTGTTCAGGCCCAAGAGGACCCAGGCATCTCTTCCAACCGCCACAGAAATGACCGCAATTAAATCAAAACACTCCAACAAGGGCCTCATATTCTTCCATATAGACACTCATCATAACCTCTGGCTGAAAGTTTCCATAAGGGGTGCAGCCCAAGACAGTGTCCAAAATAAGCTCTTTTGCCCCTCATTTGCCTAACATCACGGTGGACTGTACACCCTTCCTTTGAACCAGGAATGATCAAATAGCAATGCCGTTAATACTGCCCTGCTTCTCCAATTTGAGGCCTACTGACTGTCAGGTATTGATTCTTTCTGTGATTTGGAGTCATGACAAAACCCAAGCCCCTATGGACTATCCACTGTAGGGCTTTGAAGAACTCTTTTGACCCAAAGGATCCCTATTCTCACTTGATGGAAGTCAGGAACTGAAAAGTTCGGACGAACGTCTTAGGAAAAGATCACCAAGAGACTGTCTCATGCCACCGCAAAAGGGTTTATTGTGGGTCCAGCATGCTGGGGCTCAGAGCTCACTTCAGAGGAGCAAAGAACAAAGAGCCCCAGAACAACTTGAGCAGAGTTTATATACATTCTATGGAGAGGGCAGGGTTTTTACATACATCATAGCCTCTTTTAGAAAATCATCTTATACCCCAGCAAAATCAAATAACAACTCTAAAACATGATTAGCACATTCATTGGCGGGAACAGGTCGTGCAGTGGGTGATTGGTCAGCCCTGAGAAGGGGTTAACATTTAAACTGATTGGTTGAAGCCCTGAGATGTATACGTGCAGATCTGCATGGTTTCTGGGAAGGGGTGTTAAGTATCTAGCTGGTCAGGGAAGATTTCAACACACATCTAATAGGAAGATCTGGGAATTGTCTTAAGTGCCACAGGAATTTCAGGTTCTGAGTGGAGCTTGAAAGCTTTACAAAACCTGGTTCTTTACATTTCAATTTCAATATATTTTATTCTTTCATTTCCCACTCCTTTTTCTGACTACTTTTAATCTTAAAAGTAATGTTTCATAATTATTCTGGCGTCTCAAATTCTATTTCTGCCTGTGGAGCATATTTCTGTCTGATTAGCATGAGTTTTACCTACCCAATCTGAGCCTGGAATAAGGAAACTATGCGGTTAAGCAAACAAGGTCCCACAGTTAGCAACACCTTAAGGATGATCAGGGGTCAAGCTAAGTCTGATAGGAGTGTAGTTAACCAGGGGGACTGGGTAAACCATGACTCAAACCACCCTTGTTGAATCTCCCTTTCTCTCTGGCGCTATTCAAGTTATTTTCTTAATTTACTCATGGATTATTTTGCAACTCCAGTAGGGTCAGCATAAAAACAACAGTATTCTCTCAGTGCCGCACAGAGACCCCCTCCCTCATGAAGAGGAAATCTAGTCCTCCCCTGTTCTGTAAAACAAATGCAGAGAGAGAGAAAGGTTAAGGATTCCTGCAGCACTGTGATAGAGGTTTCTAACGTCTTCAAGTCTTGATCTATTGATGTTTCTAATTGGGCCAATTGTTGTGACCCACGGATCATAGCAGCTGTTCCCATACCCACTCCTGCAGGACCTCCTATCCCCAATAGGATGGCTAGAGTAAGGGACAATGGCTCCCGGTGAAATTGGGTTGTTTGTCCCCCAAGTAGACCTTCGAATGATTCTGCATCATGATAGAGCACCCTGGGGAGTATCTGCACCATTACACAATAATTTACAGAGCTGTCAAATACCTGGGCTGAAAAGCAATGAGTTCTGACTGTGTGGAGTTCAGTACCATAAACATTCCTTTAATTAGTTCCCAGGGGGTGGAGTCAACTGTACTCTGGACTGGGGAAGTAGGCAAAGACGGAAACCGGGAATTATGAGATGGTAGAGGGGTTCTGGTAGATCTAGGCATGGGAGGTTTAGGAGGCTTAATTCCTGGCTTGAGGGGATTGGGCCCTATTGCTGTGGGATTTTCTTTCTTTTTAAGCTGGAGGGTGAACCAGAGACCAAAGTCATAACCGGGGCCATAAATATAGAATTGCATTCCCCACGTATTTCTCATAGGCCATTTTGTTCTGAGGTAGCCCCTTCCTTTGGAAGTGAAAGTTATATTGAGGGGGTAACATAGACTATTCTTTCCACAGCGAGTTTTTGACACCACTTGGCTAGCGGCACATTTCTTGGGATCAATCCAGGTGTCATTTCATCCTACCCAAATCTTGCTGTCTGGGGAGTTTGGGTTCCACCATGCAGCTTCCGTTTGTTCACAACCCCAAGATCTAAAATAAAAGTTACTGGGTCCTCCACAGGTTTGGGCCTGTTTGCGACTTTGGAAATCTGCTGGGCACACATAATAGTCTTGACTGGCTAGTTTACACATGAGCTTGGGGAGATGACATCCATAATTCATGGGGTAAAGTGGTCTATGTTGCCCTGGTTTGCATTTGAGTGGGATCTGTGTGGGGTCCTCTATGTCAGGGAGATCCCAGTCAGAGAGGCCTATGGGAAGCTGACAAATGTCCGGGGGGAGAGATGGCCACCAATTCCATAAGCGGGCTGTATGTGAAATACACCACCCTACTTGCCCAGTAGGATTTATAACTTGCCATCGTTGCTGAACAGGCTGATGGGGATTAGGACTGCTGATGGTCAGGGGAAGAATCCATAGCCCTACCCACACGACGGACACGCAACTTGAGATGGTTACCAGTCTGTTTCAGTTTCCAGCCGGAGTCTGTACAGGGTGCAGGCATGAGATGGGTGGTATGGATCTATGAAGTGATCTCATCCACTTTCACCACTGTGGGTGTTATAAGCAGCACCTGGTATGGTCCTTTCCAGCGGGGTTCCAGGGATGACACCTGATGCCATCTCACGTAGATGAACTCTCCCACTTGATATCGATGTGGGGTTCCCTCATCTCCAGGCTGATTAGCAGAGGCCAACTGTTTCCACAGGTATCGCTGGGTGCTGGTTTTGTTCAAGGGCTTTAAGTCTGTCAAGCAAGGGGGTGTGAAAGGAATCATTAAGTCTCCTAGTTGGGGTTAGGTCCCTTACTGAAGGAGGGGCACCATAGAGAATTTCATAAGGGGTGAGGTTACACAAAGAGGAAGACTTGGTATTTCTTGCACAAAACAGTGCATAACTTAGGAACAGAGTCCAATTTTTCATGCCAGTCTCCAAGCTTAATTTCGTTAAGGTCTCTATGATGGTTCTATTCATCCTTTCTACCTGTCCTGAGCTCTGGGGTCTATAAGCACAATGTAACTTCCAATTAATCCCCAGGGTCCTGGCAAATCCCTGTCTTACCTGGGCCATGAATACCGGTCACTTATCCGACCCTATTACCTTAGGCAGGCTGAACCTTGGAAAATGTCTTCTAGGATCTTTTTGACCACCAGCTGAGCCGTTTCTTTCTTCATGGGGAAGGCTTCGACCCATCCTGAAAAAGTATCTACAAAGACTAGGAGACATTTAAGTCCAATCCTTGCTGGCTTTATTTCAGTAAAGCTCACTTCCCAGAATTGTCCTGGTCTGATTCCTCATAAGTGCTTCCCTAAAGTAAGCTTTGATGGGTAAGTATTAACTAATTGGCCAACTTGACAAGCTGTAGTCACCTGCGCAGTTATTTCTTTCCTCTGTGAGTCAGTCAATAATAATTCCTTCCTTTGGTCCTTTAAGAGTGCCTATAACTTCTTAGAGTCTAAGTGGGTGAGCTGGTGTATGTCTTTGAGATAAAGGTGGGCTTTTGAAAATTGTGTACTTGGCTCTGTAGGTTCCCAGAGTTCTGTATCTGTCTCCTCAGATGATAAGTTGCCTGAATGTTCCGGTGCGGCCAAGTCTCCTGATTGTTGTTCCCCCCGGTGTGGAAAAAGTGAACAGAGGCACTCCGTTTAGGGCTGCCAATTAGCTTCCTCATCTGCCCTTCTGTTTCCAACCGCCACGGGGTCGTTTCCCTTCTGGTGCCCTGGACAGTGCACTATGCCTAGGTCCGTAGGGCCCTGCACTGCTGAGAGAAGGTGGAGGATCATATCTTTGTTCTTTATTTCTTTATTTCTTTCCCAGCGGAGGTTAATAGCTGCCTTTGCTGGTAAATAGCCCCGTGCACATTTGCAGTGGCAAATGCATAGCGGCTATCAGTGTATATGGTGGCCCTTTTGCCTGTTGCTAGTACCAATGCTTTCGTAAGGGCAATCAGTTCTGCCTTTTGGACTGATGTCTCTTCTGTGAGACCAGAGAAACAGATGACATTAGTTTTGCTAACTACTGCTGCTCCAGCCCACCACGTACCATCTTGGAGGAAGCTGCTCTCGTTCGTAAACCATACGACTTCAGGGTGAGGCAGTGGCTGGATCCTTCAAGTCTCGTCCTATACTGGTTTCTCTGCCTCTTTTTGGGGCACTCTTTGTCCAAGTTTTCTTTTTCTTTACAGTAGGCACATTGATCTGAGGCCAGGGGCAGCCTTTGGCATGGGCCCATGTATCCCTTCATGTCTCCGTGCTTTTTAACTTCTGGTCTATTTGCTGCTCTGACCAAAACCTTAGCCAATGATTTAGTCTGCCTTTTGCTCCTTTCATCCTCCTTTTGTTCCCTTTCCTTCTCTCTCATCTGTTCCCATTCCTCCTCAGTTTCTCTCTTATAATATACTTTCTCAGTTTCTCTGACTAAATCTCTTAAGGTCATATCTTGTAATCCATCTAGACGTTGTAACTTTCTCTTAATATCTAGGGCAGCCTGCTGGATAAAGGCCATTGCAACAGAGGTTTTTTTGTCCTCTGCCTGAGGATCAAAAGGAGTATATTTTCTATTTGCTTCCATAATTCTCTCCAGAATCATAGAGGGAGACTCATTAGGACCTTGGATTATCTCTCTTACCATGGCCAAATTAGTCGGCCCTCTGGCGGCCACTCGGAGCCCCGCTATTAGAGCCCGGTGATAAGTGGACAAATGCTACCAACCTTCAAAGGTGTTGGGGTCCCAGTTTTGTCGGTTCATGGGCCCATAAGGATGAAGAGGGAGCATAACAGTGGCTTCTGAGTTTTCTATTTTCCGTAGCTGGCGGGTTTCTTCAGGTGGCCCAGCTTCCACCAGAAAAGGAGGGGCTGCTGCTGCTGCGGAGAAGTCCCTTGGAGGGCTTGGGTCTGGCCCAATTGCCTCTAGTGGCAGAGAGGCTGAGTCAGTGGTGGGAGAATCATCTGGAATGTGTTGGCGGTTGGGGAGCGAGGGTAGAGGATAATGAGGGGGAGGATTGTCCAGACTTGTGACTCAGGAAGAATGGGGGAAAGATGGGGAGGGAACGGAAGGTTTGAATGATAGAATCCTGGGGAAGGGGTATATGGCTGTTGATCTGGGTGGCCACGTGGTCCCAGCTGAAAGACAATATCTCTGACTTTTCGGATTAGAGGGAAGTAGAAGGATCCTTCTGCGGGCCACCCGACTTTGATGATGGGCCATTCTGAAGCACAGAGAGTCTGCCAGGTCTGACATTTAACTGAAAAATAATGATTCTGGGCCCTTGAGCGGACATCAGTCCAATGATCAAGGGTCAGCGACAGAAGCAAGAAAGTGCTTTGTCCCATAATGGGAGTTACTCAAAAAGAGACAGTGAAGACACAAACGCAACACAGACAAAGACAAACAGTAAACGTTTAACATGGGTCCAAGACAAATATTAGAACTCAGTAACTGGCAAAACCTGATGGGTTAGACAATAAAGACAGACAGTAAACTCAACATGAGTTCGGGACAATGAACAAAACTGTGTAGCCAGCAAAACCTGATGGGCTGGCAAACCGAATCCTGAAGCAAAATATAACCGAGTTGAGGAAACTAATATTCCTTGATTTCCCTCATCCTCTGGAGTGTCCCCCAGGGACGTGGCCAGTAGCTCTGTGACACGTCTGCCAGCCACCGTCAGAGAGAGCTAATGCTCTTCACCAACAGCCACTTTGCCAAGCCCTCACCTGAAACCCGAAACCAGAAAGAGGCGCCTTTCTTACCCTGAGAGGAGTCCCTTGGGGTCTTTCGTCCGCTGCGCTGGATATCTCACCTGGGGCCTCCAGATGAAAAGGTGGGGCGACATCGGAGGAAAAGACCACCAACAGGCTTTCTCATGCCACACCAAAGGGTTTATTGGGGGTATAGCGTGCTGGAGTTCAGGGCTCACTTCAGAGGAGCAAAGAACAAAGAGCCCTAAGAACCAATCGAGCGGAGTTTATATACATTCTTTAGAGAGGGTAGGGACTTTACACACATCATAGCCTCCTTTAGCAAATCATCATATTCCACGGGAAAATCAAATAACAACTCTAAAACATGATTAGCACATTCATTGGCGGGAACAGGTTGGGCAGGGGGTGATTGGTCAGCCCTAAGAAGGGGTATACATTTAAATTGATTGGTGGATGCACTGTGATGTATACGTGGTGAGCTGCATGGTTTCTGGGGAGGGGCTGCTAAGTAACTAGGTCCTCAGGGAAGATTTCAACACACATCTAATGTGCAAATCCGGGAATTGTCTTAACTGCCACAGGAATTTCAGGTGCTGAGTGCAGCTTGGAAACTTTACAAAACCTGGTTCTTTACATTTCAAATTCAATTTCTTTTATTCTTTCAGAACCTTACAGAGGAAGGCGAGAGAGTTCATCGACAATTACTGCTATTTTGGCTATATTGGTTTTGGATGCACACATGGGATCTTTCTTTAGATCCATCTGGTGCTGATAATCTAAGCCATAGCCTCAAACAGGGCCAAGAGGCTGATTAAAACATATCCATTTCCAAAGCAATTACTACTCTGAAGTCAGTTACAGAACTCAGTCTCTTAGGAGAATCACGCCAGTGTTAAATCCCAGGTGAACACAGTCATCTCATCCAAAAGCCACACAAGTTACCACAATTAAAATCAAAACAATCCCACATGGCCCTCATCTACTTCCATATAGTCACTCATCATAACCTCTGGCTGGAGGTTTCCTTAAATGGCACAGCCCAATAGAGTGTCCATAATAAGCTCCCTTCCCCTCATTTGCCTAAATTCAGGGTGGCCTGGACACCCTTCCTGTGAACCAGGATTGATCACATAGTTCTGCCATTAATACTGCTCTGTTAATGCAATTTGAGGCCTACTGACTGTCAGGTATAGATTCCTTATGTGATTTGGAGTCATTATTAAACCCAAGCACCTTTGCAGGGATTGGAAGAACTCATTTGACCCAAAAAATCCCAATACTCCCTTGATGGAGGTCAAGAACCAAACAGAGGAAGGCAAGAGACTTCATCCACAATGACTGATTTTTTGCCATTTTGGTTTTGGATGCACACATTGGATCTTTCTTTAGATCCATCCAATGCTGATAATCTAAGCCACAGCCTCACACAGGGCCAAGAGGCTGATTCAGAGACATTCCTTTCCAAAGTAATTAAGTAAAGAGCCACAGGTGATGCCCATTCATTTCCATTTTAAAACTGTTTTCTTCAGGCTTCACAAAGGGTGGCCTGAGGCAAAGACCTTCCTGACATTCAGGGCAACAGAACAATAGGTAAGCAAAAGGGCCAAAGCAGGGTTTCTCCACTGAGACTTTCCTGGTCACACTGATATCTGAGTTTTCTGAGATGCTTGCCATTCCCTTCAGCTATGGATTACATGGCCATGTCACAGAGTTTGGAGGTGGTACATATTTTGGACACAAAACCATGAGCCTATTCTGGAGAGTGGCCAGAATTCAGGAAGAAAACAGGAACTTAGGAAGACAGTACATGTTGTCCATCGATAAGGCAACCTACAATCCATTCCTATAATGGGTAGGATGAATGCTGGGAAGCTTTCTACTAGACAGGACACATCCATTGATTCATTCTCTTTTCTAATGTCTACAACCACGGACACAGTGGGATACACAGACATAGAAACACTCGCCTTGTCAAAAGACTTTCTAGAAACATTCCACTCCAAACCAAGCAAGCCGCCTTCCCTACCTATTCTCAGAATATAAGACAAAACCACAAACTCACACCCACACTGAAAAAGGCACCTCCTTCCCCAAAGTAAGTCTGTGACTATCCAGAGTGTCCTCTGAATGGTGGGCTATACTATGTTCCCCAGAAATGGCCTGTCCTTTCTCAGATCTGGTCTCCTTGGCCAACTCTGTGAAATATCAGGAGCCCGCGGTGAGCCACTTCTTGCTTTCTCTGGAAAGGCTAGTCTTCAAACTTTCCTGGCATTTGGCCATCCTCACATCAGTAGGTACCAAGAAAGACTGACTCTGTCCTTGGTAAATTTAAACAAGTGATCCCACTGTACTGGGAATTGGACTGGTTCTGGATGCCTGACTTCCTGGATCCCAAGTTCACAGAGTTCCATCACCAAGGAAGTGAGGTGAGGTCGCTTCCTTCAGGAACTGAATGAGGTGACTGCCTTAGCAACCACTTTTTCCAAACAGTTGCTTCCATACTTCATCTGACACTTTCACAAGTTAGATAGGTATCTCAACCATAGGAACCCAGGAACAGCTCTCCACAAAGGCCTTGGTTGGTCCATCTTTTCTACATTAAGGAGAGAGGGTGAATGAGACACAACCCTTCATCCTTACCAGGTTGTTTTCCATGGAATATGACTTTTGCTCTCTCACGTCCTTCATAGTTGCCTACATGTTCTCCAGGGATCATTTCTACATGGACCTTTGAGGTTTTCAGCAGGTGGAAGATCCACTACATTCCTGTATTGTAAGACCAACTCTGTCCCTGCTGTTCTGTAATGTTAGATTGAGGGAACAGTGTATGGTTAGGGTTAATAACATGTGTGATTTGGGTTAGGAATCATTCTGCTGGATGAATAATGGTATTGGGAACCTGCGAAATGTATGAGAATATATAGGTGAAATATATGTATGAAAACAGAAATCTAGGTAAGATTTGAAGCCCAAAAGAGCATTGGGCCCTTGATTGGAATACTTAGCTTTGAATTAGGTTGTGCACAGATGTGTCAGATTAATCAATATACAATGGCATAGGACCTGTACCTTCGATGATTGAATGTCGAAGAGAACATCCAGTCAAAAAGGGATAGTCGGAAGTGAAAGGTTAACAAAATAGGTATTTGTCACTTCCTGGGAAGAATTTTGTGTTTATTCCGAGCATAATGTAGTTGTAAAAAAAAAAATGATTAAATTAAAAAGACACCTTGAAGAGCGTCAATGAGAGAGTGGGAGGACCAAAAAAAGTGGTTTGAGTCTTGGTTCACCTAGTCCCCCTGTTTGACTACTTTTTTATCAACCCTGGCCTGTCCGATAATAATCTCCATATTATTGCTAACTATAAAACCCTGTTTGCTCAACCGTGTAATTTCTTTTCTCTAAGCTCAAATTGGACAAGTTAAACTTATGGTAATACCCCACTAGCAGACATAGAATGTGACACCCCCCAATGATCACTTTTATGATTAAAAGTAGCTAGAAGAAGAAGTGGGGAATGAAAGATTAATAAAATATGTACTTGTCACTTTTTTTTCTGTATGCTTAACAAAACACTGTTGAAATCTTGAGAACTGTTTGCTAATCTTGTTCCCAGAATGTCCTGTCCCCAAATGCCAAACTGCAGAATGTACTCCCTCACCTGGTTGAATGCAAACCGCCCACTCTCCCTCACCCATCAATAAACTTCGCTCCCTGCCCTCCCCAAAGAAAGTATATAAGCTCTGCTTAAGCTCTTCTCAGGGCTCTCTGCTCTATTCAAGTGAGCTCGGACCCCCTGCATGCTGACCCCCTATAAACCCTTTGCTGTTGCATGAGATAGTCTTTTGGTGGTCTCTTCCTCCGAAGCTCGCCCAATGTTTACTTTGATGATTGGGTGTAGAAAAGAACATTCAGTCAAAAAGGGATAGTCGGTAGGATTAGGAAGATAGTTGTTAGGTTTAGGAAGAAGAGTGAGTATAGGTTTTGGAAAAAAAATATTCTTTATCAATAGGGTTTTGTTTAGAGTGTGAATGTAAATGTTAGCCCATGTGAAGAGTCAGTCAAAATAGTGAACCGGAGAAAATATGTAGGAAAACAGATATCAATAGAGATATTACGAAATAAGGCAAAGTATAAAGTGGGTGATAGGATTAGACATTTTCAATAGGGTTGAATTTGAATTTGATCTTAGGAGAAACCAATATGTAGTCACTAATTGGATTGATATTTGAGAGCATTAGGCAACCTGGACATGGCTGTGTTTAGTAATCCATGTTCATTTTCAATTTAGGCTTTGGTACAATAATAAGTGTGAACCTTGCATTTTGTGTCCAGAATATTACTGTGATAAAATGTATATGTAGATCAGGTGACATGAGTAATTTTTCCATCATTTCTGGGAGCAATAGTTTGAAGATTAATAAGTTAGTATTGGGGGTACAAAGACGTGTACCTTGTGTCTATGAATATAGAGCTAATGCATGAATAGACCATACTGTTAATAAATAATATAACTGGTTCCACTTTATATAATGCATTGGATTCGTATCTTAAAATATATAAGAAATCTTATATTGATATACATACATTCATTCCAACTAGTTATACATCTAATGGTAAAATTAAGGTTATGGTTTATCATGAAAAGTGTGATAGTTTTGCTTCAAAAGTGATTATGGAAATCAAAAATAATGTGTTTGGAAAGAAGTCTCAGGAAAAGACCAGTCAAGAACCATGAAAAAATACATGTGTTCTGAAGCAGGAAGTGATTGAAAGTGAAACAAATGCCTCTAAATTCGCGAACTTGTGGATGAAATATATATCCTATTATGTGCATAAACTGAAGAAATAGTAATGTACCAGTTTTGAATAAAAATGAACGTCAAAATACACATCATGTCCCATAGGAATCAATTTGCATTGATGTTAACCTGGGTCAGTTACTGTATTAATTTTAGGATTTGTAGGCACCATTCACTGAAGATAGTTTTCAGTACTAGGAAACAAATACGTATTTCAGGTGGATGAATATTTCTGACGATAATCTTGTGAAAAGTTGATTATAAATTCACATATATGAATATGAATGAATTTAGGAAATGTATAATAAGACACATGTATTTCATATTTTGAAAAATCTGGAAAGTTTGTATATATATATATATATATATATATATATATATATATATATATACACACACACACATGCACACAGACATTAAAAAGTAGCAATATATATGCCAATTGAAATTCACCATGAAATATATATCATCCACAGTTTCAAAAATATTCATTTTACTGAACATGGATTTATGTATAATGTTGTTAAACTAGGAAGCTCACACAGAGTTCGAATTTTAACTTCCAACAGCATTTAGGAGAAGTGATCTCTTCTCACAATGTGTATCTGCCAAGTCAACCACTTCACAAGAATGTATGTGTTGTACCTTGTAGGATTCTATATGTGCATATAAAAATACATGTGCAAATAGGCTACAGAGAAAGGGAGACAGGAATTCACATATTTGTTAACTTTAAAAACACATGGAGAACAATTTCAACAAAAGTTGACTAGATTTATAACTCCTACACTACATAATGCAAAAGGCAAATTCAACTATACACCATGCCTCCTCTGAACTGCTTGTATTTCTATTCTGTTTGGATTATTATTCTCCATCATATTAGGATAAGTAGTCAGAGTCTAGTAGGCTATGGGTTAGTGTCAGGGATTCAGTATTTCAAATGGAAAATTGGAAAAGGTATCCAATGTGTATGTAATTATGTGCTATGAAAAATCTTCCCACTCTTTTCCAGAACAATGCCTTGACATTACCTTTGCCCCAAGTAAGACACAATTACAGGAGAAGAGTTCGAAAATCTGTGCATATATATATATATATATATATATATATATATATATATATATATATATATGGAATGCAATATGCTCAGTTGTTCACAAACTTGGAGGTGGTAGATGAGTTTACAAAAGTAACGAAGGGGGTAAACCCTCCACAAAAATGGAGCTTTGCTGGCCTAAAGACTTCTTGAGAAACTGCCTCTGAGGTTGGGAACTTGAAATATATGTTGTTGTCAGGAGCTTAATCTTCATTTGTGGTGAGACAATTAAAGCTGGATCTGCATCTATGTGACCTGAAGGATCTTGTTTCTTATTTTCCAATGAACATGAGACAGCAGTGCTGAATTCTCTCTTTGTAGGTAAACTGTGGCCACTGGGGGCTATGTGTCTCCTTGTGAGGACTCTGAAACCATTTGGTCATCCTCCAATTTTCGTGGTGTTTCTTGCTGCTGCACTGGGAGTTTGGTATTTGCTTCGTGAAATACAAAGATTTCAACTGGGACACAGTGCTAGAGGGAGTTCTGTCATGTGTGGTGTGTCAGGGTCTGCAAGAGAATGCACCAACCAGGCCTCTATCTCACATAGCTTCCCCCCTTGACCATAGCAACCTGATTCTGAACATTGCCCTGAAAACTCTCCATATAACAAGATGCATTTACATATAAGGGTTTGCTGGCTACACTATGTCAGTCACAAGCTATTTGGAAGCCAATGGCAGGTCCACATGACTCCACCACAGATGTTTTATCACACACCTGCACACCACTACTCTAGGCCCACTACTCAGGAGGCTCCAACTTACTGGCATCACTGTTCTTCAACATTTTCATGAAACCCAGTCAATCAAGGCACTGTATTGTATACTCATGATCAGCAACAGGACATCCAAAGTTTCTCCAGTGCCACCTGGTCATGGGAATTTCAAAAATTTTGATGGTATTCATCTAGCCATTTTTCAAGGATGAAGTTGGAGGCACTGTGGGTTTCAATTCATTTAGGAACCACTAAATGGTGAGGAAGTTCATTTCAATGAATTCTCTGGACAACACTCACAGGAAAGGCTTCCCAAAAGAGTGGCCAAAAGGTCACATGAAGCCAGGCCCATTGAACTGTACAATGTGAGGTCCATGTGTGTTTTGACTCTCAACTATGGCTGCCATGTTTTTTCATAATAAAATCATGTTGATATCCTGGCTGAGATTCCCAGTGGGTGGAAAACCAACCTGGGACTAGATTTCAGATTCCAAGCGTGAATCTCATGCGTGGCCTCCTAAAATCCCAACTCAATTCATGGCAATACTACTCTGAGGTCAGTTCCAGAACTCAGTCTATAAGGGGAATCACCCAAGAGTGAAGCCCTGGTGGACCGAGTCATCTCTTCCAACTGCCACAAAAATGACCACAATTATAACCAAAACACTCCCACATGGCCCTCATTTTCTTCCATATAGACATCCATCATAACTTCTGGCAAGAGGTTTCCATAGTGGCGCAGCTCAAGACAGTGTCCAATATAAGCTTCCTTGTCCCTCATTTGCCTAAAGTAAGTGTGGCCTGGACACTCTTCCTGTCAACCAGGAGTGATCAAATAGGCCTGCCAGTAATACTGCTCTGCTTCTACTATTTGAGGCCTACTGACTGTCAGGTATAGATTCTTTATGTGTTTTGTAGTCATGAGAAAACACTACCACATCTGCAGGGCTTTGAAGAACTCATTTTACCCAAGGGTCCATAATCACACTTGATGGAGGTCAGGAACCTAACAGAGGAAGGTGAGAGACTTCATCCACAATGACTGATCTTTTTGAATTTTGGTTATGGATGCACACATGGGATCTTTCTTTAGATCCATCAGGTGCTGACAATCTAAGCCCCAGCTTCACCGAGAGCCAAGAGGCTGATTCAGACACATCCATTTCCAAAGAAATTAAGCAAAGAGCCACAGGTGATGCCCACTCATTTCCATTTGAATACTGTTTTCTTCAGGCTTCACAAAAAGGTGGCCTGAGCCAAAGACTTTCCTTACATTTAGGGCAACAGAAAAATAGGTAAGCAAATGACCCAAAGCAGGGTTTCTCCACTGAGACTTTCCTGGTCACAATGATATCTGAGTTTTCTGACATGCTCCCCTTCCCTTCAGCTCTCCAGTACATGGCCATGTGACAGAGCTTGGAGGTGCCACATAGCTTGGACACAAAACTCTGAGCCTATTCTGGAGAGTGTCCAGAATTCAGGAAGAAAACAGGAACTTAGAAAGATAGTAGGTTTTGCCCATTGATAAGGCTAGCCACAATCCATTCATAAATTGGCAGTATGAATGCTGGGAAGCTTTCTACTAGACAGAACACATCCATGATGCATTCTTTTTCTAATACCAAGACCACAAACAGAGTAGGATACACAGTAATAGAAACACTCACCTTGTCAGAGGACATACTAGATAAAGTCCTCTCCAAACCAAACAAGTCGCCTTTCCTACATATTCTCAAACTCACACCCACACTCAAAAAGGCACCACCTTCCCCAAAGTAGGTCTGTGACTATCCGGAGTGTCCTATGATGGGTGGGATATACTATATTTCCACGAAATGCACTGTGCTGTCTCAGTTCTGGTCTCCTTGGCCAACTCTGTGAAGTTGTCAGAAGTCACTGGTGATCCACTACCTGCTTTCTCAGGAAAGGCCCCTCTTCTTAGCTTTCCTGGCATTTGGCCATCCTCACATAACTAGGAACCAAGAAAGACTGACTCTGTCCTTGGTTTACCCAAACAAGTGAGACCACTGGAACTGGGACTGGAACTGGCTGTGGTCTCCTGGCTTCCTGAATCCCAAGTTTAGAGAGTTCCATTACCAAGGAAGTTATGTGAGGTAACTTCCTTCAGGAAGTGAATGAAGTCACTGCCTTGGCAAACACTTTGTCCTAACAGTTGCTTCCAAGGGTCCCATGAGATGGAGGGTGCACCTACTTCCTGTGACATTTTCACAAGTTAGAATGATATATCAACCATAGGCACCTGGGAACAGCTCTCCACACAGGCTTGGTTTGGTCCATCTTCTCTACATTAAGAAGAGAGAGGCTGATTCAGACACATCCCTTCACCCTGACCAGGTTGTTTACGATGGAAGTTGACTTTTCCTCCCTCAGGTCCTTCATTGCTGCCTACATCTTCTCCATGGATTATTTCTGTATTGACCTTTGAGGTTCTCAGCAGGTGAAAGATCCCCTACACTCCTGATTGTAAGACCAACTGTGTCCTGCTTTTCTGTAAAGTTAGATTGAGGGAACAGTGTATGGTAGGGTAATAACAGGTTCGATTTGGGTTAGGAATCATTCTGCATGATGAATAATGGCAATGGGAACCTGTGATATTTACAAGAATATATAGGTGAAATATAAGTATGAATACAGAAGTCTAGGTGAGATTTGAAGCCCAGAAGAGCATTGGGTCCATGATTGGGATACTTAGCTTTGAAATACCTTCTGCACAGATGTCTCAGATAAATCGATAAAAAATGGCATAGGACCTTGTAAATTGGATGATCAAATGTAGAAGAAAACATCCACTTAAAAAGGGTAGTTGGTAGGATTGGAAAGATAGTCAGTAGGTTTAGGAAGAAGAGTGAGTATAGGATTTGCTCCAAAAGTTCTTTAGCAATAGGGTTTCTGGTAGAGAATGAATGTAAATGTCAGCACATGTGATGAGTCAGTTACAATGATTAACTGGGGAAAATATATAGGGAAGCAGATATCAATAGAGACAGGAAGAAATCAAGCAAAGTATAAATTGAGTGATAGGATTAGACATTTTCAGCATGGTAGATGTTGAATATACAATCTTAGAAAGAAACAAATATTTAGCAACAATAGGATTGACATTTGAGAGCATTAGGCAATCTGGACTTGGATGTTTTTAGTAATCCATGCTCACTTTCCATTTAGGCTTTGGTACAATCATAAGTGTGAACTTTGCATTTTGTGTCCAGAATATTACTGTGATAAAGTGTATATGTAGATCAGGTGACATGAGTATTTCTTCCACCAATTATGTGGTCAATATTTTGAAGATGTATAAATTAGTATTGGGTGTACAAATAGGTCTACACTGTGTCTACAAATATTGATAAAATGAATGAATAGACAATACTGTGAATAAATAATATAACTGGTTCCAACTTTAAATTATGGATTGAATTGATATCTTAAAATATACAGGAAATCTTATATTGATATACATACATTCATTACAACCATTTATAGATCTAATGGTAATATTAGGGTTATGATTTGTCATGAAGAGTGTGTGAGGTTTGCTTCAACATGATTATTGAAATCTAAAATGAAAAGTATTCTCATGAAAAGACCAGTCAAAAAACATGGAGGAATACATGTGTACTGAAGCAGGAAGTGATAGAAAGTGAAACAAATGCCTATAAATTTGCAAACTTGTGAATGAATTATTTATCCTATGATGTGCATAAACTGAAGAAATTGTCATGTAACATTGTTGAATAAAAATGAACGTCATAATACACATCATGTACCATAGTAATCTACTTGCATTGATGTTAAAGTGGGTCAGTTACTGTAGAAAAATTAGGACTTCTATGCACCATTCACTGAATTTAGATTTCAGTACTAGGAAACAATATGTATTTGAGGTGGATGAATATTTCTGAGAATAATTTTGTGAACATTTGATTATAAATCCACATACATGAATATGAATGCATTTAGGGATTGTATAATAAGACTCATATATTTTATATTCTGAAAAATCTGGAGAGTGTGTGTGTATATACACACACACACACACACACGCACAGACATTAAAAGGTAGCAATATATATGCGAATCGAAATTTATCATGAAATATATATCATTCACAGATCCAAAAATATTCATTTTACTGAACATGGATTTATGTATTATCTTGTTGAACTAGGAAGCTCACCCATAGTTTTAATTTTCAGTTCCAACAACGTTCAGGAGGAGTGATCTCTTTTGACAATTTGTATCTGCCAAGTCTGCCACGTCACAAAAGTGTACATGTGTTACCAGGTAGGATTCTATATGTGCATACAAAAATACATGTGCTGAATAGGATACAGATAAAGGGAGACAGGAATTCACGTATTTGTTATCTTTAAAACACACGGAGAACTACTTCAATTTAATATTGACTTGATTTATAAAACCTACCCTTTATCATACAAAAGGTAAGTCCAGCTATACACCATGCCTCCTCTGAACTGCTTGTATTTCTATTCTGTTTTGGTTATTTTGCTCCATCAATTTAGGATTGCCACAGTCTGGCTGGGCACAATTCAGGAGCCACTTGTCAAAAGCTAACTTTATTTTTAGAACCACACACGCCAAAAAATAGCTCCTCGGGAAAAACACTCAGAGCACAACTGCCACCACCGGCTTCCCACAAGCTCTCAACCTCCTCACTCCTCCTGCTCTTGAGGTCGATTGGCTGGGTTGTTTGAGCAGAGCCAAAATAGTCCCCCAAGAAGCAGCTCCATAATTTGAAAGGGTGGGGAAACAGCCCAATGGGCATCACCGCAGAGGAGCCAATCAGCTAGATGTTGCTGGGGCCGCTGTGAGCCAACCATCAGCTGGCAGTCTGAAAGTTTGCTTTGGCCCCTTGGGCTGTGGCTCTCAACATCTAACCCTCTCTGTTTAAACAACAAGCATGTGGCTTAGGGACCGTGCCTGCCTTAGGTTGTCCAATAGTACATATGGTCCTTACCCATTATCGAATGAGCTGACCTCAAGGTGTCAGCCTCCTGTCTTAGATTGGTACCATTGTAATTGGATCTTACCCATCACTGACTACAGGTCCAGTATACATCCACACCTGTGGAGAGGTCTTTGTACCAGGGGCGGGTGAGGTTCTTTGCCTCATCTCTGTTGGCACCCAAATTTTAGCTGAACGACCATGACAAGCAGAAGGGAGGAAGATACACCAAGGCAATTGATGGCTCTTTTTGAAAAAATTGTACCACCGATGACATCATCAGAGAAATACCCCAACACTACCACAAGTCGATGCACCAACAGATAGTTCACAATGCATGCAGGTGAGTTCACAATGCATACAAGTGATACATAGTCCAGGCAAGTTCTGCAAGCAGTTCAGTGATGGCTATTGCAGAAGCTGTAGATTGGTTTTATCTTTGTCTTCACATGCACTGGGATGAAGTTAGAAATTCTGCCAACAATGCCTAAAGAAAAAATTATGTAACATTCCAAAAGGCACTAAAAGAAAACAATTTTCTTAACAATTTACAGTGTCTCGAAGAGTATTATTAAATATAATGCAAAGAAAAGGTGGATCCAACATGGCAGCGGGCAGAGAGGCTGCGCTTTTAATGCACTCACAGTATGGGGTCATAAAGTCGCAAGGATAACTCTTGGATTCTACCAACGGAGATTCTCCTAGCAAAATTCCACTGAAGGGAGACCGCCCGGGAGCTACTAGAATTTTTTTGAAGCGTCTGTGTGACCCGGACGAGCGGGACCCTGCCACTAGACGCGGAGTTCGAGATTCACCAGCCACAGTCCGCGCACCGCGGGCACAGCTGCAGATCCATCCACCCGCCCGCAGCCAAAGTGACTTGGTCCTGCTAGACGCTGAGACACAGCTTGGCAGGAAGAAGTCTTTAGCCAAGCCTCCACGCGCCAGGAGCTGAGGCGAACCGGGCCGGGCCAGTCCCACCCCTCCCCTCGGTCAATCCGGCAAGAAGCCTGGGGCCCGCCATAGCAGAGAGTTGACGTCATCGGAGTTCGGCTGGCGAAATTCCTTCCCAGCAGAATCCACTTTAGCAGGTGCGTGACTCCCCATACTGATACAAGCAGCCAGGAAACTTCATTGACTTCTCAGGGGTCATGTCCGTAGGGAAGCAGAGGGGAGCCCAGACCCCAAGGCCCCCATATCACCAGCGGTGACCCCTAAGGTCTTAGCCGCCAGTTTACCACAACACTGGGGGTTAAAAGGGACACTCGGTGGGGCTGCAAGTGTAACTAGATCTCTGGAGAATCACTTCTGGGAAACAGGACCTGGCTGGCAGGCTGACAGGAGGAAGGGGGTTAAGAGCTGGAGAAGTGAAATGGCTCTGGACTGACAAGTCTGAGAAACCCCCAGAAGACGCCGTACAGGGATAGCTCTCGGCAGGTAGAGAGCAGACACTCCGCTTGGAAGGCACAGCTCTGCCTACTGGAAGAGAAGAAGGTGGATCTCTAAGACTTTAATTCTTTTTGTTGTTGTTGTTGTTGCTGTTGTTGATATTTTTTTCTCTCCTTCTTCTCTCCCTGTTCCTTTCCCCCCTTTTCCTTCTCTCTTTCTATCCCATTTCAAGTTTTATTGTTCTTTTCATTCCCCTCTAATCTATCTCTCCCTCTATCATTTTTTCTTTTTAAGAGCACCTTCATTCTCCTACCGCCCAACTCTCATCCCAAGCATTACATCTTCCATTGTGTGTAATTGTCTAAATGCAAATAGGTGAATGTCTCGAGGCTGTCTATAAGACTCCTAAATACCTAGCTACTACCAACACCCTGATCCAATTGCCTGGTAGTATCCACCTTCAGTGGAGCAATCTTCTAAAGTAGCCAAGTCATACTAACCATTGTACCACCAGAGCACCCAACCTAAACATATAGTCCTAAGAACAAACAGCAAATCATTATATGCATACAGAACCTAGAAGCCTTATATGAATTGAATGAATCAGCTTTAAAGTAAAACAAAGCCCAAAATTTCTAGGCATAATCTCCCACCACAAAAGAGAGACAACAGAGATATACAAAGCCAAAACAAATGTATAGGAGAAAGCAGTTACAAAGCAGTCAAACAGAGCTGGAAAGCAACGTGAACAATATGAAAAAACAAGGGAAAAAAGGGTTACAAACAATGCAGTACAATCTAAATATACAGGAGGACCTAGAAGAATCAGAAATATGGACAGGGAAAGAAATCAAGGCATTCCTAATTCAGATGGAACGGAATATTAGAGAAGACATGAGACAGCAAATCCAAGCATTGAAAGTATATTTTGAAGAGGAACTAACCACACAAATTAAATCCACAAAGAATGAGCTTTATCAGGAGATAGAGGTGTTAAAAATAATCAAGTTGTAATCATAGAAATGCAAGAAACCGTAAATCAGATTAAAAGTGCTAATGAGAATATTACAAACAGACTAGATCAAGTAGAAGGCAGAACATCAGATAATGAAGACAAAGTATATCAACTTGAAAAGAATATAGTCAACACAGAAAAGATGCTGAAATCAAACATATAACACAAAACACAAGTGTGCACACATAATATAATACATACAACACTTGACATAATATTAAAGGCCTTATGACTTTTTACAGGTGAAATCTCCATTGCAATGTCTAAAAACTCTATTGTCCAAAAATAGAACTGATCAGCAAAACATTAACCTAGGTCTGTATGAGCTAAAAAAAAAACAAAATAAAACTTCATGATATGAGAAAGGGCAATAATAAAATAGATGTTGAAAAAAAACATTCTGGTTCTGTCACAGATGTAAGAACAGCCAAACTGGAGTTCTGGATATCAGCTCTTATTGATTTGAGCCAAATCATCTTATTTTTGGTCTGTAGAAATCTCTTTAGTTAATCTCTCTGGAATCCAAATTGGCTACTCTTCTCCCTGTAGAAACACAAAAACAGACCCCGGACTCCAGACAATTACTGGGTCAGGACCTTTCCATTGTTCTGTTAGAATATCCTTCCAAAGTACCTTGGGCTTATGTACATTATTTGGACATATATGCCTTTCTGCAGCACTAAGCCCTGATGAACCCAAATTTAAAAAGTTTAGAGTAAAAGGGTTATTTTAAGTTTATCTTTGGGGAATATATACCCCTTCCCAATTCCTTCTTTTTGCTTTAATATGTATGTTTTAATAGTTTGATGTGATCTTTCAACTATGCCTTGTCCCTGTGGATTGTATGGGATTCCTCTTATATGAGTAATGCCAAATGATGAGCAAAATTGTTTAAAAGAGGTAGAAATATAACCAGGGGCATTATCTGTTTTTAACTCTTTTGGAACGCCCACAGTGGCAAAATTTTGTAAGCAATGAGCTATAACATCTTTAGTTTTTTTCTCCAGCAAGAAGGGAGACCATCAAAAATCCAGAAGAAGTATCAACTGTAACATGCAAATATTTTAATTTACCAAATTCTGGCAAGTTTGTGACGTTCATCTGCCAAATATGGTTAGGTATCAATCCTCTAGGATTGACTCCAAGATTAACTTGTGGTAAAAAGGTCACACAATTTTGACATTGTTTTATTATTTGTCTAGCTTGTTCCTTAGTTATTTTGAAATGCTTTTGTAAAGTATTAGCATTGACATGGAACTTTTTATAAAAATTTATAGCTTCTTCTAGTGTAGAGAAAATATGTATGTATGTCATGTGTTGTTTTATCTACTAAATAATTGCCCAAACTAAGGGCTCCAGGCATTCCTGTATGTGTCCTGAAATGTCCTATAAAGAACGGATCTTTCCTGTCCCAGATTAGACTTTGTATAGTGGAAAGCAAAGAGAAAAGAGTAGAGGAAGGGAAAATCCTTCCACCATCTTCAAGTGATACTATAGCAATAACTATATACTGATTATCGGAAAATAAATTAATTACAGATGCTTTAAGCATCACAAAAGCTTGTAATACTGCATTAAGCTCTACATTTTGAGCTAATTGTTTTCGTACTAAAAATGTAAAAGTTTGATCAGGTGTAACTATTACTGCTGTACCATTATTTGACCCATCAGTGAATATATTTGTAGCATTTATAATAAATGTTTTTCTTCTCATTTTTGGAAAAATTACATGATGTGATGACCAAAAAGACAATAAAGTATTAGATGGTAAGTGGTTATCAAATGAAACATTAGATTTGCACATGATTATTGCCCAAGTATTTAACTAATTATCTAACTCATCAATTTGATTCATAGTATATGGAGTAATAATTTTATTGGAAGACATTCCAATCAGTCCCTTTGCTGCTTTTATTCCTTTGAGTATTAATTGTCCTAAAGCCTCAGTATACCTAGTAAGAATAGTGTTAGGAGAACAAGATAAATGTATTCATAATATTGGACCTTCTTGCCAAAAATACTTCTGTAGGAATATTTTTTTGGTGGTAGTACAATAAATAATAAAGGCATTCTTAAATCAATTCTATCCAAATGAATATTTTCCATACATTTTTCAATGATTTTTAATGCCTTTCTTGCTTCAGGTGTTAACATTCGGGGTGCATTTGGATCTGATAGACCTTTTAGGATATCAAATAAAGGTTCAAACTCTCCTGTTGGTATACCTAGATAAGGCCTTATCCAATTTATGTCTTCTAATAACTTTTGAAAGTCATTAAGTGATTTGAGTTGATCTATTCGTATTTGAATTTTTGGTGGATGGACCATGATTGAGGATAAAAGAACTTCTAAATAATTAATTGAAAAATTTAATTGTACTTTATCTATTGCTATCTCTAGTTTATAATTTTTTAATAAGTTTGTAAGTGTGGCATAACATTCTAGCAATGCGTTTTTAGCTTTCTGTGCTAATAATACACCATCCATATAGTGAAATATTTGTAGTTCAGGATTTTGATTTCTAAGTGGCTGGATTAATTTGTTAACATAAATTTGACACATAGTTGGACTGTTAGCCATCCCTTGAGGGAGTACTTTCCATTTGGATCTCTGATCAGGACCTTCATGATTCAGTGCAGGGATAGTAAATGCAAACCATGGACTATCCTCAGGATGAATTGCAATTGAATAAAAACAATCATTAATATCTATAATTAAAACATACCAGGTTTTTGGCAAAGCAGAACATTGAGGAATTCCCAAATGAGCAGGTCGCATAATAACCGTCTCATTATTAATGGCTCTTAAATCTTGCAATAATCTCCATTTACCAGATTTCTTTTTGATGACAAAAATGGGAGTATTATGGGGAGATACAGACGGTTGTATATGTCCTTCCGCTAATTGTTGTTTTACCAGGTCATGTGTTGCTTGTACCTTTTCTTTAGTCAGGGGCCACTGAGGAACCCATACTGGTATTTCTGATTTCCAAGTAGTTTTTATTGTCTTAGTGGCCCTTTCTTAAAATCCAACCCTTGTCTGTCTGTTCTTTGATCTATTTGTATTGGGGCTGCTATACCTTGTTCTTGTTTTTCTAATCTTTTTCCTTTCCTAAAACCTTGTCTAACCATAATTGTGGGTACATTTTGAATGATGTTATTTGTTAATGTCAAACCTAATCGATCTAGGACATCTCATCCCCATAAATTTATGGGAAGATGATCCATACATATGGCTGTTTAGTTCCTTCACATCCTTCAGGATCCTTCCAATCTAATACCATTGCTCTTCTATGGGGATTTGTCACCAATCCTAGGCCTTGAAGCATTTGAGTGTATTGTTGTAATGGCCAATGTTTTGACGAGAGATGATGCTAAGTTCTTGATGAGAGATGAGGCTAAGTTCTGCATCTGTATCCAATAGCCCATTAAATTCATGTCCTTGAATATTTAGTTTTAGCATGGGGCGAGAATCTAAATTTAAAGAAACAGCCCAATCTACACGTGTGGAGCCTAATCCCTTGGAACCTCTTTCTACAGCATGACTGAAAAATTTAACATGTAGGCTTGGTATTATTAGTAACTGTGCTATTCTGTCTCTTGGTGAAATTACAGATATACCCTTTGGAGAACTGGCTATAATTTTTAATTCACCTTCTATGGTCTACAAGCACGGACACAGAGAGATACACAGACATAGAAACAGTTGCCTTGCCAAAGGACTTACTAGACACAGTTCACCCCAAACCAAACATTCTGCTTTTCCTACCTATTGTCAGAACATGATACAAAACCACAAACTCACACCCATACCCACAAGTCACCTCCTTCCCCAAAGTAGGTCTGTGACTATCCAGAGTTTCCTCTGACTGGTGCGCCATAATATTTTCCCACGAAATGGCCGGTACTGTCTCAGATCTGGTCTCCTTGGCCAACTCTGTGAAGTTTTCAGGAGCCAGCTATTTCCTGCTTTCTCAGGAAAGGCTCCACTTCAGAGCTCTCCTGGCATTTGGCCATCCTCACATCAGTATGTACCAAGAAAGACTGACACTGTCCTTAGTAAATCCAAACAATGAGCCCACTGGGGCTGAGACTGGGACTGGCTCTGTGTCCCGGGCTTCCAGTTCAGAGAGTTCCATCACCAAGTAAGTGAGGAAGGTCACTGCTGGCTTGTGGGAAGCCGGTGATGGCAGTTGGGTTCTGAAGGTTTTCCTCAGGAGCTGTTTTGTTTGGCATGTGTGGTTCTTAAAATAAAGTTCGTTTCTTTTGTCAAGTGGCTCCTGAATTTTGCCCAGCCAGACTGTGGCATTTGGAGGGCCGCAAGGGGAATGAGTGAGGGTAAGTGATAAGGTAAACTGCTCACCTCTGAAGGCAGGGAGAGAGGATGGGAAGCCATTTTAAAATTCCTCTTTTGTTTTGCTTCACTTTTGTTTTAAGTTCCCTGTCCCTGGAGATGGGTAAGATGGAAGAAAAACCACTCACATCTGAGGAACTGATTGAGAGAAAAAAGAGATGGACATTTCAGGAGGATAGAAAAGCTATTATAATGATTTTCTGTTGTTCCACATTTGTTTCATTCTGGTTCAGTTTTGTTTGGCGATATCTTCTTGGGTTGTATTATAGTTATAGTAGAAATATTCAAGTAAAAGAGAAGGTCTCTCAAGCTAGTCAGACAGAGATAAAAATTCAATTAAAAGAGAAGGTCTCTCTAGCTAGTTAGACAGAGGAAAAAAACAGGTGATTGATCCTGATAATGTGTCTGAATCAGCCTCTTGGACCTGTGTGAGGCTGTGGCTTAGATTCTCATCACCTGATGGATCATTCCGTGTGTGAATCCATACCCAAAATGGCCAAATGAGCAGTCCCTGTGGATGAAGTCTCTTGCCTTCCTCTGTAAGGCTACTGACCTCCATCAAGTGAGAATACGCATCCTTTGTGTCAAATGAGTTCTTCAAAGCCCTGGAGAGTCTAGCACATAGGTTCTTTGGTTTTCTCATGACTCCAATTCACATAAAAATATCTATACCTGACAGTCAGTAGGCCTCAAATTGGAGAAGCAGAGGTGTATTAAGGGCAGGCCTATTTGATCACACCTGGTTCACAGGAAGGGTATCCAGGCCACCATGACTTTAGGCAATGAGGGGCAAGAGAGCTTATTTTGGACACTGTCTTGGACTTCGCCACTCATGTAAACCTCCAGACAGAACGTAGTATGAGAGTGTATATTTGGAAGAAGATGAGGACCATGTGGGAGTGTTTTGGTTTTAATTGTGGTCATTTGTGTGGTAGTTGGAAGATATGACTGGGTACACCTGGGCTGAACTCTGGTGTGATTCCCCTTAAAGACTGAGTTCTGGAACTGACTTAGAGAAGTGTTATCATGAAATATGTTGGGATTTCAGTTGGTCACGCATGAGAGTCGCCCTTGGAAACCGAGATCTAGGCCCAGGTTTGCCTTCCACAGAGCACTGGGAATCTCAGCCAGGATATCACATGGTTTTATTCTGAAAGACATGGCAGCCATATTTGAGAGTCAAAACACAAATGTACCTCACATTGTAGACAGCAATAGCCCTGGCTTCCTGTGAAATTTTGGCCACTCTTTGGAAGCCTTGCCTGTGAGATTTCTCCAGAGATTTCATTGAAATGAGCTTCCTCACCATTTAATTGTTCCTGAATGAAGTTAAACACACAGTGCCTCCAACATCATTCTTGAATAATGGCTAGATAAATACCATGAAATTTTTGAAATTCCCATGACCATGAAAATGGTGTAGAACAGAGATGCCAGTAAGCTGGAGCCTGATGTGAAGTGGGCCTAGAAAAGTCGTGTGCAGGTGTGTGATAAAATATCTGTGGTGGGGCCATGTGGATCTGCCATTGGCTTCCAAATGGCTTGTGACTGACATGGTGCACCCAGCAGACCCTTCTATGTAAAGGCATCTTGTTATATGGAGAGTTTTCAGGGCAATGTTCAGAATCAGATTGCTATGGTCAAGGATGGGATTGAAGCCTGGTTGGTGCATTATCCTGCAGACCCTGACACACCACACGTGACAGAACTCCCTTTAGCACTGTGTCCCAGTTGAACTCCTTGTATTTTGTGAAGCAAATACCAAACTCACATTGCAGCAGCAAGAAACACATCGACAAGTGGAGGATTGCCGGATGGCTTTACAGTCCACACGGAAAGATTTTCCCCCCAATGGCCACAGTTTACCTACAAAGAGAGAATTCAGCACTGCTGCCTCATGTTCATTAGAAAATAAGAAACCATGTCCTCCAGGTCACTTAGATACATACCTAGCTTTGATGGTCTCTCTACAAAAAAAGCTAAAACTCCTGGCAACAACAAATATTTCAAGTGCCCAAACTCAGAGGCAGTTTCACCAGAAGTCTTTAGTCCAGCAGAGCTCCATTTTTGTGGAGTATTTACCTGTCCCTTACTTTTGGAAACTCCTCTGCCACCTTCAAGGTTGTGAACTCTTGAGCATATTACATTCCAGATATGTATTCACAGATTTTCTAACTCTTCCACTCTAATTGTGTTTTACTTGGGGTGAAGGTAAAGTCAAGGCATTTTTCTGGATTAGAGTGCGAAGATTTTCGTGAAGCACATATTTACATACACATTGGATTCATTTTCCTATATTCCATTCAAAATGCTGAATGGCTGACACTAACCCATACCCTACTAGACTCTGACTACTAATTCTAATATGATGGAGAAAAATAACCCAAACCGAATAGAAATACAAGCAGTTTAGACGAGGCATAGTGTATTGCTGGACTTGCCTTTTGCATTATACAGGGTAGGACTTATAAATCTAGTCAATATTTTGTTGAAATAGTTCTCCATGTGTTTTTAAAGTTAACAAATAGATGAATTCCTTTCTGCATTTCTCTGTAGCCAATTCAGCACATGTAATTTCATATGCACATATTGAATCGTTCCTGTTATCACATGTACATTCTTGTGAGGTGGCTGACTTTGCAGATACAAATTGGGAGAAGAGATCACGCCACCTAAACACAGTTGGAACTGAAAATTCAACCTATGGGTGAGCTTCATAGATGAACAACATGATAAATAAAATCATGTTCAGTATAATGAATATTTTTGGATCAGTGGATGATATACATTTCATGATGAATTTCGATTTCCATATATATTGCTACTTTTTAATGTCTGTGTGTGTGTGTGTGTGTGTGTGTGTGTGTGTACACTCTCCAAGTTTTTCATAATATTAAATATATGGGTCTTAATGTACACTCCCTTAATTCATTCGTATTCATGTATGTGGATTTACAATCAAATATTCAAGAGATTATTCTCAGAAATATTCATCCACCTAAAATACATATTTGTTTCCTAGAACTAAAAACTAACTTCTGTGAATGGTGCATACGAATCCTAATATTTCTACAGTAACTGACCCAGTTTAACACCAATGCAAGTAGATATTTATGGAACGTGATGTGTATTTTGATGTTCATTTTTAGTCAACACTTGTACATTACTATTTCTTCAGTTTATGCACATCATAAGATATATATTTCATACACAAGTTAGCAAATTTATAGGCATTTGTTTCACTTTCAATAACTTCATTCTTCAGAACACATGTATTCCTCCATGTTTTTTGACAAGACTTTTCATGAGACTTCTTTCTAAACACATTATATTCGATTTCCATAATCACTTTTGAAGCAAAACTCACACACTCTTCATGATGAAATATCACCCTAATATTACCATTAGAAGTATAACTGGTTGGAATGAATGATTTAATATCAATATAAGATTTTCTGTATATTTTCAGATATCAACTCAGTCCATTATTTAAAGCGAACCAATTATATTATTTATTCACAGTATGGTCTATTCTTGCATTATCTCTATATTCTTAGACAGATACTACACCACATTCTACCCCCAATACTCATTTATACGTCTTCAAAATATTGTTCCCAGAAATGGTGGAAGAAATACTCATGTCACCTGATCTACATATACATTTTATCACAGAATTTTCTGGAAAATAAAGCAAAGGTCACACTTATGATTGTACCAAAGTCTAAATTTAAAGTGAGCATGGATTTCTAAAAACATCCATGTCCAGGTTGCCTAATTCTCTCAAATGTCAATCCAATTGTTGACTACATACTTGTTTCTTTCTAAGATTATATATTCAAACTCAACCCTGTTGAAAATGTCTAATCCTATCACTCACTTTAAACTTTGCCTGATATCCTAATGTGTCTATTGATATAGGCTTTCCTTCATAATTTCCCAGTTCATCATTTTGACTGTTCATTTGTGCTGAGATTTACATTCACTCTCTACCTGAAACCCAATTGCTAAATAACTTTTGGTCCAAATCCTATACTCACTCTTCTTTCTGAATCTACCGACTATCTCCCAAATCCTACTGACTATCCTTTTTTGAATGGATGTTCTCTTCGACATTCAATCATTCAAGGTACAAGGTCCGATGCCATTGTGTATTGATTTATCTGAGACATCTGTGCAGGACATAATTCAAAGCTAAGTCTCCCAATCAAGGGCCCAATCCCTTTCTGGGCTTCAAATATTACTTAGATTTCTGTTTTAATACATATATTTCACCTCTATATTTTTATAAATATTGCAGATTTCCAATACCATTATTCATCCAGCAAAATGATTCCTAACCCAAATTGAACAAGTAATTAACCCAAACCATATACTATTCCCTCATTCTAACTTTATAAAAGAGCAGGGAAAGTCTTGGTCTTACAATATAGGAATGTAGGGGATATATCACCTGCTGAAAACCTCAAAGTTCCATGCAGAAATAATCCCTAGAGAAGATGTAGGCAGCTATTAAGGACCTGAGAGAGCAAAAGTCATCTTCCATGGAAAACAACCCTGTCTGGAGAGGGGTTGTTTCTGACTCAGTGTCTCTGTTCCTAATGTACAGAAGATGGACCAATCCAGGCCTGTGTGGAGAGCTGTTCACGGGTGCCTATGGGTGATATACTATTCTAACTGGTGAGAGTGTCACGGGAAATAGGGACAGCATCTATCTCATGGGACCCTTGAAAGCAACTGTTAGGAAAAAGTAGTTGCAAAGGCAGTGACCTCATTCAGTTCCTGAAGGAAGTGACCTCATCTCTATTCCTTGGTGATGGAACTCTCTGAACTTGTGATCCAGGAATCCAGGCACCCAGAGCCAGTCCTAGTCCCAGTCCCAGTGGGCTCACTTGTTTGGATATTCCTAGGACAGAGTCAGTCTTTCTTGGTATCTATTGATGTGAAAATGGCCAAATGCCAGGAAAGCTTTGAAGACTGGCCTTTCCAGAGAAAGCAAGTAGTGGCTTACCACGGGCTCCTGACAATTTCACAGAGTTGGCCAAAGAGACCAGATCTGAGACAGGACAGGCCATTTTGGAGGTACATAGTAAGGCTCACCAGTGAGAGTACACTCCGAATAGTCACAGACCTACTTGGGGGAAGGCGATGCCTTTGTGGTTTTTGTTGTGTGTTTGTGGTTTTATCTCATGTTCTGAGAAAAGGTAAGAAAGGTGGTTTGTTTGGTTTGGAGTGAACCGTTTCTAGTAAGTGATTGGACAAGGCAAGTGTTTCCATGTCTGTGTATCCCAATGTGTCTGTTGTTGCAGACATTAGAAAAGAGAATGCATCAATGTATGGGTCCTGTCTAGTAGAAAGCTTCCCAGCATCAATCCTGCCCAATTTATGAATGGACTGTGGCTTGCATTATCGAAGGGCAACACCTACAAACTTCCTTAGTTCCTGTTTTCTTCCTGAATTCTGGCTACACTCAAGAATAGGCTCATGGTTTTGTGTTCAAGATATTTACCACCTCCAAGCTCTGTGATTTGGCCATGTACTGGATAGCTGAAGGGAATGGCGAGCATCTCAGAAAACTCAGATATCAGTGTGACCAGTAAAGTCTCAGTGGAGAAACCCTGCTATGGGCCTTTTGCTTACCTATTGTTCTTTTGCCCTGAATGTCAGGAAGGGCTTTGCCTCACAAAACACATTTGTGAAGCCTGAAGAAACCAGTTTTCAAATGGAAATGAGTGGGCATCACCTGTGGCTCTTTGCTTAACTGCTTTGGAAAGGGATGTGTCTTAATCAGTCTCTTGGCCCTGTGTGAGGCTGTGGCTTAGATTACCAACACCTGGTGGATGTAAAGAAAGATCCCATGTGTGCATACAAAATCAAAATGGCAAAAATTGCAGTCATTGTAGATGAAGTCTCTCGCCTTTCTCTGTAAGGTTCCTGACCTCCATCAAGTGGGAATAGGGATCCTTTGGGTCAAATGAATTCTTCAAAACCATGCAGAGGCTAGTCCATAGGTGCTTCGGTTTTTTCTTGACTTCATTTCACATAAAGAATCTAAATGCCAAAGTCAGAATGCCTCAAATTGGAGAAGTGGAAAAGTATTAATGGCAGACCTGTTTGATCACTCCTGGTTCACAAGAAGGGTGTCCAGGCCACCGTGACTTTAGTCACACACACACACACACACACACACACACACACACACACACATATATATATATACTCTCCAGATTTTTCAAAATATGAAATATGTGTCTTATTTTACACTCACCAAATTCATTCATATTCATATACGTAAATTTATAATCAACTTTCCAAAGATTATTCTTAGAAATATTCATTCACCTGAAAAACATATTTCTTTCCTATACTGAAAAGTAACTTCAGTGAATGATGCACACAAATCCTAATATTTCTACAGTACCTGACCCAGTTTAACATCAATGCAAGTAGATTCCAATCGGACATGATGTGTATTTTGACGTTCATTTTTATTCAACACTGGTAGATTACTATTTCTTCAATTAATGCACATCATAGGATATATATTTCATCCACAAGTTAGAAAATTTATAGGCATTTGTTTCACTATCAATCACTTCCTGCTTCAGAGCACATGCATTCCTCCATGTTTCTTGACTGGTCTTTTCATGAGAAAAGGGATGGACAAGGCAAGGTAAGGCAACTAAGATAGCACCGAAGACACGGAAACAGTCCTATTTGTTTACAACCGGATTTAGAGGGCATTGCTTCGGTTGTAATCATTTAATCCCCTGCACCCCAAGTTTAAATTATTTCAGAATTTTGTACCCAACATGTAAGGGAGGGGCTCAGAAGTTCACAGTCTGCAGAAGTTCATAAAAAGCAGTTTTTGTTTCTGTTTTTTTTTTTTTCTCTGTTCTGGGCAAGTTAACATTTTAAGGACACCGGGAATGGGGCAGAGCTATTTTCTTCTGTTTTTTTTTTCTCTCTGCCAGCTGTTACCATGAAGCCCAGTTGGTAACTTCTTTATCTTAGAAATGTAGCCATCTCTGTGAAGCCCCAGCTCAAGCTCAGAGGCCTTGTTTACATATTGCCAGCATTGTGACTGACTCTTTCCAAACACATTATTTTTGATTTCCATAATTACTTTTGTAGCAAAACTAACATATCTTCATGATAAACCGTAACCCTAATATTAATATTAGATGTATCATTGGTTGGAATGAATGATTGTATATCAATATAAGATTTCTTATATGTTTTCAGACATCTATTCAATCTGTTATTTAATGTGGAACCAGTTATATTATTTATTCACTTATGGTCTATTCATGCATTATCTCTATATTCAATGACACAGTGTACACCTTTTTGTACCCCCAATACCCATTTATATGTCTTCAAAATATTGCTCCCAGAAATAGTGGAAGAAACACTCATGTCACCACATCTACATATACATTTTATCACAGTAGTATTCTGGAGACAAATGTAAAGGTCACACTTGTGATTGTACCAAAGCCTAAATGGAAAGTGAGCATGGATTACAAAAAACATCCATGTCAAAGTTGCCTAATGCTCTCAAATGTCAATCCTATTGGTGACTACATTTTGTTTCTTCTTAAGATTATATATTCTAACTCAATTCTGTTGAAAATGTCTAATTGTATCACTCACTTTATACTTTGCCTGATTTTGTAATGTCTTTATTGATATCTGCTTTCCTACATATTTTCCCCACTTCATTATTGTGACTGTTCACATGTGCTGACATTTACATTCACTCTCTAACCGAACCCCTATTGCTAAAGATATTGTTTTCCAAATCCTATAGTCACTCTTCTTCCTAAACCTACCGACTATCTTCTTAATCTTACCGACTATCCCTTTATGACTGGATTTTCTCTTCTACATTCAAACATCCAAGTAATGTTCCTGCAAGCGTTGGAGGAAGAGATCACCAAGAGAGTGTCTCATGCAACAGCAAGGGGTTAATTGGGGGTCCAGCAAGCTGGGGCTCAGAGCTCACATGAATAGAGCAGAGAGCCCTGAGAACAGCTTAAGCAGAGCTTATATACTTTCCTTGGAGAGGGCAGGGACGGAAATTTATTGATGGGTCAGAGCGAGTGGGCGGTTAGTGTGAAAGTGGGTGAGGGAATACATTCTGCAATTTGGCAGTTGGGGACAGCACAATCTGGGAACAAGATTACAAACAGTTCTCAAGATTTCAACAGTGTTTTGTTAAGCATACAGAAAAACAGGAAGTTACAAGTACCTTTTTTATTAACCTTTCATTCCGCACTTCTTCTTCTTGCTACTTTTTATCATAAAAGTGATTATTGGGGCGTGTCACATTCTATGTCTGCTAGTGGGGTATTACCATAAGTTTAACTTGTCCAATTTGAGCTTGGAGTAAAAAAATTACATGGTTGAGCAAACAGGGTTTTATAGTTAGAAATAATATGAGGATTATTATTGGACAGGCCAGGGTTGATAAAAGCGTAGATAACCAGGGGGACTGTGTGAACCAAGACTCAAACCACCCTTTTTGGGCCTCTCTCTCTCATTGACGCTTTTCAAGGCATCCTTTTATTTTACTCATAGGTTTTTTTTACAACCTCAGTATGGTCGGCATCAGAACAACATTCTTATATCAATGCAGCACAAAGGCCCCCTTCTCTCATGAAGAGGAGGTCCAACCCTCAACTGGTGTGTAAAACAAATTCAGATACAGATGTTAAAGATTCCTGCAAAGCTGTGATGGAGGTTTCTATTATCTTTAAGTTTTGGTCTCTTGCTGCTTCTATTTGGGTCTTTTGTTGTGTACCATGGAGCAGGGCAGTGGTTCCTGTGATTACCCCTGCCGCAACTCCAATTCCTAATATGATGGCTAAAGTGAGGGATATATGTTCCCAGTGGAACCGGGTTGTATGCCCCCCTGTTTGAACTTCAAATGAACCTGGGTCATTATAGAGCAATCTGGGACACATCTTCACCATTACACAATTAATCAAATCTGTTGACCATTTCATGAAAACATAAACAATGTTTAAGTATATAGAATTATACTGTTGTAGGGACGGACAAGGCACGGCACTTAAGATAGCACCAAAGACAGGGAAACAGTCCTATTTGGTTGCAACCGGATTCAGAGGGCATTGCTTCTGTTGTAATCAATTAACTCCCTGAACCCCAAGTTTAAGTAGTTTCAGAATTTTGTACCCAACATGAAAGAGAAGAGACTCAGAAGTTCACAGTCTGCAGAAATTCAAAAAAAGAAGCTTTTTTTTTCTGTTTTCTCCTCTATTGTGGTCAAGTTAACTTTTCAAGGACACCTGGGAGGCAGAGAGCTTTTTTTTTCCTTTTCTTTTATCCCCCTGCCAACTGTTACCATGGAGCCCAGTTTGTAACTTTTTATCTTAGAAATGTAGCCATCTCTGTGAAGACCCAGCTCAAGGCCAGAGGCCTTGTTCACATATTCTGTGAAAAACTATTAAGGGGGTGTCTAGCTTAGGAGTGCTGATTTTTCCAGCCAGTAGCCAAGTAGAACAGGGCAACAGAAAAAGAGGAAGTTAATCTACACGGACTCATTTATAGAGACTCTTTTGCTGAAAGTCCTAAAGTCAGCCATGGTCAAGACTTCTGGAGAAGTTCAGTGAAGATTTTTCTGTGGGCCTGGTACAGAGGGGGAAGACGGGGAAGGCGGGGGGTGAGAGCAGCTCCATGGATCTGAGAATAAGGAAGGAGAAATGTAAAAGAATAATGGGAAAGGGTTTTGGGATTTTCCTAGCAACATAAATTGAGCAGTAGAACCGGTAGAGCAGAAAGAAAGACAGGAGTGAGTATCCCAAAAAGCCTGTGAGGGACTTTAAATTCTTAGTAACCTGTTTTCAGTGATGACAAAGAAACTTTAAAGGCCATTTTCATTACATCTTCGATAGGGGTCTGAGGGTTCTCCTAAGCTGGTTTGAGCTTTGGGTTAGGTGGTAAGAGGATCTGGTGGGACCCGGTGTGGGCACTGACAGGAAAAGAGAGAAGTGAGTGGGTGGATGGGTACCTCAGTACCTGCTACCTCAGCAAGGGGGCAATGCTCTGAGAACTGGCAGAGGTTTCAGTTTTTGATCTAGTAATTGGAGAAGAGAAATCAGGTTTGCTGAGGTGGGACTGACAGCAGAGAGTATGGAGCAGAAGGCTGAGTTTGAGGAACTATTGGAGAAGCATAGTTCAGGATGTGAGCGAAAGAGGAAAAAGGCCTTCACATAGGGGAATTTCCTTTCACCCTTTTGAGCACTTGCAGAAGTTAAAAAGGTCACACAGAATTTGAGGATCTAGAGACTCCTCTGGGGGCCATCAGTTTGGGTTGTCTAAGTGGTAATATGGCCAATGCTGTGTACTGAATTTGATGAGGATTTTGGGTTCCACCAGGCAGCCCCTGTATGCTCAAATCCCCATGACTTACAGAAGAAATCGGCTTTTCCCCCACACAGCCGTGGCGGTTTGTGGCTTTGATAGTCTGCCGGGCAAACATACTAATATAGGCTAGCCAACCTGCATCTGGCTTGCCTGTCCCTACAACCATAATGTTTGTTTCCATTATCTATGGTACGGAAAGGATTTAATGGAATTTTAATGGGATCCTCTTCATCAGGGATATTCTAATAGGAAAGACCTATAGCCAGCTGACAAATGTCTGGGTGGAGAGATGGCCACCAGGTCCCTAAGGGGGCTGTATGCAAGATAGACCATACTTCTTGTCTAGTAGGATTTGTGATCAGCCATCGCTGCTGAAGGGGCTGATGAGCGTTAGGACTACGGGTGGCCAAGGAGAGAGTCTATAGCCTTACCCACGTGGCAAATATGCAATTTGAAAGGGTTAACAGTCTTTTCCAGTTTCCAGCCAGAGTCTGGACATGGCACAGGCTTGAGATGAGAGGCATGGATGCAGGAAGTGATTCCCTCTACTTTTACTGCTGTAGGTGCTATAAGTAGCACCTGGAATGGTCCTTTCCAGTGGGGTTCCAGGGATGACACCTGATGTCATCTTATTCAGAGGAAGTCTCTTTCTTCATATCAACGTGGATTCCCCTCGTCCCCAGGTTGGAAGCCAGTAGCCACCTGTTTCCACAGGTATAGCTGAGTTCTTAAAAGAGATTTAAGTCTGTCAAGCAAGGGTGTGTGGAAGGGATCCTTAGGTCTTAGAGTTGGGGTTAGGTCTCTTAGTGGAGGAGGGGCCCCATAGAGAATTTCATAGGGGGTGAGGTTACACAAAGAAACAAAGGGAGTATTTCTTGCATGAAACAGTGCATAAGGCAGCAGCATAGTCTAATCTTTTATGCCGGTCTCTAAGCTTAATTTCGTTAAGGTCTCTTTAATGGTTCTATTTAATTTTTTTATGTGTCCTGAGCTCTGGGGTCTATAAGCGCAATGTAAATTCCAATTAATCCCTAGGGTCCTGGCTAACCCCTGATTTTTCTGGCCCATGAAGGCTGTTCAATTATCAGACCATGTTACATTAGGCAGGCCGTGTCTTTGATAAATATCTTTCAGGAACTTCTTGACCACAATTTGTGCCGGTTTTCTTTTATTTTTTTGGTGGGAAAGGCTTCAATCCATCCTGAAAATGTATCTACAAAGACTAGGAGATATTTAAGCCCATACCTTGCTGGCTTAATTTCAGAAACGTCCACTTCCCAGATTTGTCCTGGTCTGGTTCCTCATAGGTGCTTTCCTGCAGGAAGCTTGGAAGGGTAAGCATTAACCAATTGACAGAACTGACAGGCTTTTGTTAACCATTCAATTATTTCCTTTCACTGTGAGTGAGTTAGTCTAAAACTCTGTTCTTGATCCTACAGTAATGCCTGCAGTTTTTTTGAACCAAGTTGATTGAGTTGATGTACATTTTTAACATAGTGTAGGGCTTTCTGAAATTCCAGGCTGGGCTCACTGAAGTTGTGGAGTTCATTGTCAGTGTTCTTAGATATTATCAAAAGCTTGCTGGTGCTCAAGGGTCCATTGGAATTGGGCATTCTCATTTAACAGCGGGTATAAAGGAGCAGCTAAGAACACAAACCCAGGTCCATAATCTGCTAAAGCCAGCAGTCCCAAGAAACTCTCTATGTTGTCTCCTGTTAAATGGGGGTGGTATCTGCACAACGGTTTGTTTCCTGGGCTCAGTGAGCCATCATTTACCGTGCCTAAGGGAATACCCCAGGAAGATTACTTCTTGCTGGCAAATTTGGGCCTTTTTGTCCGAAGCTCTCTACCTGAGTTGAGCAAGCTCAGATAATAGTGCTTGGGTCTCAGACTCACAGTTTTCTTTGGTGTTGGCTGCCAGTAGCTGGACATCCACATATTGAAGCAGAATTACTTCGGGTTGCATAGTTCTAAAGTTGTTGAAATGTCTGTGAAGGGCTTCATCAAAGAGAGTGGGAAAGTTTTTGAACCCCTGTGGGAGTCTAGTCCAAGTTAGTTGAAAAGACGTTCTGGTTTCTGGGTCTACCTACTCGAAAGCTAACAGCAACTGACTATCTTTATGCAGAGGCAAGCAAAAGAAAGCATCTTTTAAGTACAGAACAGTATACCATTTACACTCAGCCACAGCAAAGAGGTTATTGGGGTTCCAGCATGCTGGGGCTCAGAGCTCATTTGAATAGAGCAGAGAGCCTGAGAACAGCTTTAACAGAACTTATATACTTTTCTTGGAGAGGGCAGAAAGGGAAATTTATTGATGGGTCAGGGCGAGTGTGCGGTTTGCGTGCACCCGGATGAGTTAGTATATTCTGCAGTTTGGCAGTTGGGGACAGCACATTCTGGGAACAAAATAGCAAACAGTTCTCAAGATTTCAACAGTGGTTTGTTAAGCATACAGAAAAACAGGAAGTGACAAGTGCCTATTTAATTAACCTTTCACCTAAGCAAAATGGAAAGTGAGCATGGATTACTAAAAACAACCATGTCCAGGTTGCCTAATGCTCTCAAATGTCAATCCTATTGGAGGCAACATATGTCTTTCTTAATAAGATTATATATTTAACCTCAACCATGTTGAAAATGTCTAACCCTATTTCATTATACTTTGCCTGATTTCCTAATGTCTCTATTGATATCTGCTTTCCTACATATTTTCCCCAGTTCATCATTGTGACTGACTCTTCATATGTGCTCATATTTACGTTCACTATCTACCCAAAACCCTATTGCTAATGAAACTTTTGTCCAAATCCTATATTCACTCTTTTTTCTGAACCTACTGACTACCTTCCTAATCCTGCCGACTATTCCTTTTTGACTTAATGTTCTCTAGGACATTTAATCATCCAAGGTACAAGGTCCTCTGCCATTGCACATCGATTTATCTGAGATATCTGTGCAGAACATAATTCAAAGCTAAGTATCTCACTAAAGGGCCCAATGCCCTTCTGGGCTTCAAATCGTACCTAGATTTCAGGTTTCATACTTATATTTCACCTATATATTCTTGTGAATATTGCAGGTTCCCAATACCATTATTCATCCCGCAGAATGTTTCCTAACCCAAATAGAATATGTTATTAACCCTAACCATACACTGTTCCCTCAATCTAACTTCACAAAAGAGCAGGGACAGAGTTGGTCTTACAATACACGAATGTAGGGGATCTTCCACCTGTTGAGAATCTCAAAGTTTGATGCAGAAATGATCCCTAGAGAAGATGTAGCAGCTATGAAGAACCTGAGAGAGCAAAAGTCATCTTCTATGGCAAACCACCTGTTCAGGATGAAGTGATGTGTCTGAATCAGCCTCTCTCCTACTGATATAAAGAAGATCGACCAAACCAACCCTGTGTGGAGAGCTTCTCCTGGGTGTCTATGGTTGATATACCATTCTAACTTCTGAAAGTGTCACAGGAAGTAGGGGCAGCCTCCATCTCAAGGGACCCTTGGAAAGAAGTGTTAGGACAAAGTGGTTGCCAAGGCAGTGACCTCATTCCCTTCCTGTTGGAATTGACCTCCCTCACTTCTTTGGTGATGTAACTCTCTGAACTTGGGATCCAGGAAGCCAGGCACTCAGAGCCAGTCCCAGTCCCATTCCCAGTGGACTTACTTGTTTGGATTTACCAAGGAGAGAGTCTGTCTCTCTTGGTACCTAATGGTTTGAGGATGACAAAATGCAAGTAGAGCTCTGAAGATGGGCCTTTAATGAGAAAGCAGGTAGTGGTCAGCACAGGCTCCATACAACTTCACAGAGATGGACAAGGAGACCAGACCTGAGACAGGACAGGCCATTTTGGGGGAACATACTATGGCCCACCAGTCAGAGGACACTCTGGATAGTCACAGACTTACTTGGAGGAAGGAGGTGACTTTTTGAGTGTGGGTGTGAGTTTGTGGTTTTGTCTCATGTTCTGAGAATAGGTAGGAAAGGCGGTTTGTTTGGTTTAGAGTGGACTGTTTCTAGAAAGTCCTTTGACAAGGCGAGTGTGTTTCTGTCTATGTATCCCACTGTGTCCTTGGTTGTACACATTAGAAAACAGAATGGATTAATGGATGTATCCTGTCTAGTAGAAAGCTTCCCAGCATTCATCCTGCCCATTTTTGGAAAGGACTGCTGGTTGCTTTTCAATGGGCAACACCTACTATCTTCCTAAGTTACTGTTTTCTTTCTGAATTCTGGCCACTCTCCAGAATAGGCTCATGGTTTTTTGTCCAAGATATGTACCACCTCCAAGCTCTGTGACATGGCCATGTACTGGATAGCTGAAGGGAATGGCAAGCATCTCAGAAAACTCAGATATCAGTGTGACCAAGAAAGTCTCAGTGGAGAAACCCTGCATTGGGATTTGCTGACTTATTGTTCTGTTACCCTGAAGTCAGGAAGGTCTTTGCCTCAGGCCACCCCTTTGTGAATTTTGAAGAAAACAGTTTTAAAATGGAAGTGAATGGGCATCACCTGTGGCTCTTTGCTTAACTGCTTTGGAAAAGTATGTGTCTGAATCAGCCTTGTGGCTCTGTTTGAGGCTGTGGCTTAGATTATCAGCGACTGATGAATCTAAAGAAAGATCCAATGTGTGCATTCAAAACCAAAATGGCAAAAAGATCAGTCATTGAGCATGAAGTCTCTCGCCTTTCTCTGTAAGTTTCCTGACCTCCACCAAGTGAGAATAGGGATCCTTTGGGTCAAATGAGTTCTTTGAAGCGCTGCAAAGTTACTGTGGTTTAATAATTACTCCAAATCACATAAGGAATCTATACCTGACAGTCAGTAGGCCTCAAATTGGAGAAGCAGTGCAGTATTAAAGGAAGAACTATGTGATCAATCCTGGTTCAAAGGAAGGGTGTTCAGGCCATCCTGAGGTTAGGCAAATGAGGGGCAAGGGAGCTTATTTTGGACACTCTCTTGGGCTGCGCCATTCATGGAAACCTCTAGGCAAAGGGTATAATGAGTGTATATATGTAAGAAGATGAGTGCCATGTGAGAGTGTTTTGGTTTTAATTGTGGTCATTTGTGTGGCAGTTGAAAGAGATGACTGGGTCCACCTGGTCTTGAACACTGGTGTGATTCTCCTCAGAGACTGAGTTCTGAAACTGACCTCAGAGAAGTAATTGATTTGGAAAGAGATGTGTCTTAATCAGGCTCTTGGCCCTGTGTGAGGCTGTGGCTTAGATTATCAGCAACAGACGGATCAAAAAAATGATCCCATGTGTGCATCCAAAACCAATATAGCCAAAAGAGCAGTCATTGTGAATGAAGTCTCTCACCTTCCACTGTAAGGTTCTGAAAGAATAAAAGAAATTGAAATTGAAATGTAAAGAACCAGGTTTTGTAAAGTTTCCAAGCTGCACTCAGAACCTGAAATTCCTGTGGCAGTTAAGACAATTCCTGGAACTGCCCATTAGATGTGTGTTGAAATCTTCCCTGACCACCTAGTTACTTAACAACCCCTTCCCAGAAGCCGTGCATCTCACCACGTATTCATCTCATTGCTTCAACCAATCAGTTTAAATGTATACCCCTTCTCAGGGTTGACCAATCACCCCCTGCCCCAACTTTTCCCACCAATGAATGTGCTAATCATGTTTTAGAGTTGTTACTTGATTTTCCCGTGGTACATGATGATTTCCTAAAGGAGGCTATGATGTATGTAAAGTCCCTGAGCTCTCTAAAGAATGTATATAAACGCTGCTCAAGTTGTTCTCGGGGCTCTTTGTTCTTTGCTCCTCTGAAGGGAGCTCTGAGCCCTAGCATTCTGGACCCCCAATAAACCCTTTGCTGATGCATGAGAAAGCCTCTTTGTTGTCTTTTCCTTTGACGTTCGCAGCACCTTTTCATCTGGAGGCCCCAGGTGAGATATCCGGCAGCGGTGGACGGAAGACCTCAAGGGACTCCTCTCGGGGTAAGTAAGGCGCCTCTTTCTGGTTTCGGGTTTCAGGCTAGGGTGTGGCAAAGTGGCTGTTGGTGAAGAGCATTAGCTCTCTCCTATGGGGTGACAGACGTGTCACAGAGCCAAGGTCACGTCCCTGAGGGACACTCCGGAGGACTAGGGAATTCAAGGAATAGTAGTTTCCTCAACTCGGTTATGTTTTGCTTCAGGATTCAATTTGCCAGCCCATCAGGTTTTGCCGGTAACTCAGTTTTGGTCATTGTTCTGAACTCATGTTGAGTTTACTGTCTGTCTTTATTGTCTAACCCATTGCCAGTTACTCAGTTCTAATCTTTGTGTTGGACTCATGTTAAACGTTTACTGTTTGTCTTTGTCTGTGTTGTGTTTGTGTCTTCACTGTCCCTGTTTGAGTAACTCCCATTATGGGACGAAGCACTTCCTCTTCTCTGTCCCTGACCCTTGATCATTGGACTGATGTCCACTCAAGGGCCCAGAATCTTTCTTTTTCAGTAAAACACTGTACCTGGCAGACTCTCTGTGCTTCAGAATGGCCCATCCTTGAATTCGGATGTCCCCAGAAGAATCCTTCCACTTTCGTCTTATCTGAAAATTCAGACATATTGTCATTCAGCCGGGGCCACGTGGCCAACCAGATCAACAGCCATATACCCCTTCCCCCACATTCCTATCATTCAAACTTTCCGCTCCTCTCCCTCTTCCTTCCATTCTCCCTGAGTCACAAGACTGGACACTCCACCCCCTCCTTATCGTCTACTCTCCCTCCCCAACCCCCAACACAGTTCCTGATGATCCTCCCACCGCTGACTCAGCCTCTCCACTGCTAGAGGCAATTGGGCCAGACCCAAGCCCTCCAGGGGACTTCCATGCAGCAGCAGCAACCCCTCCTCTCCTGAAGGAAGCTGGGCAACCTAAAGGAACCCACCGGCGACGGATAATAGAAAACTCAGAAGCCCCTGTGATGCTCTCTCTCCATTCCTATGGGCCCATGAACCGACCCAACTGGGACTCCAACACCTTTGAAGGTGGGAAACATCTGTCCACATATCTCCAGGCTCTAATAGTGGGTCTCTGAGTGGCCGCCAGAGAGCCGACCAATTTGGCCAATGTAAGAGAGATTATCCAAGGGCCTAATGAGTCTCCCTTTATGTTTCTGGAGAGAATTAAGGAAGCATATAGAAAATATACTCCTTTTGATCCTCAGGCAGATGACCAAAAGGCATTTGTTACAATGGCCTTTATTGAGCAGGCTGCCCAAGATATTAAGAGAAAGTTACAATGTCTAGATGGGTTACAAAATATGACCTTAAGAGATTTAGACAGAGAAGCTGAAATAGTATATTATAAGATATATATTATAAGTATATAGTATAAGTATATAAGTATATTATAAGAGAGAAACTGAGGAGGAGAGGGAACAGAGGAGAGAGAAGGAAAGGGAACAAAAGGAGGATGAAAGGAGCAAAAGGCAGACAAAAGCATTGGCTAAGGTTTTCTTCACATCAGCAAATACGCCAGAAATTAAAAAGCAGGGAGTCAGAAAGGGATACTTGGGCCCACGCCAAAGGCTGTCCCTGGCCTCAGATCAATGTACCTACTGTAGAGAAAAAGAACACTGAGTCAAAGAGTGCCCCAAAAAGAAGAAGCCACGGCAGCCCGCCATGCTGACTCTAGAAGAGGACTTGGAATGTCAGGGCTCAGATCCCCTCCCCAAGCTCAGGGTAACATTTGAAGTGGAGGGGACTCCAGTGAACTTTGAAGTGGATACAGGAGCAGTATACTCAGCCCTTAAGGCTTCACTGGGCCCCACATCAAATAAATGGTCCCTAGTTCAAGGGGCTAATGGCACTACATATCGGGCTTGGACAACTAAGAGGATTATGGAAGTAGGAAAATGAAAAGTCCACCACTCTTTCCTAGTAATCCAAGAATGCCCAGCCCCATTGATGCACAGGGATCTGCTTACCAAACTCGGGTTAGAGTAACTTTTAACCCTGATGGTCCCCAAGTGGATGTTCTAAAGCCTTCAGTAAAAACTCCCATAGTCAGAGAATTGACTATGTCTGTAGAAGATGAACATCAACACTTCGTGCCCCCTAGGACTGATCAAAGAGGCAAACTACAACAGAAATGGATAAAAGATTATCCTAATGCCTGGGCAGAAACTGCTGGGTTAGGTCTAGCCGTAAAACAACCTCCAATAGTAGTAGAATTAAAAGCCTCGGCCTCTCCAATCAGTGTTAAAAAATATCCTCTAAGCAAAGAAGCTAAGGATGGGATAAGTCCCAATATTCAGAAATAATTGGCCATTGGGGTCCTAAGGCCCTGTCAATCAGCCTGGAATACCCCCCTGCTACCAGTAAGAAAGCCAGGAACTAGGGACTACAGTCCTGTTCAAGACCTAAGAGAGATCAACAACAGAGTGCAGGACATTCACCCCACAGTACCCAATCCCTATAATTTGCTTAGCACTCTGAATCTGGAGCGGGAATGGTACACTGTGCTGGACTTAAAAGATGCTTACTTCTGCTTGCCTCTACATAAGGACAGTCAGTTGCTGTTTGCTTTCGAGTGGATAGACCCAGAAACTGGAACATCTGGCCAACTAACCTAGACTAGACTCCCACAGGGGTTCAAACCCCCCCACACTCTCTTTGATGAAGCCCTCCACAGGGACATAAACGACTTCAGAACTGCACACCCCGAAGTCACCCTACTCCAATATGTGGATGATCTGCTACTGGCAGCGGACACCAAGGAGAACTATAAGTCTGGGACCCAAGCACTATTATCCGAGCTTGCTCGGCTTGGATATAGGGCTTCTGCCAAAAGGCCCAAATTTGTCAGCAAGAAGTAATCTTCCTGGGTTATTCTCTTAGGGGTGGCAAATGATGGCTCACTGAGAACAGAAAACAAACCATTGTGCAGATACCACCCCCATCGAATAAGAGACAACTCAGAGAGTTTCTTGGGACTGCTGCCTTTTGCAGGTGATGGATTCCTGGGTTCACCTCTCTGGCTGCCCATTTATACCCGCTGATAAAGTGTAATGCCCAATTCCAATGGACCCCTGAGCACCAACAAGCTTTTGATAATGTCAAAAAAAGTGCTGCTATCTGCTCCAGTCTTAGCACTCCCAGATATAGATAAACCCTTCACTCTCTACATCGAGAAAAAGAAAGGAATAGCATGGGGAGTGTTCACTTAGAATTTGGGACTTTGGAAAAGGTCGGTAGCATTCTTATCAAAAAAACTGGACCCAGTGGCTACTGGGTGGTCCCGTTGCTTAAGAGCTATAGCAGTGGCAGCGCTTCTAATAAAAGATGCTCATTAATGAACGTTGGGACAGAAGCTATCCATGATAGCCCCCCATGCCCTGGAGAGCATCATCTGTCAACCTCCAGAGAGGTGGCTATCAAACTCCAGAATAAACCACTACCAGAGCCTCTGGATTAGCAAAGACAGAATAACTCTTGGACCTTCTGCTCCACTCAACCTGGCTGCCAGAAGAATCATCAGGACCTGTCGCTCATGAGTGTCAACACATACTGTCAGAGGAAACCAGTATAGGACGAGACTTGAAAAATCCAGCCACTGCCTCACCCTGAAGTCGTATGGTTTACGAAAGAGAGCAGCTTCCTCCAAGATGGTATGTGGCGGGCTGGAGCAGCAGTAGTTAGCAAAACTAATGTCATCTGATCCTCTGGTCTCCCAGAAGAGACATAAGTCCAAAAGGCAGAACTGATTGCCCTTACGAAAGCATTGGAACTAGCAACAGGCAAAAGGGCCACCATTACACTGATAGCCGCTATGCATTTGGCAATGCTAATGTGCACAGGGCTATTTACCAGCAAAGGGGGATATTAACCTCCACTGGGAAAAAAAATAAAGAACAAAGTTGAGATTCTCCACCTTCTCTCAGCAGGGCAGGGCACTAAGGAACTAGCTATAGTGCACTGTCCAGGGCACCAGAAGGGAAACGACCTCGTCGCAGTTAAAAACAGAAGGGCAGATGAGGAAGCTTAATTGGCAGCCCTAAACGGAGTGACTCTGTTAACTTTTTCCACACCAGGGGGATCAACATTCAGGAGACTTGGCCACACTGGAACATTCAGGCAACTTATCATGTGAGGAGACAGATACAGAACTCTGGGACCCTACAGAGCTAAGTTTAAAATTTCAAAAAGCCCACCTTTATGTCAAAGACGTACACTAGCTCACCCACTTAAGCTCAAAAAAGTTATAGGCTCTCTTAAAGGACCGAAGAAAGGATTTATTAATGACTGACTCACAGAGGAAAGAAATAGCTTAGCAGGTGACTAGAGCTTGTCAAGTCTGCCAATTAGTTAATGCTTACCCATCCAAGCTTCCTGCAGGGAAGCGCTTACGAGGAACCAGACCAGGACAATTCTGGGAAGTGGACTTTTCCTGAAATTAAGCCAGGAAGGTATGGACTTAAATATCCCCTAGTCTTTGTAGATACTCTTTCATGATTGGTCGAAGCCTTCCCCATGAAGAAAGAAACGGCTCAGACGGTGCTCAAAAAGATTCTAGAAGACATTTTTCCAAGGTTCGGCCTGCCTAAGGTAATAGGGTCCAATAATGGACCGGCATTCGTTGCCCAGGTAAGTCAGGGATTCACCAGGACCCTGAAGATTAATTGGAAGTTACATTGTGCTTATAGACCCCAGAGCTCAGGACAGGTAGAAAGGATGATTAGAACCATCAAAGAGACTTTAAAGAAATTAAGCTTGGAGACCGGCATAAAAAATTGGACTATGCTCCTACCTTAAGCACTGTTTCGTGCAAGAAGTACACCCTCTTCCTCTTTGTGTAAACTCACCACTTATGAAATTCTCTATGGTGCCCCTCCTCCAGTAAGGGACCTAACCCCAACTCTGAGACTTAATTATTCCTTTCACACCCCCTTGCTTGACAGACTTAAAGCCCATGAACAAACACAGCACCCAGCAATACCTGTGGAAACAGTTGGCCACTGCTTATCAGCCTGGAGACGAGGGAACCCCACATCGATATCAAGTGGGAGTCTTCGTCTATGTGAGACGGCATCAGGTATCATCCCTGGATCGCCGCTGGAAAGGACCATACCAGGTGCTGCTTATAACACCTACAGTGGTGAAAGTGGATGGAATCACTTCCTGGATCCGTGCCACCCATCTCAAGCCTGCGCCCTGTCCAGCATCCGGCTGGAAACTGGAACAGACTGGTAACCCTCTCAAGTTGCGTGTCCGTCATGTGGGTAGGGCTATCGATTCTTCCCCTGACCACCAGCAGTCCTAATCACCATCAGCCTGTTCAGCAACAATGGCAGCTATAAATCCTACTGGGCAAGCAGTGTGGTCTATTTCACATACAGCCCTCTTATGGACTTGGTGGCCATCTCTCTACCTGGACATTTGTCAGCTTGCCATAGGCCTCTCTGACTAGGATCTCCCTGACATAGAGGACTCCACACAGATCCCACTCAAACCCAAACCAGGGCAACATAGACCACCTTACCCCATGAATTATGGATATCATCTTCCCCAGTCTTGATTTTTATGTGTGCCCAGCTGATTTCTGAAGTCGCAAACAGGCCCAAACCTGTGGAGGACCCAGTGACATTTATTTTAGATCTTGGGGTTGTGAACAAACGGGAACTACATGGTTGAACCCAAACTCCCCAGACAGTATCATTCAGGTTGGAAAAAATGACACCTGGATTGATCCCAAGAAATGTGCCGCTAGCCAAGTTGTGTCAAAAACTCGCTGTGGAAAGAATAGTCTATGTTACCCCCTCAATATAACTTTCACTTCCAAAGGAAGGGGCTACCTCAGAACAACATGGTCTATGGAAAATACGTGGGAAATGCGATTCTATATTTATGGCCCTCGTTATGACGTTGGTCACTGGTTCACCATCCTGCTTAAAAAGGAGGAAAATCCCACAGCAATAGGGCCCAATCCCCTCAAGCCAGGAATTAAGCCTCCAAAACCTCCCATGCCTAGATCTACCAGAACCCCTCTACCATCTCATACTTCCCAGTTTCCATCTTTGCCTACCTCCCCAGTCCAGAGTACAGTTGACTCCTGCCCCTGGGAACTAATTAAAGGAACCTTAATTGTACTGAACTCCACACAGTCAGAACTCCTTGCATTTCAACCCATGTATTTGACAGCTTTGTAAATTATTGTGTAATGGTGCAGATACTCCCCAGGGTTCTTTATTATGATGCAGAATCATTTTAAGGTCTACTAGGGGGACAAACAACCTGATTTTGCTGTCATCCAGTGTCCCTTACTCTAGCTATCCTATTGAGGATAGGAGCTGCTGCAGGAGTGGGTACGGGAACAGCTGCTATCATCCATGGGTCACAACAAATGGCCTGATTAGAAACAGCAATAGATCAAGACTGGAAGACATTAGAGACCTCCATCACAGTGCTGTAGGAATCCTTAAACTCTCTCTCTGAAGTTGTTTTACAGAACAGGCGAGGATTAGACCTCCTCTTCATGAGGGAGCAGGGCCTCTGTGCTGCACTGAGAGAAGAATGTTGTTTTTATGCTGACCATACTGGAGTTGTAAGAGAATCCATGAGTAAATTGAGAAAATGCCTTGAAGAGCGCCAGAGAGAAAGGGAGATTCAACAAGGGTGGTTTGAGTCATGGTTTACCCAGTCCCCCTCGTTAACTACACTCCTATCAGGCTTAGCTTGACCCCCTGATCATCCTTATGGTGTTGCTAACTGTGGGACCTTGTTTGCTTAACCGCTTAGTTTCCTTTCTCCAGGCTCAAATTGGGCAGGAAAAACTCATGGTAATCCGACAGAAATACGCTCCACTGGCAGAAATAGAGTGTGAGACCCCGCAATAATTATGATTCATTACTTTTAAGATTAAATGTAGTAAGAAAAAGGAGTGGGAAATGAAAGAATAAAAGAAATTAAAATTGAAACATAAAGAACCAGGTTTTGTAAAGTTTCCAAGCTGCACTCAGAACCTGAAATTCCTGTGGCAGTTAAGACAATTCCCGGAACTGCCAATTAGATGTGTGTTGAAATCTTCCCTGACCACCTAGTTGCTAAACAACCCCTTCCCAGAAACCGTGCAGCTCATCACGTATACATCTCAGGGCTTCAACCAATCAGTTTAAACGTATACCCCTTCTCAGGGCTAACCAATCACCCACTGTCCGACCTCTTCCTGCCAATGAATGTGCTAATCATGTTTTTGGGTTGTTATTTGATTTTCCCGTGGTATGTTGATTTGCTAAAGGAGGCTATGATGTATGCAAAGTCCCTGCCCTCTCTAAAGAATGTAAATAAACTCTGCTCAAGTTGTTCTTGGGGCTCTTTGTTCTTTGCTCCTCTGAAGTTAGCTCTGAGCCCCAGCATGCTGGACGCCCAATAAACCCTTTGCTGTGGCATGAGACAGTCTCTTGGTGGACTTTTCCTCCGACTTTTGACCGACCTTTTTACCTATGAAGGACCTGAGAGAGCAAAAGTCAAATCCATGTCAACTTCCATTTCAAACAACCTGGTCAGAATGAAGGAATGTGTCTGAATCAGCCTCTCTCTTCTTAATGTAGATTAAATGGACCAAACCAGGCCTGTGTACAGAGCTGTTCCCGGATGCCTATGGTTGATATACCATTCTAACTTGTGAAAGTGTCACAGCAAGTAGGGGCAGCCTCCATCTCATGGGACCATTGGAAGCAACTGTTAGGACAAAGTGGTTTTCCATCGCAGTGACCTCATTCAGTTCCTGAAGGAAGTAACCTACAACACTTCCTTGGTGATGGAACTCTCTGAACTTGGGATCCAGGAAGCCATGCACCCAGAGCAAGTCTTAGTTTCAGTCCCAGTGGTCTCAATTGTTTGAATTTACCAAAGACAGAGTCAGTGTTTCTTGGTACCTACTTATGTGATGATGGCCAAATTTCAGGAGAGCTCTGAAGAGCGGCTTTTTCTGAGAAAGCAGGTAGTGGCTCATCCATGGCTCCTGACAACTTCAAAAAGTTTGCAAAGAAGACCAGATCTGAGATAGGACAGGCCATTTCGTGGGAACATAGTATGGCCCACCAGTCAGAGGACACTCAGGATAGTCACAGTCATACTTGGGGGAAGGAGGTGCCGTTGTGGGTGTCGGTGTGAGATTGTGGTTTTGTCTCATGTAGGTTTGGACTGGAAAGTTTCTAGAAAGTCGTTTGACAACACGAGTGTTTCTATGTCTGTGTATCCCACTGTATCCGTGGTTGTAGACATTTGAAATGCGAATGCATCAATAGTTGTGTCCTGTCTAGTATAAAGCTCCCCAGCATTCTTCTCACCCAATTTAAGAATGGAGTGCGGCTTGCCTAATGGAAGGTGAACAGCTACTATCTTCCTAAGTTCCTCTTTTCTTCCTGAATACTGGCCACTCTCCAGAGTATCCACATGGTTTTGTTTCCAAGATATGTACCACGTCCAAGCTCTGTTACATGGCCATGTACTGGATAGCTGAAGGGAATGGGAGCATCTCAGAAAACTCAGATATCAGTGTGACCAGTAAAGTCTCAGTGGAGAAACCCTGCTTTGGGCCATTTGCTTACTTATGTTTCTATTACCCTGAATGTCAGGAAGGTCTTTGCCTCAGGCCAACCCTTTGTGAAGCCTGAAGAAAACAGTTTTCAAATGGAAATGAATGGGCATCACCTGTGGCTCTTTGCTTAATTGCTTTGGAAAGGGATGTGTCTGGAACAGCCACTTGGCCCGGTGTGGTGGCAGTGGCTTAGATTCTCAGCACCTGATGGATCTAAAGAAAGTTTCCAAGTGTGCATCCAAAACCAAAATGGCCAAAAGAGCAGTCATTGTGGATGAAGTCTCTCACTTTCCTCTGTAAGCTTCCTGAGCTAAATCAAGTGAGAATAGGGATCATTTGGGTCAAATCATTTCTTCAAATCCCTGCAGAGGCTAGCTGATAGGGGCTTGGGTTTTCTATGATACCAATTCACATAAAGAATCTATACCAGACAGTCATTAGTCCTCAAATTGGAGAAGCAGATCAGATATAGGGCAGGCCTATTTGATCACTCTTGGTTCACAGCAAGGGTGTCCAGGCCACCCTGACTTTAGGCAAATGAGGGACAAGAGTGCTTATTTTGAACAGTGTATTGGGCTGTGCCCTTCATGGAAACCTCCAGCCAGAGTTTATGATGAATGTCTATGTGGAAGAAGATGAGGAGCATGTGGGAGTGTTTTAGTTTTAATTGTGGTCATTTCTGTGGTGGTTGTAAGAGATGCCTGGGTCCACCTGGGCTTGAACTCTGGTGTGATTCTTCTTTGAGAATGCGTTATGGAACTGACTTCAGAGAAGTATTGCCATTAATTGTGTTGGGATTTTAGGAGGCCACACATGAGAGTCGCCCTTGGACACTGAGATCTAAGCCCAGAGTGGCTTTCCACAGAGCACTGGGAATCTCAGCCAGGATATCACATGATTTTATTCTGAAAGACTTGGAAGCCATAGTTGAGAGTCAAAACACACATGGACCTTACATTGTAGACCTCAATAGGGCTGGCTTCATGTGACTTTTTGGCCAGTCTTTGGGAACCCTTGCCTGTGAGAGTTCTCTAGATTATTCATTGAAATGTGCTTCCTCTAAATTTAATGGTTCCTTCATGAATTGAAACCCACAGTTTCTCCAACTTCATCTTTGAAAATGGCTAGATAAATACCATGAAATTTCTGAACTTCCCATGGCCACCTGCCACTGGAGAACCTTTGGATGTACAGTTGCTGATCCTGAGTGTACCAGACAGTGCCTTGATTGACTGGGTTTTATGAAAATGGTGTAGAACAGAGATGCCAGTATGTTGGGGCCTGCTGAGTAGTGGGCCAAAAGCTGTTGTGTGCAGGTGTGTGATAAAACATCTGTGGTCGGGACATGTGATTCTGCCATTGACATCCAAATGACTTGTGGCTGGCATGTTACAGACAGGAATCACTTATATGTCTGAAACCTCTCCATAAAAGGCATTTTGTTATATGGAGACATTTCAGGGCAATGTTCAGAATCAGGTTGCTATGGTCAAAGGGTCAAGCTATGTGGGATAGAAGCCTGGTTGGTGCATTCTCCTGCAGACCCGGACCCACCACACGTGACAGGACTCCCTCCAGCACTGTGTACCAGTTGAACTCATTGTATTTCATGAAGCAAATACCAAACTCCCAGTGCAGTAGAAAGAAACACCATGAAAATTGGAGGATGACCAAATGGCTTCACAATCCACATGTGGAGACACTTAGCTTTCAGTGGCCACAGTTTACCTACAGAGAGAAGTCAGCACTGCTGCCTCATGTTCTTTGAAAAAATTGAAACAATGTTTTCCAGGTCTCATAGATGTAGACCCAGCTTTGATGGTCTCATTTGAATGGAAGCTAAAGCTTCTGACAACAACATATATGTCAAGTGCGCATCGTCAAAGGCATTTTCTCAAGAAGTCTTTAGTCCGGCAGAGCTCCAGGTTTGTGTAGTGTTTACCTTTTAGACCAGGTCGCAAGAAAAGACCACTGACTCCAATTAAAATCAGATTAAAGCAAGCTTATTATTTCCACCACCCTGCCTGCCTCTCCCTCCCAAAACGTCGGGAACAGAAGAGCAGCCCAGCTTTATAGCCCAGAAAGTTACACAAAAGTGGGGTTTAAAATAACAGAATTCTGACAAGCATCACACTAATGGTAGTTTACATTTTTCTTTGCTGGCCCCAACATCAGAATTTATGAGGACCATTAGAGCCTCAGAGAGTGTCGACTGGCCAGGGAAGGCCAATATTTATGAGGTGTCAACAAAGTTTCAGAGAGGGCTGTTATCTGGTCAGATAGCCAGGCATGGGTGAGTTCAAGGCACGGGCAGGCATTCCAAGCAGTTTCAGATATTGCTGTAATTTATAGTTAAGCCAAAATTATTTTTTCACGGCTTTGTGGCAAGATGGCTCCCAATTTTAATAAAAGATAAGGTTGGACCAATCATTCCCCCCTTTTCTAATGTGTTCCTTTCATATATTTGATTGGGTAGGAAGAGCACTGTGGGAATTTTAATCCCTCAGGTAATAGTCTCCCGATTTTTTGAACTCACCCAAAAACACGTCTCCCTGATTTTACCTGACTTAATTAATTACTTATTTTGATATTCTATTTATTTTTGTCTCCATTGTTGTAAGAAGAGAGGCGTCACTCATTTAGACTTCTTCTGAGCTGAGAGAGGGTGACGTGAGGGGGCACCGCCTGAGGGACATTAGTCGCCTTTTAGAAGTCAGTTAGGTTTGAAGTCTGGATTGGGAAGAACAGGTAGTAAAGTCATCTGGGGATGGGTTCTTCTATGAGAGAAACAAAAAATCATGAGTACTTAATAAATGTTGCAGCAGCTGGAACATGTCGCTGTATAGAAGTTTCCTCACCAGTCTTAAATATTCCCAGTTATCAGGACTGTCAACTTAATATTTAACTTTTAGTGTTACATTTGTCCCTCCCCATAAGATTCAGTTTAATAATTTAATGTCATCTGATCTTGTAAAATACTTTTACTAGTATGACCTCTGTGTCTAATAGAGAAACCTTTAATTCTCTTACTCATTGCTGCATAATCATACTAACAAATACCAAGACTATGTGTTTAGGTTAAGAATATCTGTAGGCCTTAAACTAAAAACTTCTGCCTCTGGCAGATAATCTTGATAGCCTCTTTTTATAGTTATCAGGCATTCCTGTCTGAGAATCCTTCTTTGTAGCCTTTAGTCTTACTTATTTTGGGAGGCTAACATAAAGTGTATACCTTAAAATATTATTATTACTATTATTATATAAAATGCCCAGGAATGGCTGTAATTTGTTTTTAACTGTCTTTTCTAAGTGTTTAAGATGAAGCAGTCAAACTGACTTTTGTTTCTATCTATTGTGAACAGTCAGCTGAGATTTTATGGGAGTCATTCCTGGGGAAACTTGAGAGCAGCTTCTCAGTTCTGCTAGTGCCATTTGCGCTAGGTGGGTCCAGGTCTTGTTTGACCATGTGGCTTCCCTCGGAAGCATCAGGGATGTCTCCCTTCTCTGATGACTCTCCTCTTCGTAGCAAATGCACTGATTGGCTTTCTGTTCTCCAGTGGTCTCATTAATCTCCCTGATCAGGAAGTTATGTGGTTCAGAGTTGCAAAGCTCTTTAGAGAAGTCCGCTGTTCCCTGGATACAGACTGACTCAGAGGGCAAGAGCCAAATATTGGTTTTCTTGTCCCTTTTCATATAACTTTAATTTTAAATCCTAATCTTAAACATCCATCAAATAAATTTTAACAGACTTATATTAAGAGTACTGGGCTTTAATGTCTATAATTTAAAATTATTTATCTTTTTATTATTTGGGATCTGTATTATTCTGTCTGTCTTGTAGGTGATGGCTAATTATCTTAAATTAACCAATGTTGTGTTCTTAAAGCAACACTTCTGTAAAACACTAACAGGGAATCTTTATATCACCCATAAGGAAATTACAAAATAAAATTAACAACAGTAAACAAACTTAGTTCGTGTAATAGCTACCCTAAAATTTTTGGCTGAGTTATACATTATATCCTCTGTTTGAGATGCTAGTAATGTTGACAGGAAAAAAAAAACTTTTGAAAATATCTTTAAATGAAATAACATCTGACCTACTGCTTTCGTAGTAATTCTCACATAATAAGATGGGACACAGAGCCTTATCGCAGGTAAGGCAGGGCTCTTTATTAATCTTAAGTGTTTTAATTCTAAAGCTAATCTTTGTTTTTTAAATATCATTTTACAAAGTTTACATAAATTGTTTGAGGTCACATGAACATTAGCTAACACCATATGATATAGCATTTAAAACATGAATTAAAAAAAGGCTGAAAGTTTTTAACCTTTACATAGATTAGGCTCTCATTAACTTAAAATACATTTAAATTGTTCCCCAATATAAAAAGTAACATAAAAGTTTACATATCTTATTGACAACAGGTAAATAAATCCCAATATATATATATATATATATATATATATATATATATATATATATATATATATATATATATTTTTTTTTTTTTTACCATACAACTTCAGAACACCAGCTTGATATAATGCTCTTTTAAAGTTTCTACCTTACAGACTTGTATACCTGGAAGATATGAGCACATTAATAGCATCACAATTGCATTGATTTTTCCACATTAACCAAGTTTAGCTTTTAAAGAAATGGCAGTACAGTGCTCTAAAATAACAGTTCTTATTTAATCAGTTGTTTAATTTTTATGGTTGCTTGCTCTAGAAAAATAAAACTTAATAACCACAATATTATGGGTAAACTTATGTTTTAAGAAATTTTTGTCTCTTTAACACATGACTGATTTTTACAATCTTATACAGACTTTAGGACAAACTTATACAGACCTTAGTAAATCAATCAGATATCTAACAAAAGTACTCATGAATGAGTAATCCCATATCAAATTTACTTTACTTATTTATCAAAATATTAGACAAATGTATTGAACAGTGTACCATTTTTTGTTGAAGAAAAAGTCCTAGAACCAAGGCATATTAGACCTTTTGTCGGCATTAATATTTTATTAGATTTTTGAACACCTAGAAAAACTTGTAAGGTTAAATTTAAAGACATTTATTTTTATCTGTTTATCCAATTTAAATTGTACCAATTAAGTCACTTGAATTAAAGATCTTTGGATCCACGTTTTAAAATTTGTTTTTATGAGTGCTTTTTTTATGAGTGCTCCTTATATGTGTTAATTTGTATAACATATATATGATATAGGGATATATGTATATATAGACATACAACACATAACAAAAGTGTGCACACATAATAATAGTAAAGGCCTTGTAGCTTTTTGCAGTTGAAATCTTCATTGCAATGTTTCAAAAACTCCACTGTTGGTCAAAGATAGAGCTGATCAGAATAACATTAACCTAGGTCTGTAGGATCAAATTCATGAGCTCAAAAAAAGAATACAGAATCTAAGGAAAAAAATAAGAGTCCTAGAAAAAATGACTGCCCAGTAATTAATAAATACCATACAATTTACCTTTTTTCCTGCCTTAGGCCTCAGATCAGTCTCCTACTGAGCTTGCAGGCTTCTTTCATTTGCATTTCAACAAAAGTCCTGGCTGAGGTCTGAAAGGAGCAGGGAAAAACTGCTATTCTGAGCAGACACCTCAGGCTTAAGGCATTTTAACCATAATTTTGAGGTTCGGATGTTGAAAATTATGATACAATTTTAAGATGAAATTCACAAAATTTTATATCTTTACATCTTGTTTTGTCAACAGATACCATACTATGATTTACTATCCTTGTCCAAATTAATGCACTGGTACACACTGTGATATTTTCTCAGTCTACCCAATTCAAAATTAGTGACAAATAAAACTGAATGTTTGGGAAGTTACTTGCCAACTTGGAAGTAGAGTGCTTTAGTTTTCCATCCTAAGCATTTAAGTTATCTGGCATGAATTATCTGAAATCATAAACTAAACAATTACCTAAACCCGACTTTTAACTGCAAGATTGAGCAATGCTACAAAAACCCATCCAGATACCAGATTGTTACAATAAAACATCATCATTTAGACACACATTGAACTAATATCATTCCCAAGAAACAATTTATAATATCAGCACATTATTGCACATGTCTTAAAGGGCCAGAAACAAAGACACAAGACAGACAGAAAGGAGGTCCAGACTATGGCTGACAGACAGAAGCCTTAAAAGCAGAGCAGATAAGAGAAAAATTTCCTACACCAGTGGCACGATAGATGTCCTCACAAGGGGATCAGATGTTTTCACAGAGGGCAACCTGAAATGTAATATCAAGGGTTTCCATGGTGACTTTACTGCATTTAGTGTCCCCTTTTTCTTTTTTTTAAGAAGACAGAGGTGGCATAATCCTTACAGTACAGGGAACGAAGGAAGGAATTCCTTGAAGCAGCAGGGCTTTGGTAGATGCTGGGAGTCCCTCAGTCCCTCCTTTTACTTATGGGACTAGCTCCTCTGGTTTGGTTCCACCCCAATCTCGCTCCATCTCCTAACATTTCAGTAGTCAGCTCTCAAAAAGTTCCAGGGTCGGGGGGTTATCAAAATTTGTAACTTAAATTTCGGTTTCTGACCTTGAAGCAAATTAATACCTATTTAATAATGAGGACAGGGTTTGAGAAAAATAAAAAGGGAGGTTTTCTGCTTTGCTATCAAAGCAGAAACACAGGGGACTCTGCCCAAAGGTTGTGACTCTCTTGAACTGGAGCAACAAGGGGTTTTAAAGGAGTTTCCATTGTTAACCTGGGAGATACTCTGTTCCTTGGTGGCCAGCAGGCATTGCCCTCTGGAGTGGGTGAGTTCCAGGCTGCCAGCTAGGGGCTTTTCTCATCCTGCTTAACAAAGGGGGGTAAACTTCATCACAGTTTTTTAGAACACAGTCCAAAGGGTGTAAGGCTTACTTGCTTTATTACCCATTTTTACGTCCAATATCCTTAAGTTTTTACCACAGAAATCAAACAACAAAATGCACAAAAACAAACAAACAAAAAACATATAGAACACAAAACAAAACACAAAGAAACAGAAACCTGGTGAAGATACAGAAAAACTGAGGAGCAATGAAATGTCTTGCTGAAGCTCCGGGGTAGGAGCTCCTGCGTACCCGGCTGCACCTTTCTACCCTTTCAGAGAAATTCCATACAGAACAGAACAGAGGACAGAACAATTCTTGTTACTGTCCTGGACAGGAGTACATGTGAGCCTCCCCAGGCCACCTCTCTGTAATCAGAAGATATCTCCCTTAACCAGATATCAGATGTTATAAAGGCACCACCTACCAATGGAGGCCTCCTCCACCAGGTGCTTGCTAATAGTTTTAGTGTGATGGTTCACTGCAGTGCTCCCTGGACCGAAGGCTCACTCCAAGGCTTTGGAACTTGGCTCTCCAGCCCTGAGCCCTGGAGGAAAGGCCAGCGTCAGAATTTCCAGCAGTCTGGTCTTGTGATCTGGTCACGTCATCTCGCTGGGGAACTCCAAAATGTTAGACCAGGATGCAATAAAATACCACTGACTCCAATTAAAATCAAATTAAGGCAAGCTTATTAGTTCAACCGGCTAGGCTGACTCTCCTTCTCAAAACGGCGGGAAAAAGACAGCATCCCCACCTTTCCTACACCCCAGCTTTATAGCCCAAAAAGTTACACAAAAAGGGAGTATCAGAAAACAGAACTTTGACAAGCATCACACTAACTGTAGTTAACATTTTTTATTTGCTGGCCCCAGCATCAGAAATTATGAGGACCATTAGAGCCTCAGAGAGGGTCGTTGTCTGGCCAGGGAAGGCCAATATTTATGAGGTGTCAGTAAGGTTTCAGAGAGGGCTGTGATCTGGTCAGTAAGACAGGCATGGGTGAGTTCAAGGCATGGGCAGGCATTCCAAGCAGGTTCAGAATTTGCAGTAATTTATAGTAAAGCAAAAATTATCTTTCCATGGCTTTAAGGCAAGATGGCTCCCAATATTAATGAAAGATCAGGTTGAGTGATCACCCCTGTCCCTTCCTTTTGGAAACTCCTCTACCACCTCCAAGGTTGTGAACTCCTGATCGTTTTATATTCCAGATAAGTATTCACAGAATTTCTAACTCTTATCCTCTAATTGTGTCTTACTTGGGGCAAAGGTAATGTCAAAGCATTGTTCTGGATGAGAGTGGGAAGATTATTGTATATCACATATTTGCATACACATTGGATTCATTTTCCAATTTTACATTTGAAATACTGAATTCCTGACACTAACCCAAACCCTACTAGACTCTGACTAATAATCCTAATATGATGGTGAAACATAACCCAAGCAGAATAGAAATACAAGCCGTTCAGAGGAGGCATGGTGTGTAGTTGGAATTGCCTTTTGCATTATATAGTATAGGAGCTATAAATCTAGTCAACTTTTTGTTGAAATAATTCTACATGTGTTTTTAAAATTAACAAATATGGGAATCCTGTCTCCCTTTCTCTGTAGCACACGTATTTTTATATGCACATAGAGAATCCTACCTGGTATCACACGTACATACTTGTGAGGTGGCTGAATTGGCAGATACAAATTGTGAGAAGAGATCACTACTCATAAACGCTGTTTGAACTGAAAATTCAACCTATGGGTGAGCTTCCTAGCTCAATAACATTATACATAAATCCATGTTCAGTAAAATGAATATTTTTGCATCTGTGGATTATATATATATATATATATATATATATATATATATATATATATATATCATGATGATTTTCGATTGGCATATACATGGCTACTTTTTTTTCTTTTTTTGGTTGTTCAAAACGTTACAAAGCTCTTGACATATCATATTTCATACATTAGATTCAAGTGGGTTATGAACTCCCATTTTTACCCCAAATAAAGATTGCAGAATCACATTGGTTACATATCCACATTTTTACATAATGCCCTATTAGTTACTGTTGCATTCTGCTACCTTTCCTATACTCTATGATCCCCCCACTTTTCCCCTCCCATCTTCTCTCTCTACCCCATCTACTGTAATTATTTTTTCTCCTTGTTTATTTTCCTATTCCCTTCACAACCTGTTATATGTAATTTTGTATAACAATGAGGGTCTCCCTCCATTAACATGCAATTTCCCTTTTCTCTCCCTTTTCCTCCCACCTCATGTCTCTGTTAATGTAAATCTTTTCTTCCTGCTCTTCCTCCCTGCTCTGTTCTTAGTTGCTCTCATTATATCCAAGAAGACATTTGGTATTTGTTTTTTAGTGATTGGCTAGTTTCACTAAGCATAATATGCTCTATTACCATCCATTTCCCTTAAAATTCCATGATTTTGTCATATTTTAGTGCTGCGTAATACTCCATGGTGTATAAATGCCACATTTTTGTTATACATTCATCTATTGAAGGGCATCTAGGTTGGGCCCACAGTGCAGCAATTGTGAATTGTACTGCTAAGAACATCGATGTGGCAGTATCCCAGAGGTATACACTATTTTAAGGTCTTCAGGAAATAGTCCGAGAAGGGCAATAGCTGGGTCAAATTGTCGTTCCATTCCAAGCTTTCCCAGGAATCTCCATACTGCTTTCCAAATTGGCCACACCAGTTTGCGGGAACAGCTCTCCTCATAGGCCTGGTTTGGTCCATCTTCTCTACATTAAGAAGAGAGAGGCTTACTCAGACACAACCCTTCATCCTGAACAGGTTGTTTGCCATAGAAGATGACTTTTGGTCTTTCAGGTCTTTCATAGCTGCCTACATCTTCTCCAGGGATCAAATATGCATGGACCTTTGAGGTTCTCAGTAGGTGGCAGATCCCCTACATTGCTGTATTGCAAGACGAACCCTGTCCCTTCTCTTTTGTAAAGTTAGATTGAGGGAACAGTGTATGGTTAGGGTTAATAACATGTTCAATTTGGGTTCTGAATCATTCTGATGGATGAATAATGGTATTGGGAACCTGTGATATTTATAAAACTATAGAGGTGAAATATAAGTATGAAAACAGAAATCTAGGTAAGATTTGTAGCCCAGAAGGGAATGAGGCCCTTGATTGGGATACTTAGCTTTTAATTATGTTCTGCACGGTTGTCTCAGATAAATTGATAATCAATGGCATAGGACCTTGTACCTTGGAAGATTGATTGTAGAAGAGAACATCCACTCAAATTGGGATAGTGGGTAGGATAAGGAAGAGAGTCGGTAGGTTTAGGAAGAAGAGTGAGTATAAAATTTGGATCAAATGTTCTTTAGCAATAGGGTTTCATTTATACAGTGAATGTAAATGTCAGCACATGCGAAGAGTCAGTCACAATGATGAACTGCGGAAAATATAGGAAAGAAGATATCAATAGAGACATTACAAAATCAGGCAATTGTAAAGTGAGTGATAGGTTTAGACATTTTCAACAGGATCGAGATTGAATACATAATTTTAGGAAGAAACAAATATGTAGTCACCAATAGAAATGACATTTGAAAGCATTAGGCAAACTGGAAATGGAAGTTTTTAGTAATCCGTATTCAACTTCCATTTAGGATTTGGTACAATCATAAGTGTGACCTTAGCATTTTGTGCCCAGAAAATTATTGTGATAAAATATATATGTAGATCATGTGACATGAGTATTTTTTACACCATTTCTGTGAGCAATATTTGAAGACATATAAATTAGTATTGGGGGTACAAAGTGGTGTACCCTGTGTCTATGAATATAGAGATAATGCATGAATAGAACATACTGTAAATAAATAATATAACTGGTTACACTTTAAATAATGGATTGAATTGTTATCTGAAAATATATAAGAAATCATATATTGACATACAATCATTAATTCCAACCAGTTATATATCTAATTGTAATCTTAGGGTTATTTTTTATCATGAAGTGTGTGTGAGTTTTGCTTCAAAAGTGATTATGGATTGAAAATAATGTGTTTGGAAAGAAGTCTCATGAAATTACCAATCAAGAAATATGGAGGAATCCATGTGTTCTGAAGCAGGAAGTGATTGAAAGTGAAACAAATGCCTATAAATTTGCTAAATTGTGGATGAAATATATATCCTGTGATGTGCATAAACTGATGAAATAGTATGTACCAGTGTTGAATAAAAATGAACGTCAAAATACACATCATGTACCATAGGAATCTACTTGCATTGATGTTAAACTGGGTCAGTTACTGTACAAATATTAGGATTCGCGTGCATCATTCACCGAAGTTAGTTTTCTTTTTTTTTTTTTTAAATTTTTATTTATGCTTGTTCAAAACATTACATAGTTCTTGATACATCATATTTGTCACTTTGATTCAAGTGGGTTATGAACTCCCATTTGTACCCCGTATACAGATTGCAGAATCACATCAGTTACACATGCATTGATTCACATATTGCCATACTAGTGTCTGTTGTATTCTGCTGCCTTACCTATCCTCTACTATCCCCCTTCCCCTCCCCTCTCCTACCATCTTCTCTCTCTACCCCCTCTACCTTAATAAATTTCTCCCCATGTATTATTTTTCCCTTTCTTCTCTCTTCCTCTTGTATGTAATTTTGTATAACCCTGAGGGTCTCCTTCCATTTCCATGCAATATCCCTTCTCTCTCCCTTTCCCTCCCACCTCTCATCCCTGTTTTAATGTTAATTTTCTTCTCATCCTCTTCATACCTATTCTGTTCTTAGTTAATCTCCATATATCAAAGAAGACATTTGGCATTTGTTTTTAAGGGATTGGGTAGCTTCATTTAGCATAATCTGCTCTAGTGCCATCCATTTCCCTGCAAATCTATGACTTTTGTCATTTTTTAATGCAGAGCAATACTCCTTTCTGTATAAATGCCACATTTTTTTTATCCATTCATCTATTGAAGGGCATATAGGTTGGTTTCACAGTCTTGCTATTGTGAATTGTGCTGCTATGTACATCGATGTAGCAGTGTCCCTGCAGCATGCTCTTTTTAGGTCTTTAGGGAATTGACCGAGAAGGGGAATAGCTGGATCAAATGGTGGTTTCATTCCCAGCTTTTCAAGAAATCTCCATACTGCTTTCCAAATTGGATGCACCAATTTGCAGTCCCACCAGCAATGTACAAGTGTACCTGTTTCCCCACATTCTCACTAACACTTGTTGTTTGACTTCATAATGGCTGCCAATCTTACTGGAGTGAGATGGTATCTTAGGGTGGTTTTGATTCACCTTTCTCTGACTACTGGAGATGGTGAGCATTTTTTCATGTACTTGTTGATTATATGTCCTCCTCTGAGATGTCTGTGGAGGTCCTCGGCCCATTTGTTGATTGGGTTATTTGTTATCTTATTGTTTAATTTTTTGAGTTCTTTGTATACTCTGGATATTAGGGCTCTATCTGAAGTGTGAGGAGTAAAGATTTGTTCCCAGAATTTAGGCTCCCTATTTACCTCTCTTATTGTTTCTTTTGCTGAGAAACAACTTTTTACTTTGAGTCGGTCCCATGTGTTGATTCTAGTTATTAACTCTTGTGCTATGGATGTCCTATTGAGGAATTTGAAGCCCGACCCCACAGTATGTAGATCGTAGCCAACTTTTTCTTCTATCAGACGCCATGTCTCTGATTTGATATCAAGGTCCTTGATCCATTTTGAGTGAACTTTTGTGCATGCAAGAGAAAGGGATTCAGTTTCATTTTGTTACATATGGATTTCCAGTTTTCCCAGAACCGTTTGTTGAAGATGCTATCCTTCCTCCATTGATGCTTTTAGCTCCTTTATCAAATAGAAGATTGTTGTAGCATTGTGGATTAATCTCTGTGTCCTCCATTCTGTACCTTTGGTCCACCCGCCTGTTTTGGTACCAGTACCATGCTGTCATTGTTACTATTGCTCTGAAATTTAGTTTGAAATCTGGTATCGCTATACCGCCTGATTCACACTTCCTGGTTAGAATTGCTTTTGATATTCTGGATATTTTATTTTTCCAAATGAATTTCATGATTGCTTTCTCTATTTCTACAAGAAATGCCGTTAGGATTTTGATTGGCATTGCATTAAACCTATAGAGAACTTTTGGGAATATCACCATTTTGATGATGTTAGTTCTCCCTATCCATGAACAGTGTATATTTTTCCATCTTCTAAGATCTTATTCTACTTCTCTTTTTAGGGTTCTGTAGTTTGCATTGTATAAATCTTTCACCTCTTTTGTTAGGTTGATTCCCAAGGATTTTATTTTTATTTTTTGAGGATATTGTGAATGGAGTGTTTTTTTTCTCATTTCCGTTTCAGAAGTTTTGTCACTGATATACAGAAATGCCTTTGACTTATGAATGTTGATTTTATATCCTGCCACATTGCTGAAATCATTTCTTAGTTCTAGTAGTTTTTTTTTTTTTTTTTGTAGACCCTTTTGGGTCTTCTATATATAGAATTATGTCAGCTGCAAGTAGTGATAATTTAAGTTATTCTTTTCCTATTTTCATGCCTTTAATTTCTTTCATCTGTCTAATTGCTCTGGCCAGTGTTTCGAGAACTATATTGAATAGAAGTGGTGGTAGAGGACATCTCTGTCTTGTTCCAGATTTTAGAGGGAATGCTTCAATTTTTCTCCATTCAGAATAATGCTAGCCTGAGGCTTAACATAGATAGCTTTTACAATGTCGAGGTAAGTTCCTGTTATCTCTAATTTTTCTAATGTTTTGAACATAAAGGGATGCTAAGGGTCTATTGTTCTTATTTATTTTTCGCAGAACCAAGCTTTAGTTTTGTAATTTTTTCAATAGTTTCTTTTGTTTCAATTTTGTTGTTTTCCGCTCTGATTTTAGTTATTTCTTGCCTTCTGCTACATTTGCTGTTGTTTTGCTCTTCCTTTTCTAGGGCTTTGAGATGAAGTGTGAGCTCATTTATTTGTTGTTCTTTCCTATTTTTGAGGAATGACGTCAAGGTGGTGAATTTCCCTCTTAAAACTCCTTTCATTGTGTCCCATAGATTCCGATATGTTGTGTCTGTATTTTCATTTATCTCGAAGAATTTTTTGATTTTCTCATTTATGTCTTCTGTAACACATTAATCATTCAGTAAAATGTTGTTCATTTTCAATGTGATGTAGGATTTTTCCTTCCTTCTTTTTCATTGGTTTCCAGTTTCATTCCATTATAATCAGATAAAATTCATGGTATTATGTCTACCACTTTATATTTATTGAGGGTTGCTCTATGGCATAATATATGGTCTATTTTTTAGAAGGATCCATGTGCTGCTTAAAAAAAAAGTATATCCACTTGATGATGGTTGATATATTTTATATATGTCAGTTAAGTCTAGGTTATTGATTGTGATATTGAGTTCTATAGTTTCTTTATTCAACTTTTATTTGGAGGATCTGTCCAATGGTGAGAGAGGTGTGTTGAAGTCACCCATAATTATTGTGTTGTGGTCTATTTGATTCGTGAACTTGAGGAGAATTTGTTTTATGAACGTTGCAGCACCATTTAATGGTGTGTAAATATTGATAATTTTTATGTCTTGTTGGTGAATGGTTCCTTTTAACAGTATATAATTTCCTTCATTATCCCTTTTGATTAAATTAGTCATGAAGTCGATTTAATTCGATTTGAGGATGGCCACCCCTGCTTGCTTATGAGGACCGTGTGCATGGTATATTTTTTCCCAACCTTTCACCTTCAGCCTGTGTATGTCTTTTCCATTCAGATATGTCTCCTGGAGGCAACATATTGTTGGATTTGTTTTTTGAATCCAAGTTACAAGCCTATGTTGCTTTATTGGAGAGTTTAAGCCATTAGTGTTTAGAGCTACTATTGATATATGGTTTCTACTGCCATCCAAGTTTGAATATTTATCGTTTTTTTAAATTTACTTTGTTTCTCCATGATTAGCTTTTCCCCCGCCCTCTGTCATTACTGAGGCACTTCCCACTGATGGTTTTGGTTGTTGTTTTTCATTTCTTCCTCGTGTAGTGTTTTGCTCAAGACACTTTGCAATGGTGGTTTTCTTGCTGCAAATTCTTTTAGCTTTTCTTTATCATGAAAGATTTTTATTTTGTTGTCGTACCTGAAGCTGAATTTTGCTGGATACAGAATTCTTGTTTGGCATCCATTGTCTTTCAATGTTTGAAATACATTGTTCCAGGATCCTCTCACTTTCAGTGTCTGTGATGAAAAATAGGTTGTTAACCATATTGGTTTACCCCTGAATGTAATCTTCCTCCTTTCTCTTGAAGCTTTTAATGTTTTCTCTTTGTTCTATATATTGGATATCTTCATAACAATGTGTCTTGGCGTTGGTCTACTGTGATTTTGTGTGCTCTGTGTCCTGTAAGCATCTTCAATTTGTATATCCGTTTCCTTTTTTATTTCTGGAAAATTTTCTGTAATTATTTCATTCAACAGGTTACTCATTCCCATGGTTTGAATCTCTGTACCTTCCTCTATCCAGATGACTCATAAGTTTGTTTTTTTTATGTTATCCCATATCTCTTGGATGTTTTTCTCGTGATTTTTTACCAGCCTTTCTGTGTTGGCTAGACTCTTTTTAAGATGATATATTTTGTCTTCATTATGTGACATTCTGTCTTCTACTTGCTCCACTCTGTTAGTGATACTCTCAATTGAGTTTTTAATTTGGTTTATCGTTTTCTTCATTTCTAGAATTATTCTTTGAATTTTTATAATCTCTATCTCCTGATAAAGAAGATTAACTTCTTCTTTTATCTGTTTATGTAATTCATTTTCAATGTGTTCTTTCACTGTATTTATTTGCTCTCTCGTATCCTCTTTAAGGTTTCATTCCATCTGTCTAAGTTATTCCTTGAGTTTTTTATATGACCATTTTTCTGATGATTCTAGGTCCTCCTGAATATTTAGGTTATCCTTCATTGTTTGTACTCCTTTTCTTTCTTGCTTTTTTATGCTGCTCATGTTACTTCTTGTTTGTTTGACTGCTGAGTTACTGCTTATTCTTATAAATTTATTTGAAGCTTGGGAGGAAAGATATTAGAAGGGATGGGAAGAAGTCACTAAAGAGAATGAGAATAGGCAGGTAGAATTCAAGGATGAGGGAATAAGAAAATTGAAAAGAAATGAAAAGACAAAAGAAAAAAATAGAAAATAAAGAAAGAAATAATTTTTTTAAAATAATAATGATAATTAAAAATGAAAATTAAAATTTAAAATAATAATAATAATAGTAAAATTTAAAAAATAAAAACATTAAAATAAGTTAAAGAACAACAACAAAAAATGAAAATGAGAGAAAAAAAGTAAAAATAAAATAATAATAATAATAATACATGCAGTCATAGAGTTCAATTAACTTCTCTTCCAGTAGGTGGAGCTGTGCTCAGTGGGCCAAGCTTCTCCTCTCAATAGGTGGGAACCAATCACTGTGCAGCAGCTCTTCTTCCCAGACTGGGCGGTTCTCCAATCCTGAGTGCCTAGGACCTTCTCTAGTGTTTCCTCAAGCCAGGCTCCGCTCAACTGTGACACTCACCACAATACTTGCTACACGTCAGGTCTCTGTTCCTGGTAGTCCTGTTTTCATCAACGCCTGCCACTCTCTCCCTGTTTGCCTCCCTCAGACCCTAAGTTTGTAGAGCTTGGGGCTGGGAACCCCCAGCGAATTTGCTTGCTCTCTGGTATCCATGCCCACATTAGCTGGTGTAAGAGACCTCAGTTGTCAGCACTGGTGGGAGCGGTAGCCGGGAATTCCATGCCACGAGTCCCACAGCACACATGATTTCCTCGGTCTGGCCATCTTTCTCACGGGAGACCTGGGAGGGCCCCTTAAAGGAGAGCTGGAAGGGGCCCTTAATGTTTCCCCGCTGTGTGGAGAGAGATGCATAGGGAATTACACACCTGTCTTACTGGTTTCAATGAAGTTATCTCCTCTGCCCATGACGTCAGTTCTCTTCCATGGTGGTATCCCATGCAAATGGTGACCGTTCATTCCTTTTGCCAGGTGACCAATGCAACGGATGGGTCCTGACTGTGTCTCCGAAGCCCCATTTCAATTCAGTGGCCTTTTACCTCTGTAAATTCAGAAGGGCCGACCAGTTATTTCAGAGGGAATGTTAGTTCTGAGACACAAGAAGCAGGCAAATCTGAGCTTCTATGCAGCTGATCCGGGCTCTGTGTGTTTTCTGAGGGGCCCAGACTGTTCGCACCAGATCCATGTCAGGTCAGCATTGCCTAGTGATTCTGAACAAACAGCATTTAGACAGTTTATTACTCCCTATGCCTGCGCAGCTTAAGAGGTCAGAGACTTGATTTCTCCATGTTCGCCACCATGTTGGATCTCCTATATTGCTACTTTTTAATGTCTGTGCGTGTGCGTGCATATATATATATATATATATATATATATATATATATATATACTCTCCAGATTTTTCAAAATATGAAATATATGTGTCTTATTATACGCTCCCTAAATTCATTCATATTCATATATGTGGATTTATAACAAACTTTCCACAAGATTATACTCAGAAATAATCATCCACCTGAAATATATATTTCTTTCCTAGTACTGAAAAGTAACTTCATAGAATGGTGAATACAAACTCTAATATTTCTACAGATACTTACCCAGTGTAACATCAATGCAAGTAGATTCCTAGGGGACATGATGTGTATTTTGACGTTCATTTCTATTCAACACTGGTACATTACTATTTCTTCAGTTTATGCACATCATAGGATATATATTTCATCGACAAGTTAGAAAACTTATAGGCATTTGTTTAATGATCAGTCACTTCCTGCTTCAGAACACATGTATTCCTCCATGTTTCTTGACTGGTCTTTTCATAAGACTTTTTCCAATCACAATATTTTCATTTTTCATTATCTCTTATGAAGCAAAACTCAAACACCCTTCATGATAAACCATAATCCTAAAATTACCATTAGATGTATAACTGGTTGGAATGAATGATTATATATCAATATAAGATTTCTTATATTTTTTTAGATATCAATTCAATTCATTATTTAAAGTGGAACCAGTTAAATTATTTATTCACAGGATGGTCTATTCATGCATTATCTCTATATTCATAGACACAGGGTACACCTCTGTGTACCCCTAACACTAATGTATATGTTTTCAAAATATTGCTCCCAGAAATGGTGGAAGAAATACTCATGTCACCTGATCAACATATATATTTTATCACAGTAAAATTCTGAACAAAAAATGTAAAGGTCACACTTATGATTGTACCGAAGTCTAAAAGGAAAGTGAACATGGATAACTAAAAACATCCATGTGAAGGTTGCCTAATGCTCTCAAATGTCAATCCTATTGGTGACAACATATTTGTTTCTTCCAATGATTATATATTCAAACTAAACCCTGTTGAAAATGTCTAATCCTATAACTCACTTTATACTTTGCCTGATTTCATAATGTCTCTATTGATACCTGCTTTCCTACTTATTTTCCCCAGTTCATCGTTGTGACTGACTCTTCACATGTGCTGAAATTTTTATTCATTCTCTAACAGAAACCCTATTGCTAAAGAACTTTTGGTCCAAATCCTATACTCACTCTTCTTCCTAAACCTACCGACTATCTTCCTAATCCTACCGACTATCCATTTTGACTGGATGTTCTCTTCTACATTAAATCTACCAAGGTACAAGGTCCTGTGCTTCAAATCATACCTAGATTTCTGTTTCCATACTGATATTTCACCTCTATATTCTTGTAATTATCGCACGTTCTCAATACCATTATTCATTGCCCAGAATGATTCCTAACCCAAATTGAACCTGTTATTAACCCTAAACATACACTGTTCCCTAAATATCATTTTACAGAAGAGCAGCAACAGAGTTGTTCTTAAAATACAGGGAATTAGGGGTCCTTCCACCTGCTGAAAACCTCAAAGGTCCATGCAGAAATGATACCTGGAGAAGTTGTAGGGAGGTATGAAAGACCTGAGAGAGCAAAAGTCCTATTCCAAGTCAAACAACCTGGTCAGGATAAAGGGATGTGTCCGAATCAGCATCTCTCTACTTATTTTAGAGAAGATGGACTAAACCAGACCTGTGTGGAGAGCTGTTCCCAGGTGTCTATGGCTGATATACCATTCTAACTTGTGAAAGTGTTCCAGGAAGTAGGAGCAGCCTCCATCTCATGGGACCCTTGGAAGCAAGTGTTAGGACAAAGTGGTTGCCAAGGCAGTGGCCTCATTCAGTTCCAAAGAAAGTGACATACCTCATTTCCTTGGTGATGGAACACTCTGAACTTGCTATCCAAGAACCAAGACACCGAGAGGCAATCCCAGTCCATGTCCCTGTGGGCTCACTTGATTGGATTTTCCAAGGACAGAGTCAGTCTTTCTTGGTACCTCCTGATGTGAGTATAGCCAAATACCAGGAGAGCTCTGAAGAGATACTTTTCCTGCGAAAGCAGGTAGTAGCTGGCCACTTTTTCCTGACAACTTCACAGAGTTGGTCAAGGAAACCAGATCTGATAGAGGACACGCCATTTTGGGGGAACATAATATGGCCCACCAGTCAGAGTTAACTCCGGAGAGTCACAGACCTACTTGAAGGAAGGAGGTGCATTTGTGAGTGTGGGTTTGTTGTTTTGTCTCATGTTCAGAGAATAGGTACGAAAGGCGGTTTGTTTGATTTGAAGTGAACTGTTTCTAGTAAGTCGTTTGACAAGATGAGTGTTTCTATGTCTGTGTATCCCACTGTGTCCGCGGTTGTAGACATGAGAAAAGAGAATGCAACAATGGATGTGTCCTGTCTAGTAGAAAGCTTCCCATTATGCATCCTGCCTAATTTATGAATAGAGTGCGGCTTGCCTTATGGATGGGCAATACCTACTACCTTCCTAAGTCTCTGTTTTCTTCTGAATTCTGGCCACTCTCCAGAATAGGCTCATGGTTTTGTGTCCAAGATATGTAACAACTCCAAGGTCTGTGACATGGCCATGTACAGGATAGCTGAAGGGAATGGCCAGCATCTCAGAAAACTCAGATATCAATGTGACCAGTAAAGTCTTAGTGGATATACCCTGCTTTTGGCCTTTTGCTTACCTATTGTTCTGTTGCCCTGAATATCAGGAAGGTCTTTGCCTCAGGCCACCCCTTTGTGAAGCCTGAAGAAAACAGTTTTCAAATGGAAATGAATGGGCAACACTTGTGGCTCTTTCTTAATTGCTTTGGAAAGGGATGTGTCTGAATTAGCCTCTTGGCCTTGTATGTGGCTGTGACTTTGATTCTCAGCAGCTGATGGATCTAAAGAATGATCCCATGTGTGCATCCAAAACCATAATTGCCAAAAGATCAGTCATTGTGGATGAAGTCTCTCGTCTTCCTCTGTTAGGTTCCTGACTTCCATCAAGTGAGAATTGGTATTCCTTGGGTCAAATGAGTTCTTCAAATCACTGCAGAGGTGCTTAGGTTTTTGCATGACTCCAAATCACATAAAGAATCTATAATTGAAAGTCAGTAGGCCACAAATTGGAGAAACAGAGCAGTATTAACGGGAGGCTTATTTGATCACTCCTGGTTCACAGGAAGGGTGTCCAGGCCAACATGACTTTAGGCAAATGAGGGGCAAGGGAGTTTATTTGGACACTGTCTTTGGGTGAGCCATTCATGGAGACCTTCAGCCAGAGGTTACGATGAGTGACTATATGGAAGAAGATGAGGACCTTGTTTGAGTGTTTTGGTTTTAATTGTGGTCATTTGTGTGGTGGTTGTAAGAAATATCTTGGTCCACCTGGGCTTGAACTCTGGTTGGATTCCCCTTAGAGACTGCGTTCTGGAACTGAACTCAGAGAAGTATTGCCATGAATTGTGTTGGGATATTAGGAGGCCACGCATGAGAGTCACCCTTGGAAACTGAGATCTAGGCCCAGGGTGGCTTTCCACAGAGCACTGAGAATCTCAGCCAGGATAACACATGATTTTATTCTGAAAGACTTGGCTGCCATAGTTGAGTGTCAACACACACATGGACCTCACATTGTAGACCTCAATTTACCTATCTTCATGTGACCTTTTGGCCACTCTTTGGGAAGCCTTGTCTGTGAGAGTTCTCCAGAGCTTTCATTGAAAATGAGCTTCCTCATTATTTAATGGTTTCTGAATGAATTGAAACCCACAGTGCCTCCAACTTCATCCTTAACAATGGCTAGATGAATACCATGTAGTTATTAAAATTTCCATGACCAGGTGGCACTGGAGAACCTTTGAATGTCCTGTTGCTGATCATGAGTATACCAGACAGTGCCTTGATTGACTGGATTTCATGAAAATGTTGTAGAAAAGAGATGCCAGTACGTTTGAGTCTGCTGAGTAGTGGGCCTAGAGCACTGGTGGGCAGGTGTGTGAAAAAACATCAGTAGTAGGGCCATGAGGATCTACCATTGGATTCCAAATGGCTTGTGACTGACATGGTGCAGCCAGCAGATCCTTATTTGTAAAGTCATCTTTTTATATGGAGAGGTTTCAGGGCAATGTTCAGAATAAGGGTCATATGGACAAGGGGGCAATGGGGCAAGCTATGAGGGATAGAAGCCTGTTTGGTGCGTTCTCCTGCACACCCTGACCCACCACACGTGACATAACTCCCTCCAGCACTGTGTCTCAGTTGGGCTCCTTGTATTTTATGAAGCAAATACTAAACTCTCAGTGCAGCAGGAAAAACACCACAAAAAGTGGAGGAGGACAAAATGGCTTCACAGTTCACATGGGGAGACATTTAGTCACCAGTGGTCACTGTTTACCAACAAAGAGAGGATTCAGGCCTCCTGCTTCATGTTAATTGGAAAATAAGAACCCATGTCCTTCAGGTCAAAGTGATGGAGACCCACCTTTGATGTTCTCACTACAAAAGAAGATAAAGCTCCTGAATACAACCTAAATTTCAAGTGCCCAACCTCAGAGTGAGATTCTCAAAAAGTCCTTAGGCCAGAAGAGCTCCATGTTTGTGGAGTGTTTACCCTGTCCCTTACTTTTAGAAAGTCCTCTACCTCCACCAAAGATGTGAAATCTGGAGCATTTTCCATTCCAGATAGGTATTCACAGATTTTCTAACTCTTCTCCTATAATTGTGTCTTACTTGAGGCGAAAGTAATGTTAAAGCATTGTTCTGGATGAGAGTGGGAAGATTTTTGTGTAGCATATATTTGCATACACATTGGATTCAATTTCCTATTTTCTATTCAAAATACTGAATCCCTGACACTAACACATACCCTATCAGACTCTGAATACTATTTCTAATAGGATGGAGAAAAATAACCCAAACAGACTAGAAATACAAGCAGTTTAGAGGAGTCATGGTGTATATTTGGACTTGCCTTTTGCATGATACAGAGTAGGAGTTAAATCTAGTCAATTTTTTGTTGAAATAGTTCTCCATGTGTTTTTAAAGTTAACAAATTGTGAATTCCTGTCTCCCTTTCTCTGTAGCCCATTCAGCACATATATTTTTATATGGATATATAGAATCATACATGGTACCACACATACATTCTTGTGAGGTGGATGAGTTGGCAGATACAAATTTTGAGAAGAGATCACTCCTACTAAACCGTGTTGGAACTGAATATTCAACCAATGGGTGAGCTTTCATGTTCAGTAAAATGAATATTTTTGGATCTGTGGATGATATATATTTTATGATGAATTTTGATTGACATATATGTTGCTATTTTTTTTTCTGTGTGTGTGTGTGTTTTGTGTCACTCACCTGTTCTGTAAAACAACTTCATAGAGAGAGGTTAAAAATTCATGCAAAGCTCTGATGGAGGTATCTAATATCTTAGTTTTGGTCTATTGCTTCTTCTAATTGGGTAATTTGTTGTGTCCCATGGACGAGGGCAGTGGTTCCTGTGCCCACCCCTGCAGCAACTCCTATTCCGAATAGGATGGCTAAAGTGAGGGATATATGTTCCCAGTGGAAACGGGTTGTATGCCCCCCTATTTGATCTTCAAATGAACCTGCATCATGATAGAGCACTCTGGGAAACATCTGCACCATTACACAATTAATCACATCTGTTGACCATTTCATGAAAACATAAACAATGTTTAATTATATACAATTATGCTGTTGTAGGGACGGACAAGGCAAGGCACCTAAGATAGCAAAGAAGACAGCGAAACCGTGCTATTTGGTTGCAACCATATTCAGAGGGCATTGCTTCTGTTGTAATCAATTATTCTCCTGAAACTCAAGTATAGGTAGTTTCAGAATTTTGTACCCAACATGTAAGGGAAGGGGCTCAGAAGTTCACAGTCTGCAGAAGTTCAAAAAAGCCGTTGTTGTTTCTGTTTTTTCCTCGGTTCTGGGCAAGTTAACTTTTCAAGGACACCTGGGAGGGAAAGAGCTTTTTCCTACCTTTCTTATTTTTCGCCCCTGACAGCTGTTACCATGGAGCCCTGATGGTAACTTCTTTATCTTAGAAATATAGCCATCTCTGTAAAGCCCCAGCTCACGGCCAGAGGCCTTGTTCATATATTTTGTGGAAAACAAGTAATGGGGTGTCTAGCATAGAAGTGCTTATTTTTTTAGCCAGTGGCCAAGTAGAACAAGGCAACACTAAAAGAGGAAGTTTATCTACATTGAACTCTTTTATAGGGACTCTTTTGCTGAAAGTCCTAAAGTCAGCCATGGTGAAGACTTCTGTAGAAAGTCAGTTAAGAATTTTCTGTAGTCCTGGTACTGAAGGGGAAGACAGGGAAGGTGGGGCTGACAGCAGCTCCGAGGATCTGAGAATAAGGAAGGAGAGATGTAAAAGAATAATGGGAAAGGGGTTTGGTATTTTCCTAGTAACAAAAACTTGAGCTGCAGAACAGGTAGAGCAGAGGGGAAGACAAGAGTGAGTATCCCAAAATGCATGTGAGGGACTTTAAATTTTTAGTAAACTGTTTTCAGTGATGACAAAGCAACTTTAAAGGCCATTTTCATTACATCTTTGATAGGAGTCTGAGGGCTCTCCTCTGCTAGTTTCAGCTTTGTGTTAGCTGGTAAGAGGACCTGGTGGGACCCGGTGCGGGCACGGACAGGAGAAGAGAGGAGTGAGTAGGTGGATGAGAACCTGAGTACCTGCTAACTCAGCAAGGGGGCGATGGTCTGAGAACTGGGAGAGGTTTGGGTTTTTGATCTAATAATTGGAGGGGAGAAATCAGGTTGCTGAGGTGAGAGTGACAGCAGAGACTCTGGAGCACAAGGCTGAAGGTGAGGATCTATTGGATAAGCATAGTTCAGGATATGAGTAAAGGATGGAAAAGGCCTGCCCATAGGGGAATCTCCTTTCACCCTTTTGAGCACTTGCAGAAGTTAAAAAGGTCACACAGGGCTGGGGATGTGGCTCAATTGTAGCACGCTCGCTTGGCATGCGTGCAGCCCGGGTTTGATCCTCAGCACCACATACAAACAAAGATGTCGTGTCCGCCAAAAACTAAAAAATAAATATTAAAAATTCTCTCTGTCTCTCTGTCTCTCGCCTCTCTCTTTAAAAAAAAATGGTCACGCAGAATTTGAGGATCTAGAGACCCCTCTGGGGGCCATAGGTTTTGGTTATCTAATTGGTAATATGGCCAATGCTGTGTACTGAATTTGATGAGGAGTTTGTGTTCCATCAGGCAGCCCCTGTATGCTCACATCCCCATGACGTACAGAAAAAGTCGACCAGGCATTCTGGAATTACTAAAAAGGAGTGATGGATTTTTCCTTTCCCCAGGTCCATGATCCTCTTAGTTGTACAAGTCCGATATTTACTGCCATTAGCCCCTTGAACTAGAGACCTTTTATTTGATAGAGGGCCCAATGGGGCCTTAAGCGCTGAGTTTGTTGCCCCTGTATCCCCTTCAAAGTTTACTGGGGTCTCCTCCACTTCAAAAGATACGGTGAGCTCAGGGAGGGGATCTGAGCCCCGACTTTCGTAGTCATGCTGAAGAGTCAGAATGGCTGGCTGGCTTGGCTGCCTCTTTCTAGGGCACTCTTGAACCCAGTGTCCTCTTTCTTTACAGTAGGCACATTGATCTGAGGTCAGGGGTGGTCTCTGGCGTGGGACCAGGTATCCCTTCCTGTCTCCCTGTTTCTTAATTTCTGGCCCTTTTGTTGTTGTGACCGGGACCTTAGTCAACTCCTTAGTCTGTTTTTTGTTTCTTTTATCGTCCTTTTGCTCCCTTCTCTTCCTCAGTTTCTCTCTTATAGTATACTTTCTCGGCTTCTCTGACTAAATCTCTCAAAGTCATATCTTGTAATCCATCTAAGCATTGTAACTTTCTTTAAATATCCAAGGCAGCATGCCCAATAAAGGCCATTGTGACAGATGCCTTTTGATCCTCTGCATGAGGAACGAAAGGAGTATATCTCCTATATGCCTCCGTAATTCTCTGTAGAAACATAGAGGAAGATTCATCAGGCCCACAGGCGTGGTAGCCACGTCACCCCAAATGGAGTAGGAAAATAGCAGTGCCGCTGCCCGTGCCCAGATAAGGCCCAGTCACCAGCTGGTGTGGTAGTCACGTCACCCAAATTGTAGTAGGGGCCAAGCAGGCCTCCGCCCACGCCCGCAACAAAAGCAGACCTGTGACTTACCTGCGGAACAGGCACAGCGGCCTGCCACCATGGTAGACATGACACCCCAATTGGAGTAGTGGCAAAGCAGAGCTTTCTCCCGCGCCCAGTACAAGCACAACGGCCAACCGGCGTGGTAGTCACGTCAACCCAATTGGAGTAGGGGCAGAGCAGAGCCTTTGCCCGCACCCAGAACAGGCCCAGCGATCTGCCAGCATGGTAGTCACGACACCCCAATGGCAGTAGGGCCAGAGCAGAGCCACCACCCGCTCCCGCAAGGTAGGCAGACCTGCAACCGACAGGCGGAACAGGCCCAGCGGCCTGCAAGCGCGGCAGACACGTAAACCCATTTGGTTCTTTGAAAAAATAAAAAAAATCGACAGAACATTAGCAATGCTAACGAAGACAAGAAGAGAGAGAACTCAAATTACTAGCATATGGGATGAAAAAGACAACATCATAACAGATATTTCAGATATACAGAAGATAATCCGAAATTATTTTGAATCTTTGTACTCTAATAAAATAGAAGACGGTGAAGGCATCGATAAATTTCTTAAGTCATATGATCTGCCCAGATTGAGTCAGGAGGATATAGACAACCTAAACAGACCAATATCAATTGAGGAAATAGAAAAAAACATCAAAACACTACCAAGTAAGAAAAGCCCAGGACCTGATGGGTATATAGCAGAGTTTTACAAAACATTTAAAGAGGAACTAATACCAATACTTTTCAAGTTATTTCAGGAAATTGAAAAAGAGGGAATTCTTCCAAATTCATTCTATGAGGTCAACATCACTCTGATTCCTACACCAGACAAAGACACTTCAAAGAAAGAAAACTACAGACCAATATCTCTAATGAACCTAGAGACAAAAATCCTCAATTAAATTCTGGCAAATCAGATACAAAAGCATATCAAAAAAATTGTGCACCATGATCAAGTAGGATTCATCCGTGGGATGCAAGGCTGGTTCAATATACGGAAATCAATAAATGTTATTCATCACATCAATAGACTTAAAAATAAGAACCATATAATCATCTCGATAGATGCAGAAAAAGCATTCGACAAAGTACAGCATTCCTTTATGTTCAAAACTCTAGAAAAACTAGGGATAACAGGAACATACCTCAATATTTTAAAAGCAATCTATGCTAAGTCTCAGGCTAGCATCATTCTGAATGGAGAAAAATTGAAGGCATTCCCCCTAAAATATGGAACAAGACAGGGATGCCCTCTTTCACCACTTCTGTTCAACATAGTTCTCGAAACACTGGCCAGAGCAATTAGACAGACAAAAGAAATTAAAGGCATATAAATAGGAAAAGAAGAACTTATATTATCACTATTGCAGATGACATGATTCTATACCTAGCAGACCCAAAAGGGTCTACAAAGAAACTAATAGAGCTAATAAATGAATTCAGCAAAGTGGCAGGATATAAAATCAACACTCATAAATCAAAGACATTCCTGAATATCAGTGACAAATCCTCTGAAACGGAAATGAGGACAACCACTCCATTCACAATATACTAAAAAAAAAAATAATTGGGAATCAACCTAACAAAAGAGGTGCAAGTTTTATACAAGGAAAACTACAGAACCCTAAAGAGAAAAATAGAGGAAGATCTTAGAAGATGTAAAAATGTACCCTGTTCATAGATAGACAGAACTAACATCATCAAAATGGCGATATTACCAAAAGTTCTTTATATGTGTAATGCAATGCAATTCAAAATCCCAACGGCATTTCTTGTAGAAATAGAGAAAGCAATCATGAAATTTATATGGAAAAATAAAAGACCCAGAATAGCAAAAACAACACTAAGCAGGAAGTGAGAATCAGGCCGTATAGCGATACCAGACTTCAAACTATACTACAGAACAATAGTAAAAAAAATAGCATGGTACTGGTACCAAAACAGGTGGGTGGACCAATGGTAAAGAATAAAGGACACAGAAACCAATCCAAAAAAATACAACTATCTTATATTTGATAAAGGGGCTAAAAGCATGCAATGGATGAATGATAGCATCTTCAACAAATGGTGCTGGGAAAACTGGAAATCCATATGTAACAAAAAGAAACTGAATCCCTTTCTCTTGCCATGCACAAAAGTTAAATCAAAATGGAACAAGGAGCTTGATATCAAATCAAGACATGGTGTTTGATAGAAGACAAAGTTGTCTACGATCTACATACTGTGGGGTCGCCTCCAAATTCCTCAATAGGACACCCATAGCACAAGCGTTAATAACTAGAATCAACACATGGGACTTACTCAAACTAAAAAGTTTTTTCTCAGCAGAAGAAACAGTAAGAGGGGTAAATAGGGAGCCTACATCCTTGGAACAAATCTTTCCTCCTCACACTTCAGATAGAGCACTAATATCCAGAGTATACAAAGAATTCAAAAAATTAGTCAATAAGATAACAAATAACCCAATCAACAAATGGGCCAAGAACATGAACAGACACTTCTCAGAGGAGGACATACAATCAATCAACAAGTACATGAAAAAATTCTCACCATCTCCAGCAGTAAGAGAAATGTGAATCAAAACCACCCTAAGATACCATCTCACTCCAGTAAGTTTGGCAGCCATTATGAAGTCAAACAACAACAAGTGCTGGCGAGGATCTGGGGAAACAGGTACACTTGTACATTGCTGGTGGGACTGCAAATTGGTGCAGCCAAATGGGAAAGCAGTATGGAGATTTCTTGGAAAGCTGGGAACGGAACCACCATTTGACCCAGTTATTCCCCTTCTCGGTCTAAAACCTAAAGACCTAAAAAGAGCATGCTACAGGGACACTGCTACAACGATGTTCATAGCAGCACAATTCACAATAGCAAGACTGTGGAACCAACCTAGATGCCCTTCAATAGAAGAATGAATAAAAAAATGTGGCATTTATACACAATGGAGTATTACTGTGCATTAAAAAATGACAAAATCATAGAATTTGCAGGGACATGGATGGCATTAGAACAGATTATGCTAAGTGAAGCTAGCCAATCCCTAAAAAAACAAATGCCAAATGTCTTCTTTGATATAAGGAGAGTAACTAAGAACAGAGTAGGGACGAGGAGCATGAGAAGAAGATTAACATTAAACAGGGATGAGAGGTGGAAGGGAAAGGGAGAGAGAATGGAAACTGCATGGAAATGGAAGGAGAACCTCAGGGTTATACAAAATTACATACAAGAGGAAGTGAGGGGAAAGGGAAAAATAATACAAGGGGGAGAAATTTATTACTGTAGAGGGTGTAGAGAGAGAAGAGAGGAGGAGAGGGGACGGGAGGGGGGATAGTAGAGGATAGGAAAGGCAGCAGAATACAACAGACACTAGTATGGCAATATATGAATCAATGGATGTGTAACTGATGTGATTCTGCAATCTGTAAACGGGGCAAAAATGGGAGTTCATAACCCACATAAATCAAAGTGTGAAATATTATTTATCAAGAACTATGTAATGTTTTGAGCAACCATATATGAAAATTTAAAAAAAAAGTTAACTAAATTCGGTGAATAATGCACGAGAATCCTAATATTTCTACAGTAACTGACCCAGTTTAAAATCAATGCCAGTAGATTCCTATGGGACATGATGTGTATTTTGACGTTCATTTTTATTCAACAATGGTACATTACTATTTCATGAGTTTATGCACATCATAGGATATATATTTCATCCACAAATTAGCAAATTTATAGGCATTTGATTCAATTTCAATCGCTTCCTGCTTTACAACATATGCATTTCTCCAGGTTTCCTGACTGGTCTATTCATGAGACTTCTTTCCAAACATATTATTTTCGATTTCCATAATCACTTTTGAAACAAAACTCACACACTGTTCATGAAAAACCAAAACACTAATATTACCATTAGATGTATAATTGGTGGGAATGAATGATTGTATATCAATATAAGATTTCCTGTAATTTTTAAGATATCAGTTCAATCCATTATTTAAAGTTGGAACAAGTTATATTATTTATTCACTGTATTGTCTATTCGTACTTTATCTCTAAATTCATAGACACAGGGTGCACCTCTTTGTAACCCCAATACTAATTTTACGTCTTGAATATATTGTTTCCAGAAATGGTGGAAGAAATACTCATGTCACCTGATCTACATATACATTTTATCACAGTAGTATTCTGGACAAATAATGTAATGGTCACGGTTATGATTGCACGAAGGACTAAATGGAAAGTGAACATGGATTACTAAAAACATCTATGTCCAGGTTGCCTAATGCTCTCAAATGTCAATCCTATTGGTGACCACATATTTTTTTCTTCCTAATATTATGTATTCAAACTCAACCCTGTTGAAAATGTCTAATCCTATCACTCACTTTATACTTTGCCTGATTTCGTAATGTCTCTATTGATATCTGCTTTTCTACATTTTTTCCCAGCTCATCATAGTGACTGACTCTTCATATGTGCTGACTTTAACAATCACTCTGTAACCGAAACCCTATTGTTAAAGAACTTTTGTTCCAAATGGTATACTCACACTTCTTCCTAAACGTACTATCTTCCTATTTCTATCAACTATCCCTTTTTGACTGGATGTTCTCTTCTACATTCAATCATTATAGTAAATGTCCAGCGAGCTTCACAGGAGGAAACCACCAACAGACTATCTCATGCAACAGCAAAGGGTTTATTGAGTGTCCAGCATGCTGGTGCTCAGAGCTCACTTGAATAGAGCAGATAGCCCTGAGAATAGCTTAAGTAGAGCTTATATACATTACCTGGAGAGGGCAGGGAGGGAAGTTTATTGATGGATCGGGGTGAGTGGGCGATTTGCGTGCAACTGGGTGAGGGAGCACATTCTGCAGTTGGGCAGTTGGGGACAGCACATACTGGGAACAAGATTTGCAAGCATTTCTCAAGATTTCAACAGTGTTTTGTTAAGCATACAGAAAAACAGGAAGTGACAAGTACCTATTTTACTAACCTTTTATTCCCCACTTCTTCTTCTGGCTACTTTTAATCATAAAAATGATCATTGGGGGGGTGTCACATTCTATGTATACTAGTAGGGTATTACCATAAGTTTAACTCGTCCAATTTGAGCCTGAAGAAAAGAAATTACACGGATGAGAAAACAGGGTTTAATAGTTAGCAATAACATGAGGATTACTATTGGACCGGCCAGGGTTGATAAAAACGTAGTTAACCAGGAAGACTGTGTGAACCAAGACTCAAACCACCTTTTTTGGGCCTCTCTGTCTCGTTGATGCTTTTCAAGGCATCTTTTTAATTTACTCTTAGATTTTATTACAAGTCCAGTATGCTCGGCATACAAACAACTTTCTTTTCTCAATGTAGCACAAAGCCCCCTTCTCTCATGACGAGGAGGTCCAACCCTCGAGTGGTCTGAAAAACAACTTCAGAGAGAGAGGTAAAAGACTCATGCAAATCTCTGATGGAGGTTTCTAATATCTTAGTTTTGGTCTATTGCTGTCATTTGTTGGGTCATTTGTTGAGTCCCTTGGACAAAGGCAGTGGTTCCCGTGGCCACCAGTGCAGCAATTTCTATTCCTAATAGGATGGCTACATTGAGAGATATATATTTTCAGTGGAACCGGGTTGAATGCCCCCCTATTTGATCTTCAAATTAATCTGCGTCGTGATAGAGCACTCTGGGAAACATCTGCACGATTACACAATTAATCACATCTGTTGACCATTTCATGAAAACATTAACAATGTTTAAGTATATAGAATCATGCTGTAGTAGGGAAGGACAAGGCAACGCACCTAAGATAGCACTGAAGACAGGGAAACAGTCCTATTTGGTTGCAACCAGATTCAGAGGGCATTGATTCTGTTGTAATCAACTAATCCTCTGAAACCCAAGTTTAGGTAGTTTCAGAATTTTGTACCCAACATGTAAGGGAAGGGGCTCAGAAGTTCACAGTCTGCAGAAGTTGAAAAAAGCAGCTTTTTTTTCTGTTTTTTCCTCGGTTCTGGGCAAGTTAACTTTTCAAGGACACCTGGGAGGGAAAGAGCTTTTTCTTCCCTTTCTTATTTTCCCATTGCCAGCTGTTACTACGGAGCCCAGTTGCTAACTTCGTTAACTTAGAAATGTAGCCATCTCTGTGAAGCCCCACGTCAAGGCCAGAGGCCTTGTTCACATATTTTTGTGAAAAACTAGTAAGGGGGTGTCTGAATTAGGAGTGCTGATTTTTTTAGCCAGTGGCCAAGTAGAACAGGGCAACATGAAAATAGGAAGTTTAACTACATTGAACTTTTTTATAGGGACTCTTTTGCTGAAAGTCCTAAAGTCAGCCATGGTGAAGACTTCTGGAGAAGGTCAGTTAAAGACTTTTCTGTGGGCCTGGTATAGAGGGGAAAGACAGAGAAGGTGGGGCTGAGAGCAGCTCCGAGGATCTGAGAATGAGAAAAGAGAGATGTAAAAAAATAATGGGAAAGTGGTTTGAAATTTTCCTAGCAACAAATATTTGAGCAGTAGAACAGGTCAAGCAGAGGGGAAGATGGTAGTGAGTATCCCAAAACGCAGAGGGACTTTAAATTTGTAGTAAACTGTTTTCAGTGATGACAAAGCAACTTTAAAGGCCATTTTCATTACATCTTGGATAGAGGTCTGAGGGCTCTCCTCAGCTGGTTTGAGCTTTGGGTTAGTTGGTAAGAGGACCTGGTGGGACCCAGTGCGGGCACTGTCAACAGAAGAGAGGAGTGAGTGGGTGGAGGGGTACCTCAGTACCTGCTACCTCAGCAAGGGGGCAATGGTCTGAGAACCAGCAGAGGTTTGGGTTTTTGATCTAATAATTGTAGTGGAGAAATCAGGTTGCTGAGGTGGGAGTGACAGCAGAGACTCTGGAACAGAAGGCTGAAGGTGAGGATCTATTGGATAAGCATAGTTCAGGATGTGAGCGAAGAAGGGAAAAGGCCTCCACATAGTGGAATCTCCTTTCACCCTTTTGAGCACTAGCAGATGTTAAAAAGGTCATGCAGGATTTGAGGATCTAGAATCCCCTCTGGTGGCCATCAGTTTTTGTTATCTAATTCGTAATATGGCCAATGCTGTCTACGGAATTTAATGCAGGGTTTGGGTTCCATCAGGCAGCCCCTGTACGCTAACATCCCCATGACTTACAGAAGAAGTCGGTTTTTCCCCCACACAGCCATGGCTGTTTTTGGCTTTGACAGTGGGCCGGGTAAACACAGTAATCTAGGCTAGCCAACCTGCATCTGGCTCGTGTGTACCTACATCCATAATATTTGTTTCCATTATCTATTGTAAGGAAGGGATTTAATGGAATTTTAGTGGGATCCTCTTCATCAGGGATATCCCATTAGGAAAGACCTATAGCCAGCTGACAAATGTCTGGGTGGAGAGATGGTCACCAGGTCCCTAAGTGGGCTGCATGCAAGATAGATTATACTTCTTTTCCAGTAGAATTTGTGATCAGCCATCGCTGCTGAACGGGCTGATGAGGGTTAGGACTACTTGTGGCCAAGGGGAGAGTCTATAGGCTTATCCACACGGTGAATATGCAATTTGAAAGTGTTACCAGTCTTTTCCAGTTTCCAGCCAGAGTGTGGACAGGGCGCAGGCTTGAGATGAGAGGCATGGATCCAGGAAGTGATTCCGTTTACCTTTACCACTATAGATGTTATAAATAGCACCTGGTATGGTCCTTTCCAGTGGGGTTCCAGGGATGACACCTGATATCATCTTACGTAGATGAAGTCTCTTACTTGATATCGATGTGGAGTCCCCTCGTCCCCAGTTTGGTAGGGAGTGGCCAGCTGTTTCCACAGGTATCACTGAGATCTTTCAAGAGCTTTAAGTCTGTCAAACAAGGGGGTGTGAAAGGGATTGTTAGGTCTTAGAGTTGGGCTTTGGTCCGTTACTGGAAGAGAGGCACCCTAGATATTCACAGGGGGTGTGGTTACTCAAAGAAACAGAGGGCATATTTCTTGCACGAAATATTGTATAAGGCATGAGCATAGTCCAATCATTTATGCTGGTCTCTAAGCTTAATTTCGTTGAGGTCTCTTTAATGGTTCTATTTATTCTTTCTACCTGTCCTGAACTCTAGGGTCTGTAAGCACAATTAAACTTCCAATGAATCCCCAGGTTCCTGGCTAACCCCTGACTTACTTGGGCCATGAACGCCGGTGCATTATCAGACCGTATTACCTTTGGCAGGCCGTATCTTTGAAAAATGTCTTTCAGGATCTGCTTGACCACCATTAGCACTGTTTCTTTTTTTTTCTTTTAGTGGGGAAGGCTTCAATCCATCCTAAAAATGTATCTACAAAGACTAGAAGATATTTATGTCCATACCTTGCTGGCTTAATTTCAGTAAAGTCAACTTCCCAGAATTGTCCTGGTCTGGTTCCTCGTAGGTGCTTTCCTGCAGGAAGCTTGGAAGGGTAAGTATTTACCAATTGATGGACTCGACAGGCTTTTTTTACCCATTCAGTTATTTCTTTTTGCTGTGAGTCAGTTAGTGGAAAACTCTGTTCTTGATACTTCAGAAATACCTGCAGTTTCTTTGAACCAAGGTGAGTGAGTTGATGTGCATTTTCTACTGACGTATTTAGAGCTGTGACTATAGGAGTTTTTACTGAAGGATTTAGAAATTCCACTTGGGGGCCTTCAGGGTTAAAAGTTATTTTGGACCGGAACTTGGTGAGCAGATCTCTGCCCATCAATGGGGCTAGGAATTCTGGGATTACTAGGAAGGAGTGATGGATTTTTCCTTTCCCCAGTTCCATGATCCTCTTAGTTGTCCAAGCCCGATATTTACTGTCATTAGCCCCTTGAACTAGAGACCTTTTATTGGATAGAGGGCCCAATGTGACATTAGGGGTGAGTATATTGCCCCTTTATCCACTTCAAAGATTACTGGGGTCCCCTCCACTTCAAAAGATACCCTGAACTCGGGGAGGGGATCTGAGCCCCGACTTTCATACTCATCCTCCAGAGTCAGAATGGCTGACTGGCGTGGCTGTCCCTTTCTAGGGCACTCTTTGGCCCAGTGTCCTTTTTTTTTTTACAGTTGGTACATTGATCTGAGGCCAGGGGTGGCCTCTGGCATGGGACCAGGTATCCCTTCCTGTTTCCCTGTTTCTTAATTTCTGGCCCTTTTGTTGTTGTGACCAGGACCTTAGTCAACGCCTTAGTCTGTCTTTTGTTTCTTTTATCCTCACTTTGCTTCTTTCTCTTCCTCAGTTTCTCTCTTAAGGTATATTTTCTTGGCTTCTCTGACTAAATCTCTCAAAGTCATATCTTGTAATCCATCTAAGCATTGTGACTTTCTTTTAATATCCAGGGCAGCTTGCCCAATAAAGGCCATCATGACAGATGCCTTTTGATCCTCTGCCTGTGGATCGAAAGGAGTATATCTCCTACATGCCTCCATAATTCTCTCTAGAAACATAGAGGGAGATTCATCAGGCCTTTGAATAATCTCTATTACCTTGGCCAAATTAGTTGGTCGCCTAGTGGCCACTTGGAGGCCCACTATTAGAACCTGGCGATAAGTGGACAGATGCTTTCTAACTTCAATGTTGTTGGTGTCCCAGTTGGGTTGTTTCAAGGGAAAACCAGCTTTGATTAATTTGGGAAGATGTGTCCGTCTCCAATCTGGTCGGAGGACATTTTTTTATAGCTTCCAGGAAGATTCTCTTTTGTTCCTCTGTCGTGAAGAGAGTCCCTAGGAATTGTTGACAGTCATCCCAAGTAGGCAGGTGTGAAAACATCAATGACTCAACCAGACCTGTGAGTCCGATGGGGTCCTCGGAAAAAGGGGGATTGTTATTTTTCCAGTTATATAGGTCGGAAGAGGAGAAATGCCAATATTTGTAGGCTTGCATTTTCCCCCCATGACCTTCGTCAATCAATGGTCCGTAGGGACATAGGGGGAGCATCACAGGAGGTCCAGGGTTTTCAATCATTCGCCACCATCAAGTTCCCTTAGCTGGGCTAGCTTCCTCCTGCGGAGGAGGGGCTGTGTGTGCTGCGGGGGAATTATCTGGAGGGCGCTGGGCCACCTTAGATTCCTCCAATGGTAGAGAGGCTGAGTCAGCTGCAGGAGAATCACTTAGAGGGTGTTGGTGGTTGGGGGCCGAGGGCAGGGTATAATAAGGGGGAAGAGAGTACAGTAGAGTCAAATCTTGTGACTCAGGGATTACAAAGGGTGGAGGAGGAGGAGGAGCAGAGGGTTTGAGAGATCATGGGGGAAGGAGTAGGAGCAGGGGAAGGGACAAAGAAAGGCTTCACCCATTGAGGAGGAGATTTGCAGAGGTCCTGCAAAGTTAAGATATATGGCTGTTGATCCGGATGGCTATGTGTGGCTGGGTGAAAGACAATATCTCTGACTTCCTAAATTAGTGGGAAATAGAAAGATCCTTCTAGGGGCCATCCAAATTCAAAGGTGGGCCATTCTGAGGCACAGAGATTCCGAAAGGTCCAACGTTTTACTAAAAAAGAAAGATTCTGAGCCCTTAAGCGGACTTTGGTCCAGTGATCAAGGGTCAGGGACAGGGGCATTGAAGTGCTGTGTCCCATAATGAAAGATACACAAAGAGTGAATGCAAGACACACGACACAGACAAGACAAGACAATAAAGACATTCAATGGACATCCAAAACTGAGACCAGGACTGAGTAGCCAGCAAAACCCAATGGCCTGGCAATTCCAAATCCGATACAAAATATTACTGAGTCGAGGAGACTATTGTTCCTCGATTTCCCAAGTCTTTGGGAAGTCCCCCAGGGACGTGGCCTGCGGCTCTGTGACACGTCTGTCAGCCACCATCGGAGAGAACTCACGCTCTTCATCGACAGCCATTTTGCCAAGCCCTAACCTTAACACTGAAACAAGAAAGAGGGGCCTTACTTAACCCCAGAGGAACCCGTTAGGGTCTTTTGTCCGCCGCTGCCAAAACTCGGTGGAATCTCCATATGTAAAGGTCGGGCGAGCATGGCAGGAAGAGACCACTAACAGACTGTCTTATCCAACAGCAAAGGGTTTATTCTGGGTCCAGCATGCTGGGGCTCGGAGCTCACTTGAATAGATCAGAGAGCCCTGAGAACAGTTTAAGCAGAACATATATATTTTCCTTGGAGAGGGCAGGGAGGGAAGTTTACTGATGGTTCAGGGCGAGTGGTCGGTTTGCGTGCAACCGGGTGAGGGAGTACATTCTACACTTTGGCACTTGGGGACAGCACATTCTGGGAACAAGATTAGCAAACAGTTCTCAAGATTTTAACAGTGTTTTGTTAAGCATACAGAAAAACAGGAAGTGACAAGTACCTATTTTATTAACCTTTCACTACCGACTATCCTTTTTGACTGAATGTTCTCTTCTACATTCTATGATCCAAAGTACAAGGTCTTATGCCATTGTATATCAATTTATTCAAAGCTAAGTATCCCAATCAAGGGCCCAGTGCCCTTCTGGGCTTCAAATGTTACTTAGATTTCTGTTTTTATACATATATTTCACCTATATATTTTTATACATATTGCAGGTTCCCAATACCATTATTTATTCAGCATAATGATTCCTAACCCAAATCAAACATGTTATTAACCCTAACCATACATGGTTCCCTCAATCTAACTTTACAGAAGAGCAGGGACAGAGTTGGTCTTACAATACAGGAATATAGGGAATCTTTCACCTGCTGATAACCTCAAAGGTCCATGCAGATATAATCTCTGGAGAAGATGTAGGCAACTCTGAAAGACCTGAGAGTGCAAAAGTCATCTTCCATGGAAAACAACCTGGTCAGGGTGAAGTGTTCTGTCTGAATCAGGCTCTCCATTCTTAATGTAGAGAAGATGGACCAAATGAGACCTGTGTGGAGAGCTGCTCCTGGGTGCCTATGGGTGATATCCCATTCTAACTTGTGAAAGTGTCACAGGAAGCAGGGGCAGCCTCCATCTCATGGGAAGCTTGGAAGCAACTCTTAGGACAGATTGGTTGCCAAGGCAGTGAACTCATTCAGTTTCTGACGGAAGTGACCTCACCTCACTTCCTTGGTGATGGAACTCTGTGAACTTGCGATCCAGGAAGCCAGTCAAACATTGACAGTCCCAGTCCCAGTCTCAGTGGTTATACTTTTTGAATTTCCCAACGACAGAGTCAGTCTTTCTTGGTACCTACTAATGTTAGGATGGCCAAATGGCAGGAAAACTCTGAAGAGGGGCCTTTCCTGAGAAAACAGGTAGTGGCTCACCGCTGGCTCCTGACAACTTCAGAGAGTTGGCAAAGGACACAAAATCTGAGACAGGACAGACCATTTCGGGGGAACGTAGAATGGCCCACAGTCAGAGGACACTCCAAATAGTCACAACCTACTTGGAGGAAAGAGGTGCCTTTGTGGGTGTGGGTGTGGGTTTGTGGTTTTGGCTCATGTTCTGAGAAGAGGTAGGAAATGAGGTTTGTTTGGTTTGGGGTGAATTGTTTCTAGTAAGTCATTTGACAATGCGAGTGTTTCTGTGTCGCTGTATCCCGCTGTGTCCGTTATTGTAGATATTAGAAAAGAGAAAGCATCAATGGATGTGTCCTGTCTTTTAGAAAGCTTACCAGCATTCATGCTGCCCAATTTATAAATGGAATGCGGCTTGCCATAATGATGGGCAACACCTACGATCTTCCTTAGTTCCTGTTTTCTTCCTGAAATCTGGCCACTCTCCATAATAGGCTCATGGTTTTGTATCCAAGATATGCACCACCTCCATGCTCTGTGACATGGCCATGTACTGAATAACTGAAGTGAATTGCGAGCATCTCAGAAAACTCACATACCTGTTTAACCTGTAAAGTCTCATTGGAGAAACCCTGCTTTGGGCCTTTTGCTTACCTATTGTTCTGTTTCCCTGAATGTCAGGAAGGTCTTTGCCTCAGGACAACGCTTTGCGAAGTCTAAAGAAAACCTTTTTCAAATAAAAAAGAATGGGCATCAGCTGTGGCTCTTTGCTTAATTGCTTTGCAAAAAGATGTGTATGAATCAGCGTCTTGGCCCTGTGTTAGGCTGTAGCTTAGATTCTCAGCAACTGATGGATCTAAAGAAAGATCCCATGTGTGCATCCAAAACCAAAATAGCAAAAGAGCAGTCATTGTGGATGAAGTCTTTCACCTTCCTCTGTAAGGTTTCTGACATCAATCAAGTGAGAATAGGGATCCTTTAGGTCAAATGAGTTCTTCAGTTCCCTGCAGAGGCTAGCCCATAGGTGGTTGGGTTTTCTCATGACTCCAATTCATATAAAGAATTTAAACCCCACAGTCAGTAGTTCTCAAATTTGAGAAGTGGATCAGTATTAACGGCAGGCCTATTTGATCACTCCTGGTTCACAGGAAGGGTGTCCAGGTCACGCAGAATTTGGTAAATGAGGGGCAAGAAAGCATATTTTGGACACTCTCTTGGGCTGCATTCCTCATGAAAATCTCCAGTCAGAGGTTATGATGAGTGTCTATATGGAAGAAGATGAGGGCCATGTGGGAGTGTTTTGGATTTAATTGTGGTTATTTTTGTGGCAGTTGGAAGGGATGACTGAGTCCACCTGGGTTTGAACTCTGGTGTGATTCCCCTTAGAGGCTGAGTACAGGAACTGAACTTAGAGAAGTATTGCCATGAATTGTGTTGGGATTTTAGAAGACCAAGCATGAGAGTCACCATTGGAAACTGAGATCTAGGCCCAGGGTGGCTTTCCAGAGACCACTGGGAATCTCAGGCTTGATATCACATGATTTTATTCTTAACGACTTGGCAGTCTTAGTTGAGAGTCAAAACACACATGGACGTTACATTGTAGACCTCAATGGGCCTGGATTTATGTGACACTTTGGCCAATCTTTGGGAAACCTTGCCAGTGAGAGTTCTCCAGAACTTCATTTGAAATGAACTTCCACAACATTTAACGGTCCCTGAATGAATTGAAACCCACATGCTGCCAACTTCATCCTTGAAAAATTGCTAGATAAATACCATGAAATTTTTGAAATTCCCATGACCAGATGGCACTGGAGAAACTTTGGTTGTCCTGTTGCTGAACATGATTATTCAGGACAGTGACTTGATTGACTGAGTTTCATGAAAATGGTGTATAACAGAGATTCTAGGAAGTTGGACCCTGCAGAGTAGTGGGCCTAGTGCAGTGAAGGGCAGGTGTGTGATAAAAAAAAATCTGTGGTGGGGCCATGTGGATCTGCCATTGTCTTCCAATTGGCTTGTGACTGACATGGTGCAGCCAGCAGACGCTTCTATGTAAAGGTATCTTTTTATATGGAGAGGTTTCAGGCCAATGTTCAGAATCCGGTTGCTATGGTCAAGGAGGCAAGCTATGTGGAAGAGAAGCCTGGTTGGTACATTCTTCTGCAGGCCCTGACCCACCCCAGGTGACAGAACTCCCTCCAGCACTGTGTCCCAGGTGAATTCCTTGTATTTCTTGAAGCAAATACGAAACTCCCAGTGCAGTAGCAAGAAACACCAGGAAAACTGGAGGATGACCAAATGGCTTCAGAGTCCACAAGAGTAGACAATTAGTCCCCAGTGGCCACAGTTTACCTACAAACAGAAAATTAAAGACAGCTTCCTCATGTTTATTGGAAAATAAAAAATCATGTATTCCAGGTCACATAGAAGCATACCCAGATTTGATTGTCTCACTACAAAGGAAGCTAAATCTCCTGACTACAACACATATTTCAAGTGCCCAACCTCAGAGGCAGTTCCTCAAGAAGTCTTTAGTCCAGCAGAGCTCCATGTTTGTGGAGTGTTTACCCTGTCCCTTACTTTTGGAATCTCCTCTACCACCTCCAAGTTTGTGAACTCCTGAGCATATTTGATTCCAGATATGTATTCACAGATTTTCTAACTCTTCTCCTCTAATTGTGTCTAACTTGGGGCCAAGGTAATATCAAGGCATTGTTGAGAGTGGGAAGGTACTTTTGTAGCATATATTTGCATAAACATTGGAATCATTTTCCAAATTTTCATTCGAAATACTGAATCCCTGACACAAACCCATGCCAACTAGACTCTGACTACTAATTCTAATATGATGGAGAAAATTAACCCAAACAGAATAGTAATACAAGCAGTTCAGAGGACGAATGGTGTATCATTGGAATTGCCTTTTGCTTTATATAGGGTAGGAGTTATAAATCTAGTCAATTTTTTGTTGAAATGGTTCTCCATGTGTTTTTCAAGTTAACAAATATGTGAATTCCTGTCTACCTTTCTCTGTATCCTATTCAGCGCATGTATTTTTATATGCACATATAGAATCCTAGCTGGTACCACACGTACATTCTTGTGAGGTGGCTCACTTGGCAGACACAAATTGTGAAAAGAGATCACTCCTACTAAACGCTGTTGAAACTGAAAATTCAAACTATTGATGAGCTTCCTAGTACAATAAAATTATACATGAATCCATGTTCAGTAAAACGAATTTATCTGGATCTGTGGATGACATATATTTCGTGGTGAATTTCAATTGGCTTATATTGCTACTTTTTAATGTCTGTTTGTGTGCGTGCCTGTGTGTGTGTGTGTGTGTGTGTGTGTGTGTGTGTTTATATATATATATACACACACACTCTACAGATTTTTCAAAATATGAAATATATGTGTCTTATTATACACTCCGTAAATTCATTCATATTCATGTATGTGGATTAATGATCAACTTTTCACAAGATTATTCTGAGAAATATTCATCCACCTGAACTACATATTTGATTCCTAGTACTGAAAACTAGCAGTAAATGGTGCATACAAATCCTAATATCTCTGCAGTAACTGACACAGTTTTATATCAATGCAAGTAGATTCCTATGGGACGTGATGTGTATTTTGTCTTTCATTTTTATTCAATACTGGTACATTACTTTTTCTTCAGTTAATGCACATGGTAGGATATATATTTAATCCACTAGTTCAGAAATTTATAGGCATTTTGTCTTACTTTCCATCACTTCCTTATTCAGAAAACATGTTTTCCACAGGGTTTCTTGTCTGGTCTTTTCATGAGACTTCTTTCACAAAATGCAAAGGTCACACTTATGTTTGTACCGAAGTCTAAATGGAAAGTGAGTATGGATTACTAAAAACATCAATGTCCAGGTTGCCTAATGCTATCAAATGTCAAACCTATTGGTGACTACATATTTGTTTCTTGCTAAGATTATATATTCAACCTCAACACTGTTGAAAATGCCTGATCCTATCACTTACTTTATACTTTGCCTGATTTCCTAATGTCTCTATTGATATATGGTTTCCTACATATTTTCCAGAGTTCATCAATGTGACTGGCTCTTCACATGTACTGATATTTACATTCATTCTCTACCCGAAACCCTACTGTTAAAGAACGTTTGGTTCAAATCCTATACTCACTCTGCTTTCTAAACCTACTGAATATCTTCCTAATCCTACTGACTATCCTTTTGACTGGATGTTCTTTTCGACATTCAATCATCCAAGGTACAAGGTCCTATGCCATTGTATATCAATTTATCTGAGACATCTGTGCAGAATATAATTCAAAGCTGAGTATCCCAATCAAGGGCCCAATGCACTTCTGGGTTTCAAATCTTACCTAGATTTCTGTGTTCATACTTATATTTCACCTATATATTCTTGTAAATATCGCAGGTTCCCAAAACCATTATTCATCGCACAGAATGATTCCTAACCCAAATCAAACCTGTTATTAACCCTAAGCATACACTGTTCCATCAATCTATCTTTACAATAGAGCAGGGACAGAGTTGGTCTTACAATACAGGAATTTAGGGTATCTTCCACCTGCTGAAACCTCAAAGGTCCATGCAGAAATGATCCCTGGAGAAGACTTAGGCAGCTATGAAGGACCTGAGAGCGCAAAATCATCTTCCATGGCAAAAAAACCGGTCAGGATGAAGTATTGTGTCTGAATCAGTCGCTCTGTTCTTAATGTAGAGAAGATGGACAAAACCAGGCCTGTGTGGAGAGCTGTTCCATGGTGCCTGTGGTTGATATACCATTCTAACTTATGACTGAGTCAGAGAAAGTAGGGGCAGCCTCCATCTCATGGGACCTTTGTAAACAACTGTTAGGACAAAGTGGTTGCCAAGGTATTGACCTCATTCAATTCCTGAAGGAAGTGACCTACCTCACTTCCTTGGTGATAGAACTCTCTGAACTTGGGATCCAGGAAGCCAGGCACCCAGAGCCAGTGCCAGTCCCATTCCCAGTGGGCACACTTGTTTGAATTTTCCAAGGACAGAGTCAGTCTTTCTTGGTACCTCCTGATGTGAGGATGACCAAATGCCAGGAGAACTCTGAAGAGGGGCCTTTCCTGAGAAAGCAGGTAGTGGCTCATTGCTGGCTCCTGACAACTTAACAGAGTTGGCAAAAGGGACCTGATCTGATACAGGACAGGCCATTTGGGGGGAACATAGTATGGTCCACCAGTCAGAGGACACTCCGGATAGTCACAGACCTAGTTGTGGGAATGAGGTGCCTTAGTGGGTGTGGGTGTGAGTTCGTGCTTTTGTCTCATGTTCTGAGAATAGGTAGCAAAGGTGGTTTGTTTGGTTTGGAGTCGACTGTTTCTAGTAAGTCGTTTGAGAAGGCGAGTTTTTCTATGTCTGTGTATCCACTGTGTCCGTGGTTGTAGTTATTAGAAAAGCCAATACATCAATGGAGGTGTCCTGACTAGTAGGAAGCTTCCAGGCATTTATTCTGCCCTTTTTATGAATGGACTGCAGCTTGCCTTATGGATAGACAACACCTACTATCTTCCCAAGTTCCTGTTCACCTCCTGATTTCTGGCCTCTCTCCAGAATAGGCTCATGGCTTTGTGTCCAAGATATGTACCACCTCCAAACTCTGTGACATAGCCATGTACTGGATAGCTGAATGGAATGGGAACATCTCAGAAACCTCAGAGATCAGTGTAACCAGAAAAGTCTCAGTGGAGAAACCCTGCTTTGGGCAATTTGCTTACCTATGGTTCCCTTGCCCTGAATGTTAGGAATGTCTTTGCCTCAGGCCACCCGTTTGTGGAGCCTGAAGAAAACAGTTTTCAAATTGAAATGAATGGGCATCACCTGTGGCTCTTTGCTTAATTACTTTGGAAAGGGATGTGTCTGAATCAGCCTCTTGGCCCTGTGTGAGGTTGTGGCTTTGATTCTCAGAACCTGATAGATCTAAAGAAAAATCCCATGTGTGCATCCAAAACCAAAATTGCCAAAAGAGCAGTCATTGCTGATGAAGTCTTTCACCTCCCTCTGTAAGTTTTTTGACCTCTATCAAGTGAGAATAGGAAAGATACACCAAGTCAATTGATGGCTAATATTGGAAAAATTCTATCACTGATGACAGCATCAGCATAAGTACCCCAACACTACGACAATTCGCTGCAGCAGCAGATAGTTCACAATGCATACAAGTGAGTTCACAATGCATACAAGTGATACATAATCCAGGCAAGTTCTGCAAGCAGTTCAGTGATGGCTATTGCAGAATCTGTAGATTGGTTTTATCTTTGTCTTCACTGGCACTGGGATGAAAATAGGAATTCTGGCAGTAATGGCTAAAGAAAAAATTATGTAACATTCCTGAGGGCACTAAAAGAAAACAATTTTCTTAACAATTTACATTATCTTGAAGAGAATAATTAAATATAATGAAAAGGAAAAGTGAAAGTAAACAAGCACGTCTGTTAACCTCCTATTTTTTCACATATTAAGACAATCCTGAACAGTTGTTTTCCCAATTTAAATTAAACAATTTAATTCACGTGAATAAAAAAAAATGGATATATTATTTCATTAGCACTCATCATATGTGATATATGGACATACGCACATTCAAATATATAACACAAAACACAAGTGTGCACACATAATAAATACATACAACACATAATATAATAGTAAAGGCCTTATAACTTTTAACATGTGAAATCATCATTGCAATGTTTAATAACTCTATAGTCAAAAAATAGAACTGATAAGCAAAACATTATCCTAGGTCTGTATGAGCTCAAAAAAAAACAAAAGAGAACTTCATGATGTGGGAAAGGGCAATAATAAAATAGATATTGAAAAAAGCATCCCTGTTCTGTCGCAGATGTAAGGATAGCCAAACTGGAGTTTTCGATATCAGCTGTTATGGATTTGAGCCAAATCATCTTATTTTGGTCTATTGAAAGCGCTTCAGTTAATCTCTCTGGAATCCAAATCGGCTGCTGTTCTCCTTGTGGAAACACATAAACAGACCCCCGACTCCAGGCAATCACTGGGTCGGGACCTTAGTTAATCTCTATGGAATCCAAATCGGCTGCTGTTCTTCCTGTGGAAACCAAAAAACAGACCTCCAACTCCAGAAAATTAATGGGTCAGGACCTTTCCATTTTCCTGTTAGAATATCCTTCCAAAGTACCTCGGGCTTATACACATTTTTTGGACACTTATGCCTTTCTGCAGCACTAAGTCCTGAAAATCCAAATTTAAAAAGTTTAGATTAAAAAGGGTTATTTTAATTTTATCTTTGGGGAATTTATATTCCTTCCCAATTCTGTCTTCTTACTTTAATGAGTACATTTTAATAGTGTGATGTGCTCTTTCAACTATGGCTTGTCCCTGTGGATTGTATGGGTTTCCTGTTATATGAGTAATGCCAAATGATGAGCAAAATGGTTTAAAAGAGGTAAAAGTATAACCGGGGGCATTATCTGTTTTTTACTGTTTTGGAATGACCACAGTGGCAAAATTTTGTAAGCAATGAGCTATAACATCTTTAGTTTTTTTTCCCCAATGAAGGGAGCCCATCAAAAATCCAGAAGAAGTATCAACTGTAACATGCAAATATTTTACTTTTCCAAATTCTGGCAAGTGTGTGACTTCCATCTGCCATATATGGTAAGGTATCAATCCTCTAGGATTGACTCTAAGATTAAAATGTGGTAAAATGGTCACACAATTTTGACATTGTTTTATTATTTGTCTAGCTTGCTCCTTAGTTATTTTAAAATGCTTTTTTAAAGTATTGGCATTGAAATGGAACTTTTCATGAAAATTTATAGCTTCTTCTAGTGTAGAGAAAATATGTATGTATGTCATGTGTAGTTTTACCTGCTAAATCATTGCCCAAACTAAGGGCTCCAGGCAATCCTGTATGTGCCAAGATATGTCCTATTAAGAATGGATCTTTTCTGTCCCAGATTAGACTTTGTATACTGGAAAGCAAAGAGAAAACAGTAGAGGAAGGGGAAATCCTACCAGCATCTTCAAGGGATACTATAGCATTAACTATATACTGACTATTGGAAAATAAATTAAACACAGAATCTTTAAAGATCACAAAAGCTTATAATACTGCATTAAGCTCTACATTTTGAGCTGATTGTTGGGGTGCTAAAAATGTAAAAATTTGATCAGGTGTAACTATTGCTGCTGTACCATTATTTGACCCATCAGTGAATATATTTGGAGCATTCATGATAGGTGTTTTCTTGTAATTTTTGGAAAAATTACAGGATGCAATGAACCAAAAGACAATAAAAGATTAGATGGTAAGTGGTTATCAAATGAAACATTGGATTTACACAGGATTATTGCCCAAGTATTTAACTCATTAGCTAATTCATCAATTTGATTCATAGTGTATGGAGTAATAATTTTATTGGGAGAAATTCCAAACACTCCCTTTGCTGCTTTTATTCCTATTAGTATTAATTGTCCCTAAGCCTCAGGATACCTAGTAATAATAGTGTTAGAAGAATAAGATAAATGTATCCATAATAATGGACCTTCTTGCCAAAATACTCCTGTAGGAATATTTTTTTGTTGGTAGCACAATGAATAATAGAGGCATTATTTTATCAAATCTATCCAAATGCATATTTCCCATATATGTTTCAATGATTTTTAATGCCTTTCTTGCTTCAGGCATTAACATTCTGGGTGAATTTGGATCAGATGGACCTTTTAGGATATCAAATATAGGTCCCAACTCTCCTGTTGGTATACCTAGATAAGGCCTTATCCAATTAATGTCTCCTAATAACTTTTGAAAGTCATTAATTGATTTGAGTTGATCTACTCGTATTTGAATTTTTGGTGGACTGACCATGGTTGAGGATAATAGAACTCCTAAATAATTAATTGGAAAATTTAATTGTACTTTATCAATTGATATCCCTAGATTATAATTTTTTAATAAGTTTGTAAGTGTGGCATAACATTCTAGCAATGGGTTTTTAACTTGTGTGCTAATAACACATCATCCATATTGTGAAATATTTGTAGTTCAGGATTTTGATTTCTAAGTGGATGGATTACTTTGTTAACATAAATTTGACAAATAGTTGGGCTGTTAGCCATCCCTTGAGGGAATACTTTCCACTCATACCTCTGATCAGGACCTTCATGATTCAGTGCAGGGATAGTAAATGCAAAACTTGGACTATCCTCAGGAAGAATTGGAAATGAAAAAAAAACAATCTTTAATATGTATAACTAAAACATACCAAGTTTTTGGCAAAGCAGACAATTGAGGAATCCTTGATTGAGCAGGTCCCAAAATAACCATCTCATTATTAATGGCTCTTAAATCTTCCAATAATCTCCATTTACCAGATTTCTTTTTGATGACAAAAATGAAAGTATAATGGGGAGATACAGAAGGTTGTATATGTTCTTCCGCTAATTGTTGTTTGACCAGGAACTGGGCTGCTTGTATCTTTTCTTTAGTCAGGGTCCACTGAAGAACCCATACTGGTCTTTCTGATTTCCAAGTAATTTTTATTGTCTCAGTGGCCCTTTCTGAAAATCCAACCCATGTCTGTCTGTTGCTTGGTCTATTTGTATTGGTGCTGATATACCTTGATCTTGTTTTTCTAATCTTTTTCCTTTCCTAAAACCTTCTCTAGCCATAATAGTGGGTGCATTTTGATTGATGTTATTTGTTAATGTCAAACCTAATTGATCTAGGACATCTCATCCCCATAAATTTACAGGAAGATGATCCAATACATATGGCTGTATAGTTCTTTCACATTCTTCAGGATCCTTCCAATCCAATGCCATTGCACTTCTATGGGGATTAGTTGCCACTCCTAGGTCTCAAAGTATTTTAGTGTACTGTTGTAATGGCCAATGTTTTGGCCATTCTTGATGAGAGACGATGCTAACATCTGCACCTGTATCAAGTAGCCCATTAAATTCATGTCCTTGAATATTTAGTTTTAGCCTGGGGCGAGAATCTAAATTTAAAGAAAGCATAACCAAATCTACACCTGTGGAGCCTAATCCCTTGGAACCTCTTTCTACAGCACGACTGGAAAATTGATCATGCAGACTGAGTATTATTAGTAACTGTGCTATTCTATCTCCTGGTGAAATTACTGATATGTCCTTTGGAGAACTGGGTATAATTTTATTTCACCTTCATAATTGGGATCAATTACCCAAGGACTTATCATAAGTCCTTTTAGATTAGAAGAGCTGCGTCCCAATAATAAGCCTACCGTTCCTTTGAGAAGAGGTCCTCTCACCCTGTGTGAATGATTTGAACCCCCATCTCTACAGTTAGTACTGATCTGACGGAGGTGCAGATATCTAACCCTGCGCTCCCTCTGATTTGTCTGATGGACAATGTGTCCTGGGCACTACACTGATGGGGTTGCTGGGTTCCTCCAGTGCTCTGTATATTTGTGGTTTTGGGCCCCAGAGCATTGGGCTCCCCTGTCCATTTTTTGGCAATGGAGCCCGATGCCTTTCTCCATGATATCGTGGATAAACAGCTAGTCCTTGTTCATTTTTGATAATGAAGTACCCTCTATGGTGGTTTGAGAACGGCATTCATTAGCCCAATGTCTCCCTCTATGGCATCGTGGGCAAATACCCACGTATTCTACTCCTTTGGTACCTAGTTTTGTTAAACCCTCTTCCTATGGAGCAATTCCTTTTAAAATGTCCTGTTTGTTCACAATTGTAGCATGTTCCTGGTCTGGCATCTAAAGCCTGTTTTACTGCAGCTGCCACAAATTGCCCTTGTTCATTGATGTCTCTGGCATCTAAAGCCTGTTTTACTGCAGCTGCCATGACTTTCTCTTATTCATTAATGTCTTTACATAATTTAATATATGTGTTTAAATCTTCATGTTTCCATGGTCTAGTGATATCTCTGCACCAACAATTCGCTTGGTCATAAGCCAGTTTTTTATTAATGGCATTGCTTGTTCTGTATTCCCCAAAACTCTGGTAGCTGTTTGAATAAGCCTATCTACAAATTCAGTGTAAGATTCATTAGCTCCTTGTATTACCTTAGATAATTGACCTTGTAAACCTCCATGTCGTTGTAAAGTCTTCCATGCCCTAACCGCCTCTGCAGCAATTTTTGCGTATACGCCAGGATCATATGCAATTGGTTGCTGCTGATCCTCATAAGGTCCCTTTCTAACAACATATCTAGATTTCTCTGAGGATAACCAGTTTCTGCATTACGCCTAGCCGTCTCCTTGCAAAATTCCTCATTGGCAACCTTCCATAAAAGGTATTGACCTCCATTTAGCACAGCTTTACACATATTAGCCCAATCTACTGGCGTCATATTCAAGTTGTTAATGGATTCGACCAAGCTTACAATGAAGGGTGCTTGAGGACCATAGGTTGCTACAGCCCCTTTTAGCTGCTTCACTATTTTGAAATTTAAAGCATGGTGAATTCGCTGCCCTCCTACCTCAAAATCAGGGCATGTTCATACTTGAGATCCTGTCTCAGGATCCGAACTATCAACTGTGGGGTTTGGGGGCCTCCCAGCATATGGAGGTGGCCTTGTTATTTGGACATTTACATCCTCTGGTGATAGAAAGGTGTTAGTAACAGTCTCCTGTAAGAGGAGGCACTGTTGGTTGGACATTTACGCCCTCTAGTGATAGAAAGTGTTAGTAGCAGTCTCCTTTTGTAACTTTGCCCTGATGGCTTTTTCTGCCCTAAGCTTTGTTCTTCTATCTTTGTCTGAACTGAAGTCTTTGGACTAAGCAAACCAGATATGAACGTCCTCAATGGCAATGTGCCAACTGGCAGAGTCCCTGGGCTGTTCTTTTACCCCCTTTTAAATCTTCACCATGATGGTTCCATTATGGTATATTTAACAACTCCTTAAAAATCCATGGGCTACATTTTTGTATTGTATCAACGTATGCCCTGACTGTTCTTGACTTTACTGAGATGCCTCCTTCCTCTAACAATTTACTTAACACTCTTTCAGTTTGTTTTTTTTTACTAATTTCTGATCCGCTATTTCTACTATAATACAACCCAACAAGACGATGCCAAACAAAACCGAGACAGAATAAAATAAAAAGGGAACAACAAAAAGTCATTATAGCCTTTATATCCTACTGACATGTGCATCCGTCCTTTCTCCCTATCTGTTCCTCAGAAGTAAATAATTTTTTCTCACATGTGAGCGGTTTTTCATCCATCTCACTCATCTCCATGGACAGGCAACAAAAGTGAAGCAAAACAAAAGAGGAATCTTAAATGGCTACCCATCCTCTCGCCCTTCGCTCAGGGGCGAGCAGTTTACCTTATCACTTACCCTCAGTGGCTCCCCGTGCAAGCCATAAAAATGCTGCAGTCTGGCTGGGCACGATTCAAGAGCCACTTTTCAAAAGAAACAAAATTTATTTTTAGAACCACACATGCCAAACAAAACAGCTCGTCAGGAAAAACCCTCAGAGCCCAACTGCCACCACTGGCTTCCTTGCAAAGATTCTGTCACACCCACAAGCCTCTCCACCTCCCACAATCCTCCTGCTCTTGAGGCTATTTAGCTGGGTCAGGTGGGTGGAGCCAAAAAAGTCCCACAATGAGCAGCTCTGTGGTCTGAAAGGGCAGGGAAACTGCCCAATGAGCATCACCGCAGAGGAGCCAATCAGCTAGATGTTGCTGGGGCCGCTGTGAGCCAATAATCATCTGGCAGGGGAATGTTGCTGGTAGCTGGAAGTTTAATGGGGCCCCTTAAGCTGTGGCTTTCAACGAATTGGTGTCTCCTTTCTCTGTAGACTATTCAGCACATGTATTTTTATATGCACATATAGAATCCTACCTGTTATCACACGTACATTTTTGTGAGGTTGCTGACTAGGCAGATACAAGTTATGAGAAGAGATCACTCCTCTTAAATACTGTTGGAATTGAAAATTCAACCTATGGGTGAGCTTGCTAGTAGAACAACATTATATATAGATCCATTTTCAGTGAAATCAATATTTTTGCACCTGTGGATGATACATATTTCATGATGAATTTCGATTGGCAAATATATTGCTAGTTTTAATTTCTGTGTGTGTGTGTGTGTGTGTGTGTGTGTGTGTGTATATATATATATATATATATATATATATATATATATATACTCTCCAAATTTTTCAAAATATGAAATATATGAATCTTATTATACACTCCTTAAAATCATTCATATTTATGTATGTGGATTTATGATCAACTATTCACAAGATTATTCTCAGAAATATTCATCCACCTTAAATACAGATTTGTTTCCTAGTACTGAAGACTAACTTCAGTGAATGGTGCACACAAATCCTAATATTTCTACAGTAAAACCTAGTTCAACATCAATGCAAGCATTTTCCTAGGGGACATGATGTGTATTTTGCAGTTCAGTTTTATTAAACAGTGGTACATTACTATTTCTTCAGTTTATGCACATCATATGATATATATTTCATCCACAAGTTCACAAATTTATAGGCATTTGTTTCAATTTCAATCACCTCCTGCTTCAGAACACATATATTCCTCCAGGGTTCTTGACTGGTCTTGTCATGAGACTTCTTTCCAAACACATTATTTTTGATTTTCATAATCATATTTGAAGCAAAACTCACACACTCTTAATGATAAACCATAACCCTAATATTACCGTTAGATGTATAACTGGTTGTAATGAATGTATGAATATCAATTTAAGATTTCCAGTATATTTTCAGATATCAAATCAATCCACTATTTAAAGTTGGAACCAGTTATATTATTTATTCACAGTATGGTCTATTCATACATTATTTCTATATCCATTGACACAGGGTACTCCACTTTTTTCCCCCAATATTTATACGTCTTCAAAATATTGCCCCCAGTAATGGTGGAAGAAATGCTCATGTCACCTGATCTACATATAAATTTTAACACAGTAATATTCTGGACAAAGAAAGCAAAAGTCACTCTTATGATTGTAGCAAAGCCTAAAAGAAAAGTGAGCATGGGTTACTAAAAATATCCATGTCCCGGTTTCTTAATGCTGTAAAATGTAAATCCTATTGATAAATCCTATGTATTTGTTTCTTTCTAAGATTATATATTCAAACTCAACCCTGTTCAAAATGTCTAATCCTATCCCTCACTTTATACGTTGCCTGATTTCTTAATGTCTCTATTGATATCTGCTTTCCTACATATTTTCCCCATTTCATCATTGTGTCTCACTCTTCACATGTGCTGATATTTACATTCACTCTCTTATTGAAAACCAATTGCTAAAAATCTTTTGGTCCAAATCTATACTCATTGTTGTTTCTAAACCTAGAGAATATCGTCCTAAACCTACGGACTTTCCCTTTGTGACTGGATGTTCTCTTCAACTTTCAATCATCCAAGGTACAAGGTCCTATGTCATTGTATATCGATTTATCTGAGACATCTGTGCAGAACATAATTCAAAGATAAGTAACCCACTCAATGGCCCAATGCCCATCTGAGCTTCAAATCCTGCCTAGATTTCTGTTTTCATACTTTTATTTTACCTATATATTCTTGTAAATATTGCAGATTCCCAGAACGAATATTCATCCTGCAGAATGATTCCTAACCCAAATCGAACGTGTTATTAACCCTAACCATACACTGTTTCCTCAATCTAACTTTACAGAAGATCAGGGACAGTGTGACCAGGAAAGTCTCAGTGGAGAAACCCTGCTTTGGGCCTTTTGCTTACCTATTTTTCTGTTGCCCTGAATGTCAGGAAGTTCTTTACCTCAGGCTAACCCTTTGTAAAGCCTGAAGAAAACAGTTTTCAAATGGAAATGAATGGGCATCACCTATGGCTCTTTGCTTAATGTCTTTGGAAAGGGATGTGTCTGAATCAGCCTCTTGGCCCTGTGTGAGGCTGTGACTTAGATTCTCAGCACCTGATGGATCTAAAGAAAGATCCCATGTGTGCATCCAAAACCAAAATGGCAAAAAGTTCACTCATTTTGGATGAAGTATCTTCCCTTCCTCTATTAGATTCCTGACCTCCATCAATTGAGAATAGGGATTTTTTGGGTCATATGAGTTCTTCAATCCCTAAAGAGGTGCTTGGGTTTCTCATGATTCCAATTCACATAAAGAATCTGTACCTATCAATCAGAAGTACTCAGTCAATATTGCTCCCAGAAATGGTGGAAGAAATACTCATGTCACCTGATCTTCATATACATTTATTCACAGAAATATACTGGACACTAAATTCAAAGTTCACATTTATGATTGTACCAAAGCCAAAATGGAAAATTAACATGGATTACTAAAATCATCCATGTCCAAGATTACTTATGCTCTCAAATGTCAATCCTATTGATGACTACATATTTGTTTCTTCCTAAGATTGCATATTCAAACTCAACCCTTTGAAAATGTCTAAGCCGATCTCTCACTTTTTACTTTGCCTGATTTCATAATGTCCCTATTGATATCTGCTTACCTACATATTTTTCCCACTTCATCATTGTGACAGACTCTTCAGATGTGCTGACATTTAAATTCATTTTCTAACCGAAACCCTATTGCTAAAGGAATTTTGTTCCAAATCATACACTCACCCTTTTTTCTATACCTACCTACTATCTTCCTATTCCTACTGACTATCCCTTTTTGACTGGATGTTCCCTTCTACATTCAATCATCCAAGGTACAAGGTCCCATGCCATTGTATATTGATTTATCTGAGACATCTGTGCAGAATGTAATTCAATGCTAAGTATCACAATCAAGGGCCCAATGCCCTTCTGGGCTTCCAATCTTACTTGGATTTCTGTTTTCATACACACTGTTCACCTCTATATTGTTATAAATTTCGCAGGTTGCCAATACCATTATTCATCCACAAAATGATTCCTAACCCAAATTGAACCTGTTATTAACCCTAAACATACATTGTTCCCTCAATCTTACTTTACAGAAGAGCAGGGACAGAGGTGGTCTTATAATACTGGAATGTAGGGATCCTCTACCTGCTGAGAACTTCAAAGATCCATGCTGAAAGGATCCCTGGAGAATATGTAGGCAGTTATGAAGGACCTGAGAGAGCACAAGTCATCTTCCATGGCAAACAACCTGGTCAGGATGAAGTGTTGTGTCTTAATCAGCCTCTCTCTTCTTAATGTAGAGAAGATGGACCAAATCAGGCCTGTATGGAGAGCTGTTCCCAGGTGCCTATGGTTGATATACCATTTTAACTTGTGAAATTGTCACATTAAGTAGGGGAAGCCTCCATCTCATGGGACCCTTGGAAGCAACTGTTAGGACAAAGTGGTTGCCAAAACAGTGACTTCATTCAGATCCTGAAGGAAGTAACCTCACCTCACTTCCTCGGTGATGGAAATTGACATCCAGGAAGCCAAGCACACAGAGCCTGTCCCAGTCCCACTCCCAGTGGTGTCACTAGTTTTGAATTACCAAGGACAGAGTCAGTCTATCTTGGTACCTACAGATGTGAGAATGGCCATATGCCAGGAAAGCTCTGAAGAGGGGGCTTGTATGAGAAAAGAGATAGTGGCTCACCACTGGTTTCTGACAAGTCTCAGTGAAGAAACCCTGCTTTGGTACTTTTAATTACCTATTGTTCTGTTGCTCTGAATGTCAGGAAGTTTTTTGCCTCAGGCCACCCCTTTGGGAAGCCTGAAGAAAAGAGTTTTCAAATGGAAATGAATGGGCATCATCTGTGGCTCCTTGCTTAATTGCTTTGGAAAGGGATGTGTCTGAATCAGCCTCTTGGCCCTGTGTGAGGCTATGGCTTAGATTCTCAGCACCTAATGGATCTAAAGAAACATCCCACGTTTGCATCCAAAACCAAAAAAGCCAAAAGAGCAGTCATTCTGGATGAAGTCTCTCACCTTCCTCTGTAAGGTTCCTGACGTCCATCTATGAGAATAGGGATCCTTTGGGTCCAATGAGTTCTTCAAAGCCCTGCAGAGACTAGACCATACGTTCATAGGTTTCTCATGACTCCAATTAACATAAAGAATCTAAACCCCACAGTCATTAGGCCTCAAAATGGAGAATCAGAGCAGTATTAAGGGCAGGCCTCTTTGATCACTCCTGGTTCACAGGAAGGGTGTCCCAGCCACACTGACTTTAGGCAAATGGGGGCAAGGGACCTTATTGTGGATACTGTCTTTGGCTGTGCCCCTCATGAAAAACTACAGCCTGAGGTTATGATGAGTGTCTATATAAAAGAAGATGAGGGCCATGTGGAAGTGTTTTGTTTTTAATTGTGGTCATTTTTGTGGCTGTTGGAAAAGATGATGGGTCCACCTGGTCTTGAACACTGGTGTGATTCCCCTTAGAGACTGAGTTATGGAATGGACCTCAAAGAAGTATTGCCATGTATTGTTTTGGGATTTTAGGATGCCACGCATGAGAGTTGCCCTTGGAAACTGAGATCTAGGCCCAGGGTGGCTATCCACAGAGCACTGGGAATCTCAGGAAGAATATCACATGATTTTATTCTTAAAGAATTGGCAGCCATAGTTGCAAGTCAAAACACAAATGGACCACACATTGTAGACCTCAAACGCCTGGCTTAATGTGACCTTTTTGCCTGTCTTTGGGAAGCCTTGCCTGTTAGAATTCTCCAGAGCTTTTATTGAAATGAGCTTCCTCTCCATTTAATGGTTCCTGAATGAATTGAAACCCACAGTGCCTCCAACTTCATCCTTGACAAATGCCTGATAAAAAACATGAAATTTTTGAAATTCCCATGACCACTTCGCACTGTAGTATCTTTGGATGTCCTATTGATGATCACGAGTGTACCAGACAGTGCCTGATTGACTGGGTTTCATGAAAATGGTGTAGAACAGAGATGGCAGTAATTTGGAGCCTGCTGAGTAGTTGGCCTAGAAAAGTGGTGTGAAGGTGTGTGTTAAAACATCTGTGGTTGGGTGATGTGGATCTGCCATTGGCTTTCAAATGGTTTGTGACTGACATGGTGCAGCCACCAGACCCTTGTATGTAAAGGCATGGTGTTATATGGAGAGGTTTCAGTGCAATGTTTAGAATCAGATTGCTAAGGTGAAGGGGGCAAGCTATGTGGGATAGAAGCCTGATTGGTGCATTCTCCTGCAGACCCTTACCCACCACATGTGACAGAACTCTTTTCAGTACTGTGTCCCAGTTGAACTCTTCGTATTTCATGAAGCAAATACCAAACTTCCAGTGCAGCTGCAAGAAACACAACAAAATTGGAGGATGAGCAAATGGCTTCCAAACTGGAAGACACTTAGCCCCCAGTGACAACAGTTTACCTACAAAAAGAGAATTCAGCACTGCTGCCTCATGTCCTTTGGAAAATAAGAAACCATGTCCTCCAGGTAACATACATGCAGACCCAGCTTAATGGTCTCACTACAAAGGGAGCTAAATCTCCTGACAACAACATATATTTTAAGTGCCCAACCTCAGAGGCAGTTTCTCAAGAAGTCTTTAGTCCAGCAGAGCTCCATGTTTGTGGAGTTTTACCCTCTCCCTTACATTTGGAAACTCCTCTACCACCTCCAAAGTTGTGAACTCCTGAGCATTTTCCATTCTTGATGTGTATTCACAGATTTTCTAACTCTTCTCCTCTAATTGTGTCTTAGTTGTGGTGAAGGTAATGTCAAGGCATTGTTCTGAATGAGAGTGTGAAGATTTTTGGGTAGCACATATTTGCATACACATTGGATTCTTTCTCCAATTTTTCATTTGAAATACTGAATCCCTGACTGTAAGGGGTAGAAGGAATTCTTTTTCAAAGAATAGCCTGACACTTACAAGAAACAGCCCCCAGGGAGACATCCTGTCTGGGAGACATCCTGTAGTCATCTGTGTTCCTGAGACATCCTGTGGCCATCTGTCTTACTGAAATATTCTGAGGTTATCTCACCTTGTGAAGACATCCAGGAACTGCCGATAAGAGAGCTTTCAAATCTCCAGCATATAAATTCCCCTGTGTGAACAATAAAAGTTTGCATCTTGATCTGAACTTTTGTCTTGCTGTCATCTCTCATGTCTCTTGTCCCTTCATTCCTCCCCATCTAGGTTCGCTACCCACGTTGATGTGTCCTGCAGGCTGGGACAACTGGCGCCCAACGACTGGGGCTCGAGCCTTTGACTGAGGGGGAACCCCGTCCTCCTGGAAGATTTGGACAAGTGGAGCTCACGATTGCCTCAGCAGACACCACTGAGAGATAGATCCAGGAGGAGAGTGGGGATGACGCACAGTGAGTGACCCACCATGGGAAAAGCAATTTTGTCACATGATTTGTTTTTGTCAGGCCAAAAGGAATCCTTAAATACATGGGGGCACGTGTTAAGAAAAAATGACTTAAAATTTTTCTTTTCATACATTGAAAAATTGTTTCCATGGTTTCCCCTTGAAGGGACCATTGATGGTAAAAGATGGCTTAGAGTTGGAGACATTTTAAAAGATTATTATGAATCCTTTGGCCCAGAAAAAGTGTCTGTTCCTACCTTTTCTTTCTGGAAATAAATTAGTGAAATTCTTAAAAGTTCACCCTTTGACAATGGTACCTTAATACTTGTCAGGATTGGGGAAGAGACTATGCAAAAGACCTCTCGTCCCTTCTCGGCATGCCCATCAGTTAGTATAGACATAGACCCTTCTTAGTCTCCCCAGGACCCTGGGAACCTTCCTGATCTTCCTCAAAATCCCACCCTAATGAATAAGGCTCCAATGGTTTCCAACAGCCTTTATGCAGTTTTAAATCCCAGAGAAACATTGACCCCTGGGGAGGAGGCTACCTTGGAGAAGGAAGCAGCTCGCTACCATTCAGAAGACCCGCCACCTCTCAGGACCCTGCCACAGCCTATAGGACTTACACATTCCCCTCCCTCCTATATCCCTCCTGCCTTTTGTGCTCTGGCCCTTCAGGGGCCAAATGTCCCCCCAGATATTTTTTCCCCACTTCCCTTGCCTAATCCGGCTCCCTTGAGAGAGTCTCTCCAACATGGATGGGAACAGATCCAATTTTTAAAAGAATAAAGATCCCTTGACTCTGAGCTCTCTCCATTAGCCTTAGGAATGGAGTCAACACAAGCTGACCCACAGTGGTCTAATACAAAGGCGAAGCCGCTCCATCGGCCTGTGCTCGCCTTCCCAGTCACCAACAGTCAGATAGATAAGCCTGCTCAGGCTGAGGTCAAAGACTTACAAGAGGATCAAGAGGAGGAAGCGGAGGAAATGGATCAAGGAGATCAGGACTTAGAGGATGAGAAGTTCACCCCTAGGCAGGAAGGAACCCAGAGTGTCTACAAAAAATTTAGCCTCCATTTTCTTGAAAAACATAAAAAGGCTTGTGCTCACTATGGCCCCACTGTGCCCTACACGTTGGCTTTATTAGAAAGCCACAACACACAATTTCTTACTCCCAATGATTGGAAATTTTTAGACCGAGCTGCCCTCAGTGCCGGAGACTTCCTACTATGGAATGCAGATTTCAAAGAGCCCTGTCAGAAACTGCTCAAAAAAAATTTAACAAAGGCCTCCTCTAAATCCTGGACTTATGTTAAGCTAGTGGGCAATGCAACTTTTGACACTAAAACTAAACAGGCACGTTTCCCTGCTGGACTTTTTGCGCAGATTTAGATGGCTGGCTTACATACTGGGAGACGCCTCCCTGAAAGGGCCTCGGCTATCACTTCCCTGGCCAGAATTCGACAAGGGCCCGACGAGCCTTATAGCGACTTTGTTCCCCGGCTTAACCTAGCTGCAGAATGCTTGCTTGGACCAAGCGAAAGCGAAAGCACCTTTGTAAAACATCTTGCCTTTGAAAACGCCAACCCAGCATGTCAGGATGTTCTTCGACATCATAAGGATAAAGGGAAACTTTTTGACTTTATTAGAGTCTGTGCAGGGGTGGGTGCAGCCCATGCTATGGGTCTCACTTTAGTGCTCCCTTTACCAAGGCCTTTTACAATCCTGGCTCATGTATTTGCTTTACTTGTAAACAACCAGGCCATTTTGCACGCAAGTGTCCGACAGGCAAACAAAGAGTAAGAATAGCGTCTCCTCAAACTGGAGCTAAACCGCCCCCAGCTACACTTTGTCCTTGATATGGTAAAGTTCATCACTGGGCCAGTGAGTGTAGATCAATGACAAATGCCCTTGGACAGCCTATTTCTTCCTGCTTCTCAGGAAACTCCCTGGGGCAATAAGGTTTGTTCCCTTCCAAACTCCCAACCTACCTCAAAATCCTTCTCCACAATTGGCTCCCTCCAACTACCCACTCCAGGCAGTGCAGGATTGAACCTCTGTACCACCACTGATACAACATTAGACTCAATGCAAGGGCCCCAGATAATACCAACTGGAATTATGGGTCCCCCTCCATCTCATACGTGTGCCCTTCTTCTTGGAAGAGCCTCTACTACCTTAGAAGGTGTTCAGGTCTTCCCTGGCATTAATGATAATGATTTCACTGGAGAAATAAAAATACTGGCCACAGTTATTAATAGAGTTGCGGCCATCCCAGGAGGAAAAAGTCTTGCACAATTAATACTCCTTCCCTTAGATTAAGGGGCACTTCCACCACCCAAACCTACTGTGGGGACTGCCTCCTTGGGCTCCTCTGAGGTATATTGGGTTCATCCCATTTCTCATAATAAACACACCCTTACCTTACTTATTGAAGGAAAGGAATTCCAAGCAATTTTAGTTACTGGAGTTGATGCGACAATTATTTCTCAAAAATACTGGCGATCAGGTTGGCCCCTCACCCCATCCTTGACTGACCTTAAAGGGATAGGAAAGTCAAAAAATCCTCTGGTCAGCTCTACTGCTCTTAGCTGGACTGATAAAGAGGGTAATAAGGGAACTGTCACTTCTTTCGTTGTTCCTGACCTTCCTGTTTACCTATGGGCCCGAGATATTTTGAGTCAAATGGAAGTTATTCTTGCCAGTCCCAATTCCATGGTGACTCATCAAATGCTCCGTATGAATTTTGTCCCTGGTACAGGCCTTGGGAGGCTGAGACAAGGACTGGTGGGGCTTATACAACCCATAAAAAAAATACATATGGACTTGGATATTTGGATTTTTAGTGTCGGTCCCTGACCCTCCTGTACCCCATGCAGATAAAATTATTTGGGAGACTCAGACTCTTGTGTGGGTGGATCAGTGGCCCCTTACCCATGAAAATTTGGAGGCTGCCTCCATGTTAGTGAAGGAACAGGTGGCAGCCCGCCATGTAGAGCCCTCAACCTCACCATCGTACACTCCTATTTTTGTTATCAAGAAAAAATCAGGCAAGTGGTGCCATTTACAATATTTGTGTGCCATTAATAAAGTTATACTCCCGATGGGAGCACTACAGCCAGACATTCCCACACCAGTGGCTATTCACAAAAACTATTGTAAAATGGTTATGGACTTAAAAGTTTGCTTTTTTATCATTCCTTTACATCCTGAGGATAGACCCTATTTTGCCTTTAGTCTTTCTTGCATTAATATTCAGGGCCCTATGCAGAGACTTCAATGGAAGGTTCTTCCCCAAGGTATGGCCAACAGCCCTACTCTTTGCCAAAAATAGGTTGTTCAAGCAGTAGACCCTGTGAGAGAGTGAGGGCCACAAATTTATATTTTACATTATATGGATGATTTGTTAATTGCTGCACCTAATACCCATGACCTTAATAATTGTTACTTGGACTTTTACAAAATCCTCACTACCTTGGGACAACAGATAGCTCCTAATAAGGTTCAAACACAGGACTCTTATAAGAGTTTGGGCCTTAAAATTCTAGAAAATCAAATCCAAATTTCTAAAATACAAGGACGTGTGGACCATCTTCACACCCTTAAAGATTTTCAGAAATTACTGAGGGATATTCAATGTCTAATAACATATTTAAAATTATGCACTTGTGTACTTTTGACCCTTAATGATATTTTGAGAGGTAATTTCCACCCCTCCTCCCCTCAAAATCTTACTCCCAAGGCATGACAGGCATTAAACCAAGTAACAGAAGCCATTGCCCAACAATTTGTTACACAAATTTCTTATAACCTTCCTCTGGTTCTGGTTATTTTACACACTCCTCATACACCCACAGGAATATTTTGGCAGCGAGATCCACATTTTAAAAATAAAGACTGCCCCTTGTTTTGGGTCCATTTACCCACCACATCCTCGAAGGTTATTACTGTTTATCTTGCTCAGGTAGCTTCTATTATTTTTAAAGGTCATTTGATTTCTCTACAACATTTTGGCAAACACCCTGATAATATTTTTATTCCATATACTAAGGACCAAACCCAATTTTTACTAGAGACAAGGGATGAATGTGGTATTGCCCTATCAGGCTTTTGGGAACAATTGATCACTACCTCCCCAAAGACCCCCTTTTACATTTTGTCCAGTTACATCCATTTACTTTTCCTGAAATTACTCAAAAGGCTTCCATTCCTCAATCCCTTACTGTCTTTACAGACGGTTCCTGTAATGGCTGTGCGGTCTTTGTTGTCAATAACAAGCCTACCACCTTTGATACTGTCTATCAGTCACCACAGTTTGTGGAATTGTTTGACATAACACAAGTTTTTATAACATTTTTTATAATCCTGTTAATATTTATAAAGACAGTGCCTACATTGCTCATTCTGTGCACCTGCTGGTGATTTCACCCCCCATTAAGGCTTCTAACAATGCGGCCTTTCTGTTTCACCAGCTTCAGCAGCTAATTCAGGCCAGACAACACCCATTTTTCTTAGGACACATCAGGGCACACTATGATCTTCCCAGCCCTCTAATTCAAGGTAATGCCGAAGCTGATGCAGCAACTCGTTCCATCTTTCCAATTTTTGTTGGCTCCATTCAAAAGGCCATGGAGTTACACAATATACACCATTTAAATTTCCAGAGCCTTTGATTACTTTGTAAAATTACCAGCAACAGGCACGAGAAATAGTAAAAGCATGCCCTGGTTGTGCTGTCTTTCTCCCCATTCAACACTTGGGAGTTAACCCCCGAGGATTACTGCCCGATCAGTTTTGGCAAATGGATGTTACTCATTTTCTTGAATTTGTAATAACCAAATATATACACGTTTCTGTAGATACCTTCAGCGGCTTTATTTTTGCATCACCACATTCTGGAGAGGCTACCAAAGATGTCCTTTCTCATCTTGTTTCAGCCTTTTCTGTTATGGGTAAACCAATATATATTAAAACACATATTTATCCTACATTTACCATTGCCACGTTTAAAAAGTTTTGTGCTACCTTGCAAATTTGTCATACTACTAGAATTCCATACAACCCTCAGGGCCAAGGCATTGTGGAACTTGCCCACCTTAACTTAAAAACTTGGCTATCCCTCCTTAAGGCTTCCTCCCTTGTATTTACCACACCCAGGCATCGCCTTAACAATGCATTATTTGCCCTTATTTTTCTTACTCTAGACAATGAAGGCGATTCGGCAGCAGACAGACACTGCCATCCCTCGTCCAATTCTGTTCGCCCACCTGTTATGTGACACAATCCACTTACAAATAAATGGAAAGGCCCAGATCCTGTCCTCATCTGGGGAGGAGGCTCATCTTGTGTTTTGGACCAAGATCAAACAGCCCCAAGATGGTTACCAGAACTCCTGGTTAAACAGGTTAATGACTTACCTCAAAACAGGGACAGAGGCACTCCTCATGAGGACAAAATTTCCTCTTTTTCAGATGCAGCCAACAATCTGCCAGCCTTGGAATAACAGTTCCTGTGGGCACAGGTACACTGGCTTAGGCACGTCTATTCACTCTTACCATCGCCTCTCTCAACAAATTATAAACTCTATCAGGAACAACTGATAAAAACTCTATCAGGAACCATTAAAGATTTGCAGGACCAAATAGACTCCCTGGCAGAAGTGTTCCCTCAAAAAAGACGAGGCTTAAATTTGCTGACAGCTAACCAGGGAGGTATTTGCTTGGCCTTAGGGGAACGATGCTGCATTTATGCCAATAATTCTGGCATAGTATGCACTAAAATTAAGCAGCTTCAAGAAGATCTAGAAAAGAGATGAAGGGAAATATTTGAAAATCCCCTCTGGACTGGGCTTAATGGATTTTTACCCTACCTTCTTCCCCTATTAGTCCCTTTGTTGGGTTTACTTTTAATGGTGTCCCTAAAACTCTGCATTATAAACAGGCTGGTACAATTTATTAAAGAACAGATTAATATTTTGGCCTCTAAGCCCATACAGGTCCACTATCATTGCCTGGATATGGAAGACCGTGCTGCCAACATTTAAAAGGATGTTCTACCCTCCTCACAAGCTTATTTCTTAAGTTTACATGCCCACAGATCTCGCTTTCTTACATAAAACTCTAAGTAACAGCTCTGACCAACGATCTTCTGCACTTGCCATAAGGGTTCGTCCTCCATGGGCCGCTCCACTTGGGGGAGGACGCACCCATGGAGTGAGGACGTTAGGGCATAATAACGGAGGGTGCAGGAAGGACTGCAGGAGGATGGATCCATGGTTCCCAAAATCCAAGTCTTCTGAGTGACACGCTCTGGTGCATGGCAGTTGGCATGCTTCCCCCTCAAAGCCGTCTCCTCAAAAAACATGCCAAGGCCACCACGAAATCTAGTAAACATGCTCGATCAGATCAGGAGATATTCTAAGGCCTGCTAGAGAAACAGAGCCTTTATAACCCCTAAAACATTGGCCTGTAAGGTATGGTCAAATATTTTATATAAGAAAGGGAGGAGATGTCAGGGGCTAGAAGGAAGTTCTCCTTCAGAGAATAGCCTGACACTTACAATAAATAGCCCCCTGCGAGATATCCTGCCTGGGAGACATCCCGCAGCCATCTATCACCCTGAGACATCCTGCAGCTATCCGTCTTCCTGAAATATCCTGAGGTTATCTCACCCTGTGAAGACATCCAGCAACTGCCGATAAGAGAGCTTTCTCATCCGCAGCATATAAATACACTGTGAGAACTATAAAAGTTTTCAGCATGATCAGAACTGTTGTCTTGCTGTCATCTCTCATGACTCTTTTCCCTTCATTCCTCCCCAACAAGGTTCAACGCCCACGTTGAAGTGTCCAGCCGGCCCGGACACCTGACACTAAACCATAACCTACTAGACTCTTACTACTAATACTAATATGATGGAGAAAAATAATCCAACAGAATGGAAATGCAAGCAGTACAGATGAGGCATGGTGTATAGTTGGACTTGCCTTTTGAATGATATAGGGTAGGTGTTATAAATCTAGCTAATTTATAATTGAAATAGTTCTCCACATGTTTTTAAAGTTAACAAATATGTGAATACCTGTCTCCCATTCTCTGTAGCCAATTCAGCACATGTATTTTTATATGCACATATAGAATCCTACCTGGTATCACACGTATATTCTTCTGAGTTGTCTGACTTGGCAAATAGAAATTGTGAGAAGAGATCACTCCTCCTAAACTCTGTTGGAACTGAAAATTCAAGCTATGGGTGAGCCTCCTAGTAGAAAATTCAACCTATGGGTGAGCCTCCTAGTAGAACAACAAGCCATACATAAATCCATGTTTAGTAAAATAAATATTTTTGCATCTGTGGCTGATGTACATTTCATGAAGAATTTCGATTGGCATATATATGCTACATCGTATTGTCTGTTTTTGTTTTTTTAAAATATATATATTTATATATATATATATACAATCTTCAAATTTTTCCAAATATAAAATATATGTGTCTTATATACACTACCTAAATTCTTTCATGTTCATGTATGTGGATTTATAATCAACATTTCACAAGATTATTCTCAGAAATATTCATCCACCTGAAATACATATTTGTTTCCTATTACTGAAAACTAACTTCAGTGAATGGTGCATACAATCCTAATATTTCTACATTAACTGACCCTGTTTAACATCAATGCAAGTAGATTCCTATGGGACATGATGTTTATTTTGAAGTTTCTTTTATTCAACACTGGTACAATACAATTTCTACAGTTTACGAACATCATAGGACATATATTTCATCCATAAGTTCACAAATTTATAGGCATTTGATTCACTTTCAATCATTTACTGATTCAGAACACATGTATTCCTCCAGGTTTCTTAACTGGTCTTTTCATGAGACTTTATTTCAAACACATTATTTTCAATTTCCATAATCATTTTGAAGCAAAACTCACACACTCTTCATGATAAAACATAACCCTAATATTACCATTAGATGTATTACTGGTTAGAATGAATAATTGTATATCAATATAAGATTTTCTGTATATATTCAGATATCAATTCAATCTATTATTTAAAGTTGGAACCAATTATATTATTTATTCACAGTATGGTCTATTCATGAATTATCTCTACATTCATAGACAAAGGGTACATCTATTTGTAACCCCAATACTAATTTATTCATCTTCAAAATGTTGCTCCCAGAAATGGTGGAAGAAATACTCATGTCACCTGATGTACGTATGCATTTATCACAGTAATATTCTGGACACAATAAGCAGAGGTCACACTTATGATTGTACCAAAGCCTAAATGGAAAGTGAGCATGGATTACTAAAAACATTCATGTCCAGGTTGCCTAATGCTCTCAAATGTCAATCCTATTTATGACAACATATTTGTTTCTTCCTAAGACTATATATTCAACCTCAACTCTGTTCAAATGTCTAATCCTATCACTCACCTTATACTTTCCCTGATTTCCTAATGTCTCTATTGATGTCTGCTTTCCTAAATATTTTCACCAGTTCACCATTTTGACTAACACTTCACATGTGCTGACATTTACGTTCACTGTCTATGTGATACCCTTTTGCTAAAGAACTTTTGGTCCAATTCCTGTACTCACTCTTCTTCTGAAACCTACAGAATATCTTCCTAATCCTACCGACTATCACAGTTTGAGTGGATACTCACTTCTACATTCAATCATCGAAGGTACAAGGTCCTATGCCATTGATTATTGATTTATCTGAAACATCTTTGCAGAACATGTATCAAAGCTAAGTATCCCAATCAAGAGTGCAATGCCCTTCTGGGATTCCAATCTTACCTAGATTTCTGTTTTCATACTTATATTTCACCTATATATTCTTATAAATATCACAGGTTCCCAATACCATTATTCATCAAGCAGAATGATTCCTAACCCAAATCAAACCTGTTATTAAGCGAAACCATACACTGTTCCCTCAATCTAACTTTACAGAAGAGCAGGGACAGTGTTGGTCCTAAAATAGAGGAATGTAGGGAATCTTCCACCTGTTGAAAAACTCAAAGTTTCATTCAGAAGTGATCCCTGGAGAAGATATAAGCACCACTGAAAGACCTGAGAGAGCAAAAGTCAACTTCCATGGCAAACAACCTGGTCAGTATGAAAGGTTGTTACTGAATCAGCCTCTCTGTTCTTTTTTTTATTATTGGTTGTTCAAAACCTTACAAATCTTTTGACATAACATATTCATACATTAGCATACATTAGCTTCAAGTGATTTATGAACTCCCATTTTTACCCCAGATACAGATTGAAGAATCACATCGGTTACACATCCACATTTTTACATAATGCCATACTAGTAATTGTTGTATTCTGCTACCGTTCCTATCCTCTACTATCCCCCCTCCCCTCCCCTCCCATCTTCTCTGTCTACCCCATCTACTGTAATTCATTTCTCACCTTGTTATTTTCCCATTCCATTCACAACCTCTAATATGTAATTTAGTATAACAATGAGGGTCTCCCTCCATTTTCATGCAATTCCCCTTTTCTCTCTCTTTCTCTCCCACCTCATGTCTCTGTTTAATGTTAATCTTTTCTTCCTGCTCTTCCTCCCTGCTCTATTCTTAGTTGCTCTCATTATATCAAAGAAGACATTTGGTATTTGTTGTTTAGGGATTGGCCAGCTTCACTAAGCATAATCTGCTCTAGTGCCACCCATTAGAATATGGACCCAAACAGTCCTGTTTGGAGAGCTGGTCTTGGGTGCCTATGGTTGATATACATTCTAACTTGTGAAAGTGTCACAGTACGTAGGGGCAGCCTCCATCTCATTGGACCCTTGGAAGCAACTGTTAGGACAAAGTGGTTGCTAAGGCAGTGACCTCATTCAGTTCCTGAAGGAAGTGACCTCACCTCACTTCCTTGGTGATGGAACTCTAAGAACTTGTTATCCAGGAAGACAGGCACCCAGAGCCTGTCCCATTCCCAGTCACAGTGGTCTCACTTGTTTGTATATACCAAGGACAGAGTCAGTCTTTCTTGGTACCTACTGATATGAGAATGGCCAAATTCCAGAAAAGCTCTGAAGAGGGGCCTTTCCTGAGGAAAGCAGATAGTGGTTCACCACTGGCTCCTGACATCTTCACAGAGTTGGTTAAGGAGACCAGATCTGAGACAGGACAGGCCATTTCTGGGGAACATACTATGGCCCACCAGTCAGAGGACACTCTGGATAGTCACCGACCTACTTTGGGGAAGGAGGTGCCTCTGTGGGTTTCGCTGTGTGTTTGTGGATTTGTCTCATGTTCTGAGAATAGATAGAAAGGGCGGTTTGTTTGGTTTTGAGTGAACCATTTCTAGTAAGTCATTTGACAAGGCGAGTGTTTCTATGTCTGTGTATCCCACTGTGTCCATGGTTATAGACATTAGAAAGGAGAAGGCATCAATTGATGTGTCCTGTCTAGTAGAAAGCTTCCCATCATTTATTCTGCCAAATTGATGAATGGATTTTGGCTTGCCTTATCGATGGGCAACACGTGCTATTTTCCAAAGTTCCTGTGTTCTTCCTGAATTTTGGCCACTCTACAGAATAGGCTCATGGTTTTGTGTCCAAGATATGTACCACTTCCAAGCCCTGTTACATGGCCATGTACTGGATAGCTGAAGGGAATGGCGAGCATCTCAGAAAACTCAAATATCAGTGTGACCAATAAAGTCTCAGTGGAGAAACCCTGCTTTGCTTACCTATTGTTCTGTTGCCCTGAATGTCAGGAAGGTCTTTGACTCAGTCCACCCCTTTGTGAAACCTGAAGAAAACAGGTTTCAAATGGAAATGAATGGGCATCACCTGTGCCTCTTTGCTTAATTGCTTTGGAAAGGGATGTGTCTGAATCCGCCTCTTTGCCCTGTTTGAGGCAATGGCTTAGATTCTCAGCACCTGATGTATCTTAAGAATGATCCCATGTGTGCATCCAAAACCAAAATGGCCAAAAGAGCAGTCATTGTGGATGAAGTCTCTCCCCTTCTTCTGTTAGGTTCCTGACCTCCATCAAGTGAGAATAGGGATCCTTTGGGTCAAATGATTTCTTCAATCCCTGCAGAAGCTAGCCGATAAGTGCTTAGTTTTCTAATGACTCCAATTCACATAAAAAAATAAACCCCACAGTCAGTAGGCCTCAAATTAGAGAAGCAGAGAAGTATTAACAGCAGGCCTATTTGATCACTCCTGGTTCACAGAAACTGTGTCCAGGCAACCCTGATTTTAGGCCATTAAGGGGCAAGGGAGATTATTTTGGAGACTGTCTTGGGCTTCGCCCCTCATGGAAACATCCAGCCAGAGGTTATGATGAGTGTCTATATGAAAGAACATGAGGGCCATGTGGGAGTGTTTTGGTTTTAATTGTGGCCATTTGTTTGGTGGTTGGAAGAGATGACTGGGTCCACCTTGACATGAACTCTGGTGTGATTCCCCTTAGAGACTGAGTTCTGGAACTGAACTCAGAGAATTATTGCCATGAATTGTGTTAGGATTTTAGGAGGCCATGCATGAGAGTCCCCCTTGAAAACTGAGATCTAGGCCCAGGGTGGCTTTCAACAGAGCACTGGGAATCACAGCCAAGATATCACGTGATTTTATTCTGAAAGACTTGGCAGCCATAGTTGAGAGTCAAAACACACATGGTCCTCATTGTAGACCACAATGGGCCTGGCTTCATGTGACCATTTGGCCACTTTTTGAGAAGCCTTGCCTGTGAGAATTCTCCAAAGCTTTCATTGAAATGTGCTTCCTCTACATTTAATGGTTCTGGAGTGAATTTTAACCCACAGTGCCTCCAACATCATCATTGAAAAATGGCTACAAAAATACCATAAAATTTTTGAAATTCCCATGACCAGGTGGCAATGGAGGACATTTGGATGTCCTGTTGCTGGTCATGAGTATACCAGACAGTGCTTTGATTGACTGGGTTTTATGAAAATCGTGTAGAACAGAGATGCCAATAAGTTGGAGCCTGCTGAGTAGTGGGCCTAGAGCCGTGGTGGTCAGGTGTGTGATAAAACATCTGTGGTGGGGCCTTGTGGATCTTCCATTGGCATCCAAATGGCTTGGAACTGACATGGTGCAGCGAGCAGTCCCTTCAATGTAAAGGCATCTTGTAATATTGAGAGATTTCAGGGCAATGTTCAGAATCATGTTGCTATCGTCAATGGGGCAATATATGTGGGCTAGAAGTATGTTTGGTGCATTCTCTTGCAGAAAGTGACCCACCACATGTGACAGAACTCTCTCCAGCACTGTGATCCACTAAAACTCCTTGTATTTTTGAATCAAATAGCAAGCTCCTAGTGCAGCAGCAAGAAACACCATGAAATTTGGAGGATGACCAAATGGCTTCACAGTCCACATGGGGAGACACTTAGACCCCAGTGGTCACAGTTTACCTACAAAGAACAAATTCAGCACTGCTGCCTCATCTTCACTGGAAAATAAGAAACCATGTCCTCCAGGTCACATAGATGCAGACCCAGCTTTGATGGTCTCACTACAAATGAAGCTAAAGCTCCAGAAAACAACATATTTTTCAGGTGCCCAACCTCAGAGGCAGTTCTTCAAGAAGTCTTTAGGCCAGCAGAGCTCCATGTTTGTGGAGTGTTTACCCTGTCCCTTACTTTTGGGAACTCCTCTACCACCTCCAGTGTTGTGAACTACTGAGCATATTCCATTCCAGATATGTATTCACAGATTTTCTAACACTTCTCCTCTAATTGTGTCTTACTTGGGGCAAAAGTAATGTCAAGCCATAGTTCTTGATGAGAGTGGGAACATTTTTGTGTAGCACATATTTGCATACACATTGGATTCATTTTCCAATTTTCCATTTGAAATACTCAATCCCTGACACTAACCCCTACCCTACTAGACTCTGACTACTAATCGTAATATCATGGAGAATAATAACCCAATCAGAATAGAAATACAAGCAGTTCAGAGGAGGCATGTTTGGTATTGTTGGACTTGCCTTTTGCATTATATACGGTAGGAGTTATAAATCTAGTCAATTTTTTTGTTGAAATAGTTCTCCGTGTGTTTTTAAAGTTAACAAATATGTGAATTTATTTCTCCCTTTCTCTGTAGCCTAGTCAGCAGATGTATTTTTATATTCATATATAGAATCCTACCTGGTATCACACGTACACTTTTGTGAGGTGGCTGACTTGGCAGATACAAATTGTGAGAAGATATCACTCCTCCTAAACGCTGTTGAAACTGAAAATTTAACCTATGGGTGAGCCTCCTATTTGAACAACATTATACATAAATCCATGTTCAGTAAAACTAATATTGTTGGATCCGTGGATGATATGTATTTCATGATAAATTTCGGTTGGCATACATAATGCTACATTGTAATGTCTCTCTGTGTGTGTGTGTATATATATATATATATATATATATATATATATATATATATATACTCTCCAGATTTTTCAAAATATGAAATATATGTGCCTTATTGTGCACTCCCCAAATTCATTCATATTCATGTATGTGGATTTATAATCAACTTTTCAAAAGATTATTCTCAGAAATATTCATCAACCTGAAATACATATTGGTTGCCTAGTACTGAAAACTATCTTCAGTAAATGGTGCATACAAAACATAATATTTCAACATTGCAAGTTGGCCGCAAATAGAGTGCATCACACCCAGTGTACCACGCCACATTGCAGGTGAATAACGAGTTAAAATGACAAAAGACTATCTTGTTAGGATCTTATAGAAAAATGGGTGTGCACCAAAACCTAAAAGAATGATTTCCACCAACGAGGTCCAGTAATTGAGTCTCAAACGTGAGCTGAATATGCAACCGGAGATCCGGGCTTATTGATCCCTGTGGCCCGCCCCATGGCTGCAGACATCGAGGCACCACCGAGAAGCGACTAGCATCCAGGGAGAAACGTTGCTGCAGATTCTGTGGAATACTGCCGGCTGACACCGCACTGAGCCCCAGGCCGAGTTCGGGATTTCTGTCAGGGAAGGAAGCTCTACAGTTCTATCCCCCACAACGGAAACTCCACCAAGGAAACCAATGGCCACCATCTTGGAGAGCTGAAGTAACCACCGCCACTCTCCAATAGATTGCAACAATAAAACAGTTGTGTGTTTTCCGCTCATCTCCCATACAGTAGGAAATTTCATAAAATCTCTCCTAAGCTTTCCAGGGGAGGGATATTCAGAGAGAGCCTGCATAAAGATTGGGGGGGGGGAAACTAGAGGCACCTGACCTTCAACTCCCCCTCCCATCAGTGGTGAAAACGAAATCTGTCTAGCCAGGGATGGGGGAAAGGGCAAACGGAAAAAATAATAAAAATAGAGTGCTGGGGTTCCCAATAGACACAATCCACACCCAAGAAACGGCAAGCCAGAGTACAGTTTGAGCTGCTGAGGGCATTACTCAGGGGAAATCTGGTCTAGCAGGAGAAACCAGGACTAGCAGGAGAAACCAGGGGACTAGAGGCCAGGCCCGCGTGACTGGGCGCCTGGAGAACGCTCGCCCGCCGGCAACAGCCGGCCCGCTGCAGGTGCGACTGGACGGCTGGAGACTGCCTGCCCACCAGCGACCAATCGCCTGCCATATGCCTGCCCTAATGGGTGGCTAGAGATCGCACAACCGCCGGTGACAGCCCACCAGCTGACTGCGCGACTGGACAGCTCGTGACCACCTGCACGCCGGCGACCGGGAGCTGAAACCAAACAGAGACAGTACAGTCCCACACCCCCATGCGAACACCCGGGCAAAGAGCCTGGGGCCCACCATAGCAGAGAGGTGACATCACTGGAGCTCGGCCGTCGGAATTCCTTCCCAGTGGAATCCACTTTAGCATTCACAGTCTAACAACACAAAGGAGAGTCAATAGAGATATATAAAACCAAAACAAATATATAGAAGAGAGCAGAAACACAGCAATCAAATGGAGCTGGAAAGTAATGTGAACTTCATGAAAAAACAAGGGAAAAAGGTGTACAAATAATGCCGGACAACTTAATTTTACAGGAGGACCTAGAATCATCAGAAACAGGGATAGGGAAAAAACTCAATGCATCCCTAACTCAGATGGAAAGAAATATTAGAGAAGACATGAGGCAGCAAGTCCAAGCAATAAAAGAATATTTTGAAAATGAATTAAACAAACAAATTCAAATGGCAAAGAACGAGCTTCACCAAAAGACAGAGATCTTAAAAAAAATCAAACAGTAATCCTAGGAATGCAGAAAAATATAAACCACATTAAAAATTCAAACGAGAATATTGTAAATAGACTAGATCAAGTAGAAGTCAGAAGATCAGATAATGAAGACAAAGTTTATCAACTTGAAAAGAATATAGTCAACACAGAAAAGATGCTTATATCCCATGAGCAATCTATTTAAGAGATATGGGATGTCATAAAAAAACAAATTTGAGAGTCATTAGGATAGAAGAAGGCATAGAGATTCAAACCAAAGGAATGGACAACATATTAAATGAAATAATTCTAGAAAACTTCCCAGAGATGAAAGATGGAATGGATTGCCAAATCCTTGAAGCCTACATGACCTCAAACATTCAAAACCATAATAGACCAACTCCAAGACATAGAATTATGAAGATAGCCAACATGCAGAACGTGGATACACGTTCTTCTCAGCAGCACAAGGATCCTACTCAAAGATAGATCATATATTATGCCATAGGGCAACCCTTAGTAAATATAAAGGCGTGGAGATAATACCATGCACCATATCTGATCATATTGGAATGAAACTGGAAATCAATGATAAAAGAAGGAAGGAAAAATCCTACATCATATGGAAAAATGAACAATATTCTACTGAATGTTCAATGGGTTACAGAAGACATAAAGGAGGATATAAAAAATTCTTAGAGACAAATGACTATACAGACACAACATACTGGAATCTATAGGACACAATGAAAGCAGTTTTAAGAGGGAAATTCATTTCTTGGAGTTCTTTCCTCAAAAAAAAAAAAAAAAAACAAATAAATGAACTCACACTACACCTCAAAAACCTAGAAAAAGAAAACGAAAACAACAGCAAATGTAGTAGAAGACAAGAAATAATTAAAATTAGAGCAGAAATCAATGAAATTGAAACAAAAAAAAACATTGAAAAAATTGATAAAACTAAAAGTTGGTTCTTTGAAAACATAAATAAGATTGACAGACCCTTAGCCATGCTAACGAAGAGAAGAAGAAAGAGAATTCAAATTACTAACATACGGCATGAAAAAGGCATTATCATAACAGACACTACAGAAATACAGAAGATAATTAGAAAGTATTTTGAAACCCTATATTCAAATGAAATAGAAGATAGTGAAGATATCAATAAATTTCCTAAGTCATACGATGTGCCCAGATTGAGTCAGGAAGACACACACAATTTAAACAGACCAATAACAAAGGAAGAAATATAAGAAGCCATCAAAAGACTACCAACCAAAAAAAGCCCTGGAGTGGATGGGTATAGAGCGGAGCTCTACAAAACCTTAAAAGAAGAATTAATACCAATACTTTTCAAGCTATTTCAAGAAATAGAAAAAGAAGGTGCTCTTTCAAATTCATTCTATGAGGCCAAAATCACCCTGATCCCAAAACCAGACAAAAACACTTCAAAGAAAGAAAACTACAGACCAATGTCTCTAATGAACTAGGATGCAAACATTCTCAATAAAATCCTGGTGAATGTAATACAAAAGCATATCAAAAAATTGTGCACCATGATCAAGTAGGATTCATCCCAGGGAAGCAAGGCTAGTTCAATATACGGAAATCAATAAATGCTATTCACCACATCAATAGACTTAAAGACAAGAACCATATGATCATTTTGATAGATGCAGAAAAAACATTCGACAAAGTTCAGCCTCCCTTTATGTTCAAAACACTAAAAAAACTTGCATCCCAGGGAAGCAAGGCTAGTTCAATACACGGAAATCAATAAATGCTATTCACCACATCAATAGACTTAAAGACAAGAACCATACGATCATCTTGATAGATGCAGAAAAAACATTCGACAAAGTTCAGCCTCCCTTTATGTTCAAAACACTAGAAATACTAGGATAACAATGTTGAGTTACCTCAACATTGTAAAAGCTATATATGCTAAACCTCAGGCTAGCATCATCGTAAATGGAGAAAAACTGAAGGCATTCCCTCTAAAATCTGGAACAAGACAGGGATACCCTCTATCACCACTTCTATTCGATTTAGTTCTTGAAATACTAGCCAGAGCAATTAGACAGACAAAAGAAATTAAAGACATAAAAATAGGAAAAGAAGAACGTAAATTATCGCTATTTGCAGATGACATGATAATATATTTAACAGACTCAAAAGGGTCTACAAAGCAACTGCTAGAGTTAATAAATGAATTCAGCAAAGTGGCAAGATGTAAAGTCAACACGCATTAATCAAAGGCATTCCTGTATATCAGCAGCAAAACTTCTGAAATGGAAATGAGGAAAACCACTCCATTCACTATATCCACAAAGAAAATAAGATACTTGGGAATCATCCTAACGAAAGAGGTGAAAGATTTATATAATGAAAACTACAGAACCCTAAGGAAAGAGATAGAAGAAGATCTTAGAAGATGGAAAAATGTACCCTGTTCATGGATAGGCAGAACTAACATCATCAAAATGTTGATATTACCCAAAGTTCTCTACAGGTTTAAATCGGTGCCAATAAAAATCCCAACAGCATTTCTTGTAGAAATGATAAAGCAATCATGAAATTCATATGGAAAAACAAAAGACCCTGAATACCAAAAGCAATTCTAAGCAGGAAGTGTGAATCTGGAGGTATAGCGATACAAGAGTTCAAACTGTACTACAAAGCAATAGTAATAAAAACATCGTGGTACTGGTACCAAAACAGGCAGCTGGACCAATGGTATAGAATAGAGGACACAGAAACCAATCCACAAAATTACAACTTTCTTATATTTGATAAAGGGGCTAAAAACATGCAATGGAGGAAAGATAGCATCTTCAACAAATGGTGCTGGGAAAATTGGAAATCCATATGCAACATAATGAAACTGAATCCCTTTCTCTCACCATGCACAAAAGTTAACTCAAAATGGATCCAGGAGGTAGATATCAAATCAGAGACACTGTGTCTAATAGAAGAAAAAGTTGGCTACGATCTACATACTGTGGGGACGGGCTCCACATTCTTTAATAGGATGCCCATAGCCCAAGAGTTAATAACAAGAATAAACAAATGGGACTTACTTAAACTAAATTGTTTTTTTTTCTCAGCAAGAGAAACAATAAGAGAGGTAAATAGAGAGCCTACATCCTGGGAACAAATTTTTACCCCTCACACTTCAGATAGAGCCCTAATATCCAAAATATACAAAAAAACTCAAAAAATTAAACAATAAGATAACAAATAACCCAATCAACAAATGGGCCAAGGACCTGAACAGACACTTTACAGAGGAGGACATTCAATCAATGAACAAGTACATGAAAAAATGCTCACCATCTCTAGCAGTCAGAGAAATGCAAATCAAAACCACCCTAAGATACCATCTCACTCCAGTAAGATCGGCAGCCATTATGAAGTCAAACAAAATAAGTGTTGGTGAGAATGTGGGGAAAAGGGTACACTTGTACACTGCTGGTGGGACTGCAAATTGGTGAGGCCAATTTGGAAAGTACTATGGTGATACCTGGGAAAGCTGGGAATGGATCCACCATTTGACCCAGCTATCACCCTTCTCGGACTATTTCCTGAGGTTCTTAAAAGAGCGTACTATAGAGATACTGCCACATCAATGATCATAGCTGCACAATTCACAATAGCTAGACTGTGGAACCAACCTAGATGCCCTTCAATAGATGAATGGATAAAAAAAATGTGGCTTTTATACAAAATGGAGTATTACTCTTCATTAAAAAATGACAAAATCATAGAATTTGCAGGGAAATGGATGGCATTAGAGCAGATTATGCTAGGCGAAGCTAGCCAATCCTTAAAAAACAAATGCCAAATGTCTTCTTTGATATTAAAAGAGCAACTAAGAAAAGAACATCGAGGAAGAGCATGAGGAAAAGTTTAACATTAAACAAAGACGAGTGTGGGGAGAGAAAGGGAGAGAGAAGGGAAAGCATATGGGAATAGTAGGAGACCCTCAATGTTACACAAAATTACATATAAGAGGATTTGAGGGGAAATGGGGGGGAAACAGTGGAGAGAATTGAACAACAGCAGATGAGGTAGAGAGGGAAGATGGGAGGGGAGGGGAGGGGGGATATTGGGGGATAGGAAAGGTCGCAGAATACAACAGTCACTAATATGCTATTATGTAAAAATGTGAATGTGTAACCAATGTGATTCTGCAATTCATATTTGGGGAAAAAATGGGAGTTCATAACCCAATTGAGTCAAATGTATCAAAGATGATATATCATGAGCTTTGTAATGTTTGGAACAACCAATAGAAATAAATAAATAAATAACGGTTTAAAATTGAGTGGGAAGAAATCAGCTAAAAATGGGTTGAGATGCATTCATTTTGCTAAGCAAAACTTTGTTTTGTTTAGTTGTAACTATCACAAATTTATTTTACCAGGAAATTGGCTTTTGAAAATGCACATAAATTGAGATTAAAGGATAATTCACCTACCTTCTTGAAAAATTCATAGCATTTCCTATATTTTTCAAATTTTATTTTTTTCGTGAATATTTTGTCATGGACCAGGTCTAGTCTTAGGCTATTCTTCCAGAATACTACCTCATCTGACAAATTCGTACAATCTGTTGGATTGTTGTTTTCACCTTTTATTTAATAGTTTCTAGCTGATAATGTGTATTTTCTTTATCTTTATTTGTACGTATATACCCAACAATATCTTTGCATTTTATGTTTTGCTGGGGAAGAGACTGATCAAAAGCTCTTTGTTATATGTATCAACAATCAGACATTTAGAGCACGCAATTATTCTTAATTTTGCATGAAAATATCTTTGTACTATTTTCTTATACAGATTTAGAATTATTAATATGTCCCTACTGTAATAAGTAATTACTTACAAGAAGAATTAAACAATTGACTTTATATCAATTATGAATATGAAAAGTACTAAAATAAGGATTTGGCAATTAATACACAATTGATAGAAATTAAAATCACAAGAAAGCCATTTAAAATGTCAGTGCATATGGTCCTTAAATAATAGGTAATTCAAAAAACTTTTTTTTAATTCATAAGATTTAATATGCCGTATTACAGCTTAATGTGATATAAAACATTAAATTATCAGTATTGATAAAAAAGAATGATACCTGTTTATTTAAATATATTTATTTGATTTTCACTGTAAGATGTTAATTCTGGAAGGCTTGAGAATAAAGAAAGTTTTGGTCTATATTATTTTTAACAGGCTAATCAAAGTACTTTTATATATATATGTGTATATATATATATATATATATATATATATATATATATATATATATATATTATGTAATGCATATGCATGAATATAGATACATATGTATAAAAATGTATTTTAATATATCTATCAGGTGATTATAATTATTAAATTTTCTCAAGAAAAAAACAATGACTATAAAAAACAGTCTTAAATTTAAATTTCATAGCATACTACTGTTTGTAATGACATGAGAGAAAAACAGATATGAAAGGAAAACGAAAAAGGAAGAGAGAGAAGGGGGAAAATGAGGAAGAAAGTGAGTAAAGATGAGGGAGAGGCGTGTTCGATGTAAAGATAAAAGTGGAGGGGCTGGGTTTGTGGTTCAGTGGTAACATGCTTTTCTAGCATGTGTGGGACACTGGGTTCTATTCTAAGCACCACATACAAATAAACAAAATGAAGGTAAATCACAACTGAAAAAATAAAAAATAAAAAAGTAGAAATATTAGCAAAACTCCAAGCTTTTATGAATGTTAAATTTAAAAAAAAAATTATGTAACATAGCCTTATGTAATTTCTAGACTATCCAAAAGAGTCATTAAATGTTAGATTATTAGTGCAATAACTAAAAATCCATTGCTCTTTCCTCAACATTCTGTGGCATGCTAGTGGTAAAATAAATTCTATTATAACACCAAAAAAAAAAAATCTAATATTTCTATAGTAACTGACCCAGTTTAATATCAAGGCTAGCAGATTCCAATGGGACATGATGTGTATTTTGACATTCATTTTTATTCAACACTGGAACATTACTATTTCTTCAGTTTATGCACATCATAGGATATATATTTCATCCACAAGTTCGCTAATTTATACGCATTTGTTTCACTTTCAGTCACTTCCTGCTTCAGAACACATATATTTCTTATGTTTCTTGACTGCTCTTTTCATGAGACTTCTTTCCAAACACATTATTGTCGATTTCCATTATCACATTTGAAGCAAAACTCACACACCCGTATGATAAACCAAACCCTAATATTACCATTAGATGTACAACTAGCTGGAATGAATGATTGTATATCAATATAAGATTTCTTACTTAGTTTCAGATATCAATTAAATCCATTATTTAAAGTGGAACCAGTTATATTATTTATTCACAGTATGGTCTTTTCATGCATTATCTCTATATTCATAGACACAGGGTACACCTCTTTGTACCCCCAATACTAATTTATACGTCTTCAAAATATTGCTCCCAGAAATGGTGGAAGAAATGCACATGTCACCTGATTTACATATACATTTTATCACAGTAATATTCTGGACACAAACAGCAAAGGTGACACTTATGATTTTACCAAACCTAAATGGAAAGTGAAGATGGATTACTAAAAACATCCATGTCCAGGTTGCCTAATGCTCTCAAATGTGAATCCTATTCTTGACTACATATTTGTTTCTTCCTAAGATTATATATTCAACCTCAAGCCCCTTGAAAATGTCTAATCTTATCACTCACTTTATCATTTGCCTGATTTCCTAATGTCTCTATTGATATCTGCTTTCCTACATATTTTCCCCAGATTATCACTATGACTGACTCTTCACATGTGCTCACATTTACATTCAATCTCTACCAGAAGCCCTATTGCTAAAGAACTTTTGGTCCAAATGCTATACTCACTCTTCGTTCTAAACCTACCGACTATCTTTCTAATAATACCAACTATCCCTTTTTGTCTAGAAGTTCTCTTTGACATTCCATCATTCAAGGTACAAAGTCCTATGCCATTGAACATCGATTTATCTGAGACATTTCTGCAGAACATAATTCAAAGCTAAGTATCCCAATCAAGGGCCCAATGCCCTTCTGGGCTTCAAATCTTACCTAGATTACTGTTTTCATTCTTATATTTCACTTTTACATTCTTGTAAATATTACAGGTTCTCATTACCATTATTCATCCCGCAGAATGATTCAAATCGAACTTTTATTAACCGTAACCATACACTCTTCCCTCAATCAAACTTTACAGAAGAGCAGGGACAGAGTTGCTTTTACAATACAGGAATGTAGGGGTTCTTAAACCTGCTGAGATCCTCAAAGGTCCATGCAGAAATGATCCCTGGAGAAGATGTAGGCAGCTATGAAGCAGTTGAGAGAGCAAAAGTCATCTTGCATGGCAAACCCCCTTGTCAGGATGAAGGGATGTGTCTGAATCAGTCTCTCTATTCTAAATGTAGAGAAGATGGACCAAACCAGGCCTGTGTGGGGAGATGTTCCCAGGTGCCTATGTCTGATATACCATTCTATCTTGTGAAATTGTCACCGAAAGTAGGGGCAGCCTCTATCTCATGGGACTCTTGGAAGCAAATGTTAAATCAAAGTGACTGCCAAGGTAGTGACCTCATGCAGTTCCTGAAGAAAGTGACCTACCTCACTTCCTTGGTGATGTAACTCTCTGAACTTGGAATCCAAGATGCCAGGCTCCCAGAGCCAGTCCCAGTCCCAATCCCAGTGGGCTCACTTGTTTGGATGTACCAAGGACAGAGTCAGTATTTCTTGGTATCTACTGATGTGAGGATTGCCAAATGCCAGGACAGATCTGAAGAGGGGACTTTCCTGAGAAAGCAGGTAGTGGCTCACCGCTGGCTCCTGAGAACTTCACAGAGTTGGCAAAGGAGACAGATCTGAGACATGACAGGACATTTCATTGGAACATAATATGGCCCAACAGACAGAGGACACTCCAGATAGTCAGAGACATACTTGCGGGAAGGAGATGCCTTTGTGAGTGTGAGTGTCAGTTTGTGGTTTGTCTCATATTCTGAGAATAGGTAGGAAAGACAGTTTGTTTGGTTTGGAATAGACTGTTTCTAGTAAGTTTTTTGACAAGGTGAGTGATTCTATATCTGTGTATCCCACTGTGTCCGTGGTTGTAGACATTAGAAAAGAGAATGCATCAATGGATATGTCCTGTCTAGTAGAAAGCTTCCCAGCATTCATCCTGCCCAATTTATGAATGAACTGCAGCTTGCCTTATGGATGGACAACACCTACTATCTTCCTAAGTTTCTGTTTTCTTCCTGAATTCTGGCCACTCTGCAGAATAGGCTCATGGTTTTGTGTCCAAGATATGTACCACCTCCAAGCTCTGTGACATGCCCATGTACTGGATAGCGGTAAGGAATGGGAACATCTCAGAAAACTCAGATATCAGTGTGACCAGGAAATTCTCAATGGAGAAACCCTGCTTTGGGCCATTCTCTTACCTATGTTTCTGTTGCCCTGAATGTCAGGAAGGTCTTTGCCTCAGGCCACCTCTTTGTGAAGCCTGAAGAAAACAGTTTTCAAATGAAAATGAATGGCCATCTCCTGTGGCTCTTTGCTTAATTTCTTTGGAAAGGGATGTGTCTTAATCAGCCTCTTGGACCTGTGTGAGGTTGTGGCTTAGATTCTCAGCACCTGATGGATCTAAAGAAAGATCCCATGTGTGCATCCAAACCAAAATGGCAAAAAGATCCGTAATGGTAGATGAAGTGTCTTGCCTTCCTTTGTTAGGTTCCTGACCTACATCAAGTGAGAATAGGGATCCTTTGGGTCAAATGAAATCTTCAAAGCCCTAAAGAAGTGCTTGGGTTTTCTCATTATTCCAAATCACATAAAGAATCTATACCTGACAGGCAGTAGGCTTCAAAATGGAGAAGCAGAGCAGTATTAACTGCAGTCTTATTTTATCACTCCTGCTTCAAATGCAGGGTGTCCAGGCCCCCATGACTTTAGGCAAATTAGGGGTAAGAGAGCTTATTTTGGACACTAACACATACCCCACTAGAATCTGACTACTAATCCTAACATGATGGAGAATAATAACCAAAACAGAATAGAAATACAAGCAGTTCAGAGGAGTCATGTTGTATAATTGGACTTGCCTTTTGCATTATATAGGGTAGGAATTATAAATCTAGTCAATTTTTAATTAAAACAGTTCTCCATGTGTTTTTAAAGTTAACAAATATGTGAATTCCTCTCTCCCTTTCTCTGTGACCTATTCAGCACATGTGTTTTTATATGCACATATAGAATCCTACCTGGTATCACATGTACATACTTGACAGGTTGCTGACTTGGCAGATGGAAATTGTGAAAAGAGATCACTCCTCTTAATGCTGTTGGAACTGAAAATTCAAACTATTGGTGACCTTCCTAGCTGAACAAAATTATATATAAATCCATGTTCAGTAAAAAGTATATTTTGGGATGTGTGGATTATATATATTACATGATAAATTTTGATTGGCATATGTATTGCTACTTTTTAATGTCTGTGTGAGTGTGTGTGTGTGTGTGTATATATATATATATATATATATATATATATATATATATATACACTCTCCAGATTTTTGAAAAAATGAAATATATGTGTCTTATTATACACTCCCTAAATTTATTCATGTTCATGTATGTGGATTTATTATCAACTTTTCACAAGATTATTCTCAGAAATATTCATCCACCTGAAATACATATTTGTTTCCTAGTACTGAAAACTAACTTCAGTGAATGATGCATACAAATCCTAATATTTCTACAGTTACTGACCAAGTTTAAGATCAATGCAAGTAGATTCCTATGGGACATGACATGTATTTTGATGTTCATTTTTTTTCAACACTGGTACATTACTATTTCTTCAGTTTATGCACATCATAGGATATATATTTCATCCACAATTTCGCTAATTTATATCAATTTGTTTCACTTTCAATTACTTCCTTCTTCAGAACACATGTATTCCTCCATGTTTCTTAACTAGTCTCTTCATGAGACTTCTTTACAAACACATTATTTTCGATTTCCATAATTACTTTTGAAGCAAAACCCACACACCCTTAATGACAAACCATAACCCTAATATTACCATTAGATGTATAACTGATAGGAATGAATGACTGTGTATCAATATAAGATTTCTTATATATTTTAAGATATCAATTTAATCCATTATTTAAAGTGGAATCAGTTATATTATTTATCCACAGTATCATCTATTCATGCATTATCTCTATATTCATAGACACAGGGTACACCTCTTTGTACCCGCAATACTAATTTATACATCTTCAAAATATTGCTCCCTGAAATGGTGGAAAAAATACTTATGTCACCTGATCTACATATACATTTTATCACAGTACTATTTTGGATACAAAATGCAAAGATCACACATATGTTTGTACAAAAGCCTAAATTGAATGGGAGCATGGATTACTAAAAACATTGATGTCTAGGTTGCCTAATTCTCTCAAATGTCCATCCTATTGGTGACTACATATTTGTTTCTTTGAAGATTATATAGTGAATATCAACCCTGTTAAAATGTCTAATCTTATCACTCACTTTATACTTTGCCTGATTTCCTACTGTCTCTATTGATGTTTCCTTTCCTACATATTTTCCCCAGTTTACCTATGTGACTGACTCTTCACATGTGCTGACATTGACATTCATTCTATTACCGAAACCCTATTGATAAAGAACTTTTGGTCCATATCCTGTACTCACACTTCTTGCAAAACCTACTGACTATCTTCCTAATCCTATGGACTATCCCTGTTTGAGTGGATGTTCTTTTCTACAATCTATCATCCAAGGTACAAGGTCCTATGTCATTGATTATCGATTTATCTGAGACATCACTGCAGAACGTAATTCAAAGCTAAGTATCCCAATCAAAGGCCCAATGCCAATATGGACTTTAAATCTTACTAAATTTCTGTTTTCATACATATTTTTCAACTCTATATTCTTATATATATCACAGATTCCCAATACCATTATTCATCCAGCAAAATGGTTCCTAACCCAAAACAAACATGTAATTAACCCTAACCATAAACTGTTCCCTCAATCTACCTTTATAAAAGAGCAGGGACAGAGTTGGTCTTACAATACAGGAAAGTAGGGGATTGTCCACCTGCTGAGAACCTCAAAGGTCCATTCAGAATTGATCCCTGGAGAAGATGTAGGCAGGTATGAAGGTCCTGAGAGATCAAAAGTCATCTTCCATGGCAAACAACCTGGTCTGGATGAAGGCTTTTGCCTGAATCAGCCTCTCTCTTCTTAATGTAGATAAGATGGACCAAATGAGGCCTGTGTGGAGAGCTGTTCCCGGGTGCCTATGGTTGATATACCATTCTATCTTGTGAAAGTGTCACAGAAATACGGTCAGCCTACATGTCATGGGAACCTTGGATGCATGTGTTAGGACAAACTGGTTGCCAAGGCAGTAACCTCATTCAGTTCCTGAAAGAAGTTACCTCACCTCACTTTTTTGGTGATGGCACTTTCTGAACTTGGGATCCAGGAAGCCAGGCATCTAGAGCCTGTCTCAGTCCCAGGCCTAGTGGTCTCACTTGTTTGATTTAACAAGGACAGAGTCAGTCTTTCTTGGTATCTACTGATGTGAGGATGGACAAATGACAGGAAAGCTCTGAAGAGGGGCCTTTCCTGACAAAGAAGGTAGTGGCTCACTGCTGGCTCCTGACAACTTCACAGAATTGCCCATGGACACCAGATGTGAGATAGGAGAGGCTATTTCGGGGGAACATAGTATGGCCTATCAGTCAGAGAACACTCCGGATAGTCACAAACCTACTTGGAGGAAGGAGGTGCTTATCTGGCTGTGGGTGTGGGTTTGTGGTTTTTTTCTCATGCTCTGAGAATATGTCCGAAAGTCGGTTTGTTTGGTTTGAAGTAAAGTGTTTCCAGAAAGTCGTATGAAAAGGCGAGTGTTTCTATGTCTGTGTATCTCACTGTGTCCGTGGTTGTAGACATTAGCAAAGAGAATGCATCAATGGATGAGTCTTGTCTAGTAGAAAGCTTCCCAGCATTCATCCTTCCCAATTTATGAATGGACTGCGTCTTGCCTTATGGATCGGCAACACCTGCTATCTTCCTAAGTTAGTGTTTGCTTCCTGAATTCTGGCCACTCTCCAGAATAGGCTCATGGTTTTGTGTCCAAGATATGTACCACCTCCAAGCTCTGTGACACGGCCATGTATTGATTAAATGAAGGGCATGGCGAGCATCTCAGAAAACTCAGATATCAGTGTGACCAGTAAAGACTCAGTGGAGAAACCATGCTTTGGGCCTTTTCCTTACCTATTGTTCTGTTGCCCCTTGACCTTGTGTAATTCTGTGGCTTAGATTCTCTGAACCTGATGGATCTAAAGAGAGATCCCATGTATGCATCCAAAAGCAAAATGTCCAAAAGAGCAATCATTGTGGATGAAGTCTCTCTCCTTCCTTGGTAAGGTTCCTGACCTCCATCAAGTGAGAATAGGGCTCCTTTGGGTCAAATAAGTTCTTCAAAGTCCTGCAGATTCTAGCCCATAGGTGACTGGGTTTTCTCATGACTCCAATTTACATGAAGAATCTAAATCCCACCATCAGTAGGCCTCAAATTTAAGAAGCAGAGCAAAATAAACGGCAGGCCTATTTGATCACTCTTAGTTCACAGGACGGGTGTCCAGGCCACCCTGACTTTAGGCAAATGAGGGGCAAGGGAGCTTATTTTGGACACTGTCTTGGGCTGCACCCCTCACGGAAACCTCCAGCCAGAGGTTATGATGAGTGTCTGTATGGAAGAAAATGAGGGCCATGTGGGAGTGTTTTGGTTTTAATTGTAGTCATTTTTGTGGCGGTTAGTAGAGATGACATGGTCCACCTTGGCTTGAACTTTGGTGGGATTCCGCATAAAGACTGAGTTCTCGTACTGAACTCAGAGAAGTATTGCCATGAATAGTGTTGGAATTTTAGGAGGCCACGCATGACAGTCGCCCTTGGAAACTGAGATCTAGGCCCAGGGTAGCTATTCACAGAGCACTGGAAATCTCAGCCAGGATATCACATGATTTTATTCTGAAAAACTTGGCAACCATTGTTGAGAGTCAAAACACACATGGACCTCACATTGTAGACCTCAATTTTCAAGGATTCATGTGACCTTTTGGCCACTCTTTGGGAAGCCTTTCCTGTGAGACATCTCCAGATATTTCATTGAAATGAGCTTCCTCACCATTTAATAGTTCCAGAATGCCTCCAACTTCATCCTTGAAAAATGGCTAGGTCAATATATCATAAAATTTTTAAAATTCCCGTGACAAGTTGGCACTGGAGATTCTTTGAATATCTTGTGGCTGATCATGAGAATAACAGTCAGTGCCTTGATTGACTGGTTTTCATAAAAATTGTGCAGAACAGAGATGCCAGGAAGTTGGAGCCTCCTGAGGAGTGGGCCTAGAGCAGTGGTGGGCAGGTGTGTGATAAAACATCTGCGGTGTGGTCATGTGGATCTGCCTTTGGCTTCCAAATTGCTTGTGACTGATATGGTGCAGCCAGCAGTCCCTTCAATGTAAAGGCATCTTGTTATATGCAGAGGTTTTAGGGAAATATTAAGAATCAGGTTGCTATGGTCAAGGGGGCAACTATGTGGGATATAAGCCTGTTTGGTGCATTCTCCTGCAGACCCTGACCCACCACACGTGACAGAACTCCCTCACGCACAGAGTAACAGTTGAATTCTTTGTATTTCGTGAAACAAATACCAAAATCCCAGTGCAGCACCAAGAAACAACACGAAAAGTGGAGAATAACCAAATAGCTTCACAGGCCCATGTGGATACACTTAGCCCCCCGTGTCCACAGTTTACCTAAAAAGAGAGTATTCAGCACTGCTGACTCATGTTCAGTGGAAAATAAGAAACCATGTCATTCAGGTCACATAGATGAAGACCCTGATTTGATGGTCTCACTACAAACGAAGCTGAAGCTCCCGACAACAACATATATTCCAAGTGCCCAACCTCAGAGGCAGTTTCTCAAGAAGTCTTTAGGCCAGCAGAGCTCCATGTTTTTGGAATGATTACACTGTCCCTTACTTTTGGAATCTCCTCTACCTCCTCCAAGGTTGTGAACTCCTGAGCATATTCCATTCCAGATATTTATTCACAGATTTTCTAACTCTTCTCTTCTAATTGTGTCTTACTCTGGGCGATTGTAATGTCAAGGCATTGTTCTGGATGAGAGTGGGAAGATTTTTGTGTATCACATATTTACATACACATTGGATTCATTTTCCAATTTTCCTTTCAAAATACTGAATACCTCACACTAACACCTACCCTACTAGACTCTGACAACTAATCCTAATAAGGTGGAGAAAAATAAACCAAAAAAATAGAAATGCAAGCAGTTCAGAGAAGGCATGGTGTATAGTGGAATTGCCTTTTGCATTATTTAGGGTAGGAGTTATAAATCTAGTCAATTATTTGTTAAAATATTTCTCCATGTGTTTTAAAGTTAACAAATATGTGAATTCCTGTTTCCCTGTCTCTGTAGCCTATTCAGCACATGTATTTTTACATGCAATTATAGAATCTTACCTGATACCACACGTACATTCTTGTGAAGTGGCTGACTTGGCAGATACAAATTTTAAGAGATCACTCCTCCTAAGCGCTTTAGAACTGAAAATTCAACCTATGCGTGAGCTTCCTAGTTGAACAACATTATACATAAATCCATGTTAAATAAAATAAATATTTTTGGATCTCTGGATGATATAAATTTCATGGTGAATTTCCTATAGCATATATTATGCTATTTTTAATGTCCGTGTGTGTTTGTGTGTGTGTATGTGTGTGTATATATATATATATATATATATATATATATATATATATATATATATATATAAATTCTCCAGATTTTTCAAAATATGAAATATGTGTCTTATTATAAACTCCCTTAACTCATTCATATTCAAGTATGTGGATTTATAATCAAATTTTCTCAAGAGTATTCTCAAAATATTCATTCTCCTGATATACATATTTGTTTCTTAGTACTGAAAACTAACTTTAGTGAATGGTGCATACAAATCCTAATATTTCTACAGTAGCTGACCTAGTTTAACATCAATTCAAGTAGATTCCTATGGGACATGATGTGTATTTGGATGTTCGTTTTATTCAACACTGGTACATTACTATTTCTTCAATTTATTCACATCATGGGATATATATTTCATCCACAAGTTCGCAAGTTTATAGGCATTTGTTTCACATTCAATCATTTTCTTCTTCAGATCACATGTATTCCTCCATGTTTCTTGACTAGTCTTTTTATGAGACTTCTTTCCAAACACATTATTTTCGATTTCTAGGATCACTTTTGAAGCAACACTCACACACCTTTCATGATAATCCATAACCCTAATATTACATTTAGATGTATTACTGGTTGAAATGAATGATATTCTATCAATACAAGATTTCTTATAATATTTCATATATTAATTCAATGCATTATTTAAAGTGGGAACAGTTAAATTATTTATTCAAAATGTGATCTATTCATGCATTATGTCTATATTCATGGACACAGGGTACACCTCTTTGTACCCCCAATACTAATTTATAGCTCTTGAAAACCTTACTCCCAGAAATGCTTGAAGAAATGCTCATGTCACCTGATCCACATATACATTCTATGACAGTAATATTCTGGACAAAAATGCAAAGGTCACACTTATGATTGTACCAAAGCCTAAAAGGAAAGTGAACATGGATTACTAAAAGCATCCATGTCCAGGTTTCCTAATGCTCTCAAATGTCAATCCTAATGGTCACTGCATATTTGTTTCTTCTTAAGATTATATATTCAAACTCAACAGTGTACAAAATGTCTAATCCTATCACTCACTTTATACTTTGCCAGATTTTTTAAAGTCTCTATTATTATCTGCTTTTCTACATATTTTTCAAAGTTCATCATTGTGACTGAATTTTCATATGTGCTGACATTTACATTCACTCTCTAACTGAAACCCTATTGCTAAAGAAATTTCCGTCCAAATCCTGTACTCACTCTTCTTCCTAAACCTACCGACTATCTACCTAATCCTACCGACTATCCCTTTTTGACTGGATGTTCTCTTCCTCATTCAATCATCCAATGTACAAGGTCCTATGCCATTGTAAATGGATTTATCTGAGACATCTGTACAGAACCTAATTCAACACTACGTATCCCAATCATGGGCCCAATGCCCTTCTGGGCTTCAAATCCTAGATTTCTGTTTTCATACATATATTTTACCAATATAATTTAATAAATATCGCAGGTTCCCAATAAAATTATTCATCGCTCAGAATGATTCCTAACAAAATCGAACCTGTTATTACCCAAACCATACACTGTTCCCTCAATCTAACTTTATAGAAAAGCAGGGACAGAGTTGGCCTTACAATACAGGAGTGTAGTTAAACTTCCACCTGCTGAGAACCTCAAAGGTCCATGCAGAAATGATCCATGGAGAAGATGTAGGCAGCTATGAAGGACCTGAGGGAGGAAAAGTCAACTTCCATGGTAAACAACCTGGTCAAGATGAAGGGATGTGTCTGAATCAGCCTCTTTCATCTTAATGTAGAGAAGATGGACCAAACCAGGCCTGTGTGGAGAGCTGTTCCCGGGTGCCTATGGTTGATATACCATTCTAACTTGTGAAAATGTCAGAGCGAGTAGGTGCATCCTCCATCTCATGGGACTCTTAGAAGCAACTTTTAGGACAAAGTTGTTGTCAAGGCAGTGACCTCATTTAGTTCCTGAAGGAAGTGGCCTCACCTCACTTCCTTGATGAAGGAACTCTCTGAACTTGGGATACAGGAAGTCAGGCACCCAGAGCTAGTCCCAGTTCATGTCCCAGTGTTCAAACTTGTTTGGATTTTCCAAGGACAGAGACAGTCTTTCTTGGTACCTACTGATGTGAGGATAGCCTAATGCCAGGAAGGTCTGAGGAGGGGCCTTTCCTGAGAAAGAAGGTACTGGCTCACCGCTGGCTCCTAACAGCTTCACAGAGTTGGACACGAAGACCAGATCTGAGACAGGACAGCCCATTATGGGGGAATATGTTATGGCCCACCAGTCAAAGGTCACTCCATATTTTCACAGACCTACTTGGGGGTCTGTGTGGGTCTGGGTGTGGGTGTGGGTGTGGGTTTGTCATTTTGTCTCATGTTCTGAGAATAGGTAGGAAAGTCGTTTTGTTTGGTTTGGTGTGAAATGTTTCTAGTAAGTCTTTTGACAAGGCGAGTGTTTCTATGTCTGTGTATCCCACTGTGTCCGTGGTTGTAGACATTAGAATAGAGAGTGCATCAATACATATGTCCTATCTAGTAGAAATCTTACCAGCATTCATCCTGTCCTATTTATGAATGGTCTGCGTCTTGCCATATGGATCGGCCACTCCTAATATCTTCCTAAGTTCCTATTTTCTTTCTGAATTTTGGCCAAACTCCAGAATAGGCTCATGGTTTTGTGTCCAAGATATGTACCACCTTTAAGCTCTGTGACATGGCCATGTACTGGATAGCTGAAGGCAATGGTGAGCATCTCAGAAAACTCAGATATCAGTGTGACCAGGAAAGTCCCAGTGGAGAAACCCTACTTTGGGCCTTTTGCTTACCTATTGTATTATTGCCCTGAATGTCAAAAAGGTCTTTGCCTCAGGCCACCCCTTTGTGAAGACTGAAGAGTTTTCAAATGGAAGTGAATGGGCATCACCTTTGGCTCTTGGCTTAATTGCTTTGGAAAGGGATGTGTCTGAATCAGCTTCTTGGCCCTGTGTGAGGATGTGGCTTAGATTCTCAGCACCTAATGGATCTAAAAAAATCCCACGTGTGCATCCAAAACCAAAATAGCCAAAAGAGCAGTCATTGTGGATGAAGTCTCTCACCTTCCTCTGTAAGGTTCCTGACCTCCATCTTTGAGAATAGTGATCCGTTGGGTCAAATGAGTTCTTCAAATCACTACAGAGGCTAGGCCATAGGTGCTTGGGTTTTCTCATGACCCCAATTAACATAAGGAATCTAAACCCCACAGTCATTAGGCCACAAAATGGAGAATCAGAGCAGTATTAAGGGCAGGCCTCTTAGATCACTCCTGGTTCACAGGAAGAGTGTCCCTGCCACACTGACTTTAGGCAAATGGGAGAAAGGGACCTTATTTTGGATACTGTCTTTGGCTTTGGCCCTCATGGAAACCTACAGCCTGAGGTTATGATTAGTGTCTATATGGAAGAAGATGAGGGCCATGTGGGAGTGTTTTGGTTTTAATTGTGGTCATTTTTGTGGCCGTTGGAAGAGATGACTGAGGCCACCTGGGCTTGAACACTGGTGTGATTCCCCTTAGAGACTGAGTTATGGAACTGACCTCAAAGAAGTATTGCCATGTATTGTGATGGGATTTTAGGAGGCCACACATGAGAGTCGCCCTTGGAAACTGAGATCAAGGCCCAGGGTGGCTTTCCACAGAGCACTGGGAATCTCAGGAAGGATATCACATGATTTTATTCTTAAAGAATTGGCAGCCATAGTTGCAAGTCAAAACACAAAAGGATCACACATTGTAGACCTCAAACGCCTGGCTTAATGTGACCTTTTAGCCGGTCGTTGGGAAGCATTGCCTGTTAGAATTCTCCAGAGATTTCATTGAAATGAGCTTCCTCTCCATTTAATGGTTCCTGAATGAATTAAACCCCACAGTGCCTCAAACTTCATCCTTGAAAAAAGGCTAGATAAATACCATTAAATTTTTGAAATTCTCATGAACAGGTGTCAGTGGAGAACCTTTGGATGTCTTATAGATGATCATGAGTGTACCAGACAGTGCCTTGATTGACTGGGTTTCATGAAAATCGTGTAGAACAGAGATGCCAGTAATTTGGAGCCCGATGAGTATTCGGCCTAGAGCAGTGGAGTGTAGGTGTTTGTTAAAACATCTGTGATGGGGTCATGTGGATCTGCCATTGGCTTCCAATTGGTTTGTGACTGACATGGTGCAGCCCCCATACCCTTGTATGTAAAGGCATCTTGTTATACGGAGAGGTTTCAGGGCAATGTTTAGAATCAGATTTCTATTGTCAAGGGGGCAAGCTATGTGGGATAGAAGCCTGGTTGGTGCACTCTCCTGCAGACCCTTAACCAACACACGTGACAGAACTCCCTCCAGCACTCTGTCCTAGTTGACCTCCTCGTATTTCATGAAGCAAATACCAAACTCCCAGTGTAGCTGCAAGAAACACCATGAAAAGTAGAGGAAGACCAAATGGCTTCAAAGTCCACACTGGGAGACACTTTGCCCCCAAATGGCAACAAATTACCTACATAGAGAGAATTCAGCCCTGCTGCCTCATGTTTATTGGAAAAAAAGAAACCATGTGCTCCAGGACACACAGAAGCAGACCCAGATTTGATGGTCTCACTACAAAGGAAGTTAAAACTCCTGACAACAACATATATTTCAAGTGCCCAACCTCAGAGGCAGTTTCTCAAGAAGTCTTTAGGCCAAGAGAGCTTCATGTTTGTGGAGTTTTTACCATGTACCTTACTTTTTGAAACACCTCTACCACCTCCAAGGTTGTTAACTACTGAGCATTTTCCATTCCAGATGTGTATTCACAGATTTTCTAACTCTTCTCCTCTTATTGTGTCTTACTTGGGGTGAAGGTAATGTCAAGGCATTGTTCTGAATGAGAGTGGGAAGACTTTTGGGTAGCATATATTTGCATACACATTGGATTCATTTTCCAATTTTCTATTCGAAATACTGAATCCCTGACTGTCAGAGGTAGAAGGAATTCTCCTTCAAAGAATAGCCTGACACTTACAAGAAACAGCCACCAGGAGACATCCTGTCTGGGAGACATCCTGTAGCCATCTGTCTCCCTGAGACATCCTGTGCCCATCTGTCTTTCTGAAACTTCCTGAGGTTATCTCACCTTGTGAAGACATCTAGGAAGTGCCGATAAGAGAGATTTCCCACATCCAGCATACAAATACCCCTGTGTGAACAATAAAAGTTTGCAGCTTGATCAGAACTCCTGTCTTGCTGTCATCTCTCGTGTCTCTTGTCCCTTCATTCCTCCCTATCTAGGTTCGCTGCCCACGTTGATGTGTCCTGCCGGCCGGGACATCTGGCGCCCACTGACTGGGGCTCGAGCTTTTGATTGAGGGGGACCCCGTTCTCCTGGAAGATTTGGTCAAGCGGAGCTTGCAATAACCGCAGAAGACACCACCGAGAGACAGATCCAGGAGGAGGGTGGGGATGACACACGGTGATTGACCCACCATGGGGCAAGCAGTTTCGTCACATGATTTGTTTTTGTCAGGCTACAAGGAGTCCTTCCAGACATGGGGGCGCGTATTAAGAAAAAAGACTTAAATTTTTTTTCTTTTCACACATAAGAGAGCAGTGTCCATGGTTTCCTCTTGAAAGGACCATTGATGGTAAAAGATGGCTTAGAGTAGGAGACTGTTTAAAAGATTATTATGAATCCTTTGGCCCAGAAAAAGTGCCTGTTCCCACCTTTTCTTACTGGAACTTAATTAATAGAATTCTTAAAAGTTCACCCTTTGACAATGGTACCTTAAAAGTTGTCAAGGTTGGGAAAGAGACTATGCAAATACTTCTCATATCCCCTTGGCATGCCCATCAGTTAGTATAGACATAGACCCTTCTCAGGCTCCCCAGGACCGTGGGAACCTTCCTGGTCCCCCTCAAAATACCACCCTAATGAATAAGGCTCCAATGATTACCAACTGCCTTTATCCAGTTTTAAATACCGGAGACTCATTGACCCCTGTAGAGGAGGCTACCTTGGAGAAGGAAGCAGCTCGCTACCATTCAGAAGACCCTCCACCTCTCAAGACCCTGCCACAGCTTATAGGACTTACACATCCACCTCCCTCCTATGTCCCTCCTGCCTTTTGTGCTCTGGCCCTTCAGGGAACAAATGCCCCCCCTCGATATTTTCTCCCCATTTCCCTTGCCTAAACTGGCTCCTTTGTGAGCATCCTTTCAACATACACAGGAACAGATCCAACCTTTAAAAGAATTAAGATCCCTTCACTCTGAGCTCTCTTCATTAGCCTTAGGTATGGAGTCAAAGCAACTGGCCTACAGTGGTCTAATACAAAGGCGAAGCCACTCCATTGACCTGTGCTCGCCTTCCCAGTCACCACCAGTCTGATAGATAAGCCTGCCCAGGCTGAGGTCAAAGAATTAGACGAGGATAAAGAGGAGGAAGAGGGGAAATGGATTAAGGAGATCAGGACTCAGAGGATGAGGAGATCAGCCCTAGGCAGGCAGGAACCCAGAGTCTACAAAAAATTAAGCCTGCATTTTCCTGAAAAACTTAAAAAGGCTTGTGCTCACTATGGCCCCATTGCACCCTACACGTTGGCTTTATTAGAAAGCCACAGCACACAATGACTTACTCCCAATGATTGGAAATTTTTAGACGAAGCTACCCTCAGTGCCAGAGACTTCCTGTTATGGAATGCAGATTTCAAAGAGCACTGTCGGGAAACTGCTCAAAAAATTTTAACTAAGGCCTTCTCTAAATCCAGGACTTATGTTAAGCTAGTGGGCAATGAGCCTTTTGACAATAAAACTAAACAGGCACATTTCCCTGCTGGACTTTTGATGCAGATTCAGATGGCTGGCTTACATGCTTGGAGACACCTCCCTCAAAAGCCTCGGCTACCACTTCCCTGGCAAAAATTTGACAAGGGCCCGACGAGCCTTATAGCGACTTTGTTCCCCGGCTTAACCTAGCTGTGGAATGCTTGCTTGGACCAAGCGAAAGCAAAAGCGCTTTTGTAAAACATCTTGCCTTTGAAAACGCCAACCCGGCATGTCAGGATGTTCTTCAACCACATAAGGATAAAGGGAAACTTTCTGACTTTATTAGACTCTATGCAGGGGTAGGTGCAGCCCATGCCATGGGTCTTACCCTTGGTGCCACCTTTACCAAGACCTTTCACAATCCTGGCTCACGTACTTGCTTTACTTGTAAACAACCTGGCCATTTTGCACGCAAGTGTCCGACAGGCAAAAAAAGCCTAGGAATAGCGCCTCCTTCAACTGGGGCTATACCGCCCCAAGCTATCCTTTGCCCTAGATGTGGTAAAGGTCATCACTGGGCCAGTGAGTGTAGATCTAAGACAAATGCCCTCAGACAGCCTATTTTTTCCTACTTCTTGGGAAACTCCCTGCGGGGCCAGCCCCGGGCCACGACATCCCCCAGGACAAACCCAGGGGCAATAAGATTTGTTCCGTCCCAAACTCCCAACCTACCTCAAAATTCTTCTTCAAAATTGCCTCCCTCCAACTAGCCACTCCAGGCAGCGCAGGATTGGACCTCTGTGCCACCACCGATACTATATTGGACTCAATGCAAGGACCCCAGATAATACCCACTGGAATTATGGGTCCCCCTCAATCTCATATGTGTGCCCTTATTTTTGGGAGAGCCTCTACTAACTTACATGGTGTTCAGGTCTTCCATGGCATTAAAAATAATGATTTCACTGGAGAAAAAAAATACTGGCCACAGCTATTAGTGGAGTTGTGGCCATCCCAGCACGAACAAGTCTTGCACAATTAATACTCCTTCCCTTGAATCCAGGAGGCACTTCCACCGCCCAAACCTACCGCAGGGGACTGCCTCCTTGGGCTGCTCTGATGTAAATTTGGTTCAACCCGTTTCTCACAAAAGACCCACAATTTCCTTACTTATTGAAGGAAAGGAATTCTAAGGAATTCTAGATACTGGAGCTGATGACACAATTATTTCTCAAAAATATTGGCCATCAGCTTGGACCCTCACCTCATCCTTGACTGACCTTAAAGGGATAGGACAGTCAAAAAATTCTCTGGTCAGTTCTACGGCTCTTAGCTGGACTTATAAAGAGGGTAATAAGGGAATTGTCACTCTTTTCGTTGTTCCTGACCTCCCTGTTAACCTATGGGCCCAAGATATTTTGAGTCAAATGGAAGTTATTCATGCCAGTCCCAATTCCATGGTAACTCATCAAATGCTTCATATAAATTTTGTCCCTGGTACAGGCCTTGGGAGACTGAGACAAGGACTGGTTGAGCCAATAAAACCCATACAAAAAACAAATACATATGGACTTGGGTATTCGGATTTTTAGTGTCGGTCTCTGACTCTCCTGTACCCCATGGAGATAAAATTATTTGGGAAACTCAGACTCTTGTGTGGGTGAATCAATGGCCACTTACCCAAGAAAATATGGAGGCTGCCTCCATGTTAGTGCAGGAACAGCTGGCAGCCGGCCATGTAGAGCCCTCAACCTCAACATCGAATACTCCAATTTTTGTTATCAAGTAAAAATCAGGCAAGTGGTGCCTTTTACAATATTTGTTTGCCATTAATAAAGCTATGTGCCCAATAAGAGCACTACAGCCAGGCATTCCCACACCAGTGGCTATTCCCAAAAACTATTGTAAAATGATTATTGAGTTAAAAGATTGTTTTTTTACCATTCCTTTACATCCTGAGGATAGACCCTATTTTGCCTTTAGTCTCCCTCTCATTAATTTTCAGGGCTCTATGCAGAGATTTCAATGGAAGGTTCTTCCCCAAGGTATGGCCAACAGCCCTAGTCTTTGCCAAAAATACGTTGCTCAAGCAGTAGACCCTGTGAGAGAGCTATGGCCACAAATTTATATTTTACATTATATGGATGATTTGTTAATTGCTGCACCTAATAACCATGACCTTAATAATTGTTACTTGGACATTTACAAAATCCTCACTTCCTTGGGACAACAGATAGCTCCTAATAAGGTTAAAACACAGGACTGTTATACCTATTTGGGCCTTAAACTTCAAGATAATCAGATCCAAATTCCTAAGATACCACTATAGGTGGACCATCTTCACAACCTTAATGATTTTCAAAAATTCCTGGGGAATATTCAATGGCTAAAAACATATTTAAAATTACCACCTTGTGTACTTTTGTCCCTTAATGATATTTTGAGAGGTGATTCCCACCCCTCCTCCCCTCAAAAACTTACTCCCGAGGCATGACAGGCATTAAACCAAGTCACAGAAGCCATTGCCAAACAGTTTTTTACAGAACATTCTTATAACCTTCCTCTGGTTCTGGTTATTTTACACACTCCTCATACACCCACAGGAATATTTTGGCAACGAAATACACATTTTAGAAATAAAGGCTGCCTTTGCTTCGGGTCCATTTACCCACCACATTCTCCAAGGTTATTACTGTTTTTCTTGCTCAGGTAGCTTCTATTATTTTTAAAAGTCGTTTGCTATCTCGACAACATTTTGGCAAAGACCATGATAATATTTTAATTTCATATACTAAAGACCAAATCCAATTTTTACTACAGAAGGAAGATGAATGGCGTATTGCCTTATCAGGCTTTTTGGGAACAATTGATAACCACCTACCCAATGACCCCCTTTTACATTTTGTCCAGTTACATCCATTTATTTTTGCCAAAATTACTCAAAAGGCTCCCATTCCTCAAGCCCTTACTGTCTTTACAGACAGTTCCAGTAATGGCCGAGCAGTCTTTGTTGTCAATAACCAGCCTAACACCTTTGATACTGTCTATCATTCAGCACAGTTTGTGGAATTGTTTGCAATAACACAAGTTTTTAAAACATTTTTTGATAATCCTGTTAATATTTATACATACAGTGCCTACATTGCTCATTCTGTGCGCCTGCTTGAGATTTCACCCACCATTAAGGCTTCTTCCAATGTCGCCCATCGGTTTCACCAGCTTCAGCAGCTAATTCAGGCCAGACAACACCCATTTTTCTTAGGACACAGCAGGGCACACTCTGATCTTCCCAGCCCTCTAACACAAGGTAATGTCAAAGCTGATGCAGCAACTCTTTTCATCTTTCCAATTTTTGTTGGCTGCACTCAAAAGGCCACGGAGTTACACAATCTTCACCATCTAAATTCCCAGAACCTTCGATAACTATGTAAAATTACCAGGCAACAGGCATGAGAAATAGTAAAAGCATGCCCTGGTTGCCCTGTCTCCCTCCCCATTCAACACTTGGGAGTTAACCCCCGAAGATTACTGTCCAATCAGTTTTGGCAAATGGATGTTACTCATTTTTCTGAATTTGGAAAAACCAAATATGAACACGTTTCTGTAGATACCTTCAGTGGCCTTATTTTCGCATCACCACATTCTGGAGAGGCTATCAAAGATGTCCTTTCTCATCTTGTTTCAGCGTTTTCTGTAATGGGTAAACCAATACATATTAAAAAAAGATAATTGTCCTGCATATACCAGTGCCAAGTTTAAACAGTTTTGTGCTACCTCGCAAATTTGGCATACTACTGGAATTCCATACAAGCCTCAGGCATTGTGGAACATGCCCACCTTACCTAAAGTCTTGGCTAACCCGCATTAATGCTTCTGCACTTGTATTTACCACTCACAGGCATCGCCTTAATCATGCATTATTTGCCCTTATTTTTCTTTCCCTAGACAATGAAGGCCATTCGGCTGCAGACTGACACAGGCAATCCTCGTCCAATTCTGTTCGCCCACCTGTTATGTGGCACAATCCCCTTACAAATAAATGGAAACGCCCAGGTCCTGTCCTCATCTGTGGACGAGGCTCAGCTTGTGTTTTGGACGAAGAGCAAGCAGCCCCAAGATGGTTACCAGAACGCCTGGTTAAACAGGTTAATGGCTTACCTCAACACGGGGATGGAGGCCCTCCCCCTGAGGACAAGTTTTCCTCTTTTTCAGATGCAGCCAACAATCTGTGTGAGGATCCTACTTAAGGCACTTCTGCTGAACAGGATTGTACACGGAGGCTTTGGCCCTCCACCTTCCAACATCATGGAGTACCTTTTTGGCCCTCCCTGTGAACGCAAGGGAGGATCTTGGACTCAGGCTCCCACTAGTTTGACCCAGACTGCTGACTGCGTGACTAAGGTGGCTTACCTCCGGGCCGAGGTTGACCATAAACTCAGAGGAGTTCATCAGCCTAAATTGGTATGTGTTAACAAGCCAAAGATTATTCCCCCTAGTACAAGTAAAGCTCTCCAAAATTGTTCTGCAACTTGAACGCATACCCAAGCGATGCATGCCACTTGTTATGTGTCGGCCTCAATTTGTGTTAACAAGCAGGGAGAACAATTTTTTGAAGCCTCCCTAACTAAAACTCATGCAGCAGGAGGGACCACTATTCATTATACCCCCGTTCTTTTTGACCGGGGAGGAGAAGGCAAATACACCAAGCTACAGTCAGCTGGGTGCCAAGGCCCTGTTGGTAAACCCTCCTGCTGCCCCATTAAGGCACCTACAGGGGTCACTGATGGTGGAGGATTCCCTTATGCTGTCAAGCATCCTCAGATAATCAAACTTTTGAAACCCCAAATCCCTGAGCTCACATATCATCCCTTAATATAGCCAAAATGCCAGCTCCCAGGTTTAGATAACAATGCATTAGATATTTTGGAAACTACCTTCTCCTTGCTTAATAATTCCAACCCCACCTTTGCTGGTGATTGCTGGCTCTCCATGACAACAGGGGCAATCATGCCTATGGCAGTTCCTATTAATTCTATCATAGACGATGATAATACATGCCAACCCAGATTTCATTTAAAAGTACAGTCTATAGGCACTTTTACAATATGTCTTTTAGGCGCGATGCAAAATAATACCTATGATATTGATGTTGGAGTTACTTCCTTTGGAAATTGCTCAACAGTACAAAACTATTCCTCATCCACCCCATCTCTTTGTCTCTCCAATGGCACAGTTTTTATGTGTGGAGGAAACTCGGCCTTCCCGAGGCTTCCATCGAATTGGACCGTTGGCTGTGTTCTTGCCTTATTACTCCCTGATATAACTATTGTCCCAGGAGACGAAACTCTATGCATTCCTAGTCTAGACACCTCAGTCAAAAGACACAGGCGGGCAATACAGGCCTTACCCCTCGTTGCCAGCCTTGGAATAACAGCTACTGTGGCCACAGGTACGGCTGGCTTAGGCATGGCTATACACTCTTAGCGTCGCCTGTCTCAACAACTTATAAATGATGTAAAAACTCTATCAGGAACCATTAAAGATTTGCAGGACCTAGTAGACTCCCTGGCAGAAGTGTTCCTTCAAAACAGAGAAGGCTTAGATTTACTGACAGCTAACCAGGGAGGTATTTGCTTGGCCTTAGGGGAACGATGCTGCTTTAATGCCAATAAATCAGCCATAGTACGCACTAAAATTAAGCAGCTTCAAGAAGATCTAGAAAAGAGATGAAGGGAACTTTTTGAAAATCCCCTCTGGACTGGGTTTAATGGATTTCTACCCTACCTTCTTCCCCTATTAGGCCCTTTGTTGGGTTTACTTTTAATGGTGTCCATAGAACCCTGCATTATAAACAGGCTTGTACAATTTATTATAGAACAGATTAATATTTTGGCCTCTAAGCCCATACAGGTCCACTATCACGCCTGGAGATGGAAGACCATGCTGCCAACATTTAAAAGGATGTTCTACCCTTCTAACAGGCTTATTTCTTAAGTTTACATCCCCACAGATCTCTCTTTCTTACATTAAACTATAAGTAACAGCTCTGACCAACCATCTTCTGCCATTGCCATAAGGGTTTGTCCTCCATGGGCCCCTCCACTTGGGGGAGGATGCACCCATGGAGTGAGGACGTTAGGCCATAATAACGGAGGGTGCAGGATGGACTGCAGGAGGATGTATCCACGGATCCCAAAACAGAAGACCTCTTAGTGACACGCTCTGGTGCATCGTGGTCAGCCTGCTTCCCCCTCAAAGCCGTCTCCTCCCAAAACATGCCAAGGCCACCACGAAATCTCCTAGTAAACATGCTCTCTCGAATCAGGAGATATTCTAAGGCCTGCTAGAGAAACAGAGCCTCTATCACCCCCTAAAACATTGGCCGGTAAGCTATGGTCAAATATTTTATATAAGAAAGGGGGAGAGGTCAGGGGCTAGAAGGAAGTTCTCCTTCAAAGAATAGCCTGACACTGAAAAGAAACAGCCCCCTGGGAGATATCCTGCCTGGGAGACATCCCGCAGCCATCTATCTCCCTGAGACATCCTGCGGCCATCTGTCTTCCTGCAACATCCTGAGGTTATCTCACTTTCTGAAGACATCCAGCAACTGCCGATAAGAGAGCTTTCCCATCCACAGCATATAAATTTCCATGTGAGAACAATAAAAGTTTGCAGCATGATCAGAACTCCAGTCTTGCTGTAATCTCTCTTGTCTCTTGTCCCTTCATTCCTCCCCAACTAAGTTCCTTGCCCACGTTGATGTGTCCGGCCGGCCGGGACAACTGACACTAACCCATACCCTACTACACTCTGACTACTAATCGTAATATGATGGAGAAATATAACCCAAACAGAATAGAAATACAACCAGTTCAGAGGAGGCATGGTGTATATTTGGACTTGCCTTTTGCATGATATAGGGTAGGTGTTATAAATCTAGTTATTTTTTAATTGAAATCGTTCTCCATGTGTTTTTAAAGTTAACAAATATGTGAATTCCTGTCTCCATTTCTCTGTAGCCTATTCAGCACATGTATTTTTATCTGCACATATAGAATCCTACTTGGAATCACACGTACATTCTTTTGAGGAGGCTGACTTGGCAGATACAAATTGTGAGAAGAGATCACTCCCCATAAACACTGTTGGAACTCAAAATTCAATCTATTGGTGAGCTTTCTAGTAGAACAACATTTTACATAAATCCATGTTCAGTAAAATAAATATTTTTGTATCTATGGATGATATATATTTCATGATGAATTTCGTTTGGCATATATATTGCTACTTTTTATTGTCTGTGTGTGTGTTTTGTATATATATATATATATATATATATATATATATATATATATATATACACACTCTCCAGATTTTTAAAAATATGAAATATATGTGTCTTATATACACTCCCTAAATTCATTTATGTTCATGTATGTGGATTTATAATCAACTTTTCACAAGATTATTCTCAGAAATATTCATCCACCTGAAATACATATTTGTTTTCTAGTACTGAAAACTAACTTAAGTGAATGGTGCATGCAATCCTAATATTTCTACAGTGACTGACACAGTTTAACATCAATGCAAGTAGAAATCTATCGGACATGATGTGTATTTTGAAGTTCATTTTGTTCAACACTGGTACATTACAATTTCTTCAGTTTATTCACATCATAGGATATATATTTCATCCACAAGTTCACAAACTTATACGCATTTGATTCATTTTCAATCATTTCCTGCTTCAGAACACATGTATTACTCCTAGTTTCCTGAATGGTCTTTTCATGACACTTATTTCCAAACACATTCATATTGGTTTTCATAATCATTTTGAAGCAAAACTCACACATTCTTCATGATATACCATAACCCTAATTTTACCATTATATGTGTAACTGATTGGAATGAATGATTGTATATCAATATAAGATTCCCTGTATATTTTCTGATATCAATTCAATCCATTATTTAAAGTTTGAACCACTTTTATTATTTATTCACAGTATGGTCTATTCATGCATTATTTCTATATTTATAGACACAGGGTACATCTATTTGTATCCCCAATACTAATTTATTCATCTTCAAAATGTAGCTCCCAGAAATGTTGTCAGAAATACTCATGTCACCTGATCTACATATACATTTTATCACAGTAATATTCTGGACACATTATGAAAATGTCACACTTATGATTGTACCAAACCCTAAGTGAAAGTGAGCATGCGTTACTAAAAACATCCATGTCCAGGTTGCCTAATGCTCTCTAATGTCAATACTATTGGTGAATACATATTTGTTTCTTCCTAAGATTATATATTCAACCTCAATCCTGTTCAAAATGTCTAATCCTACCACACAATTTATACTTTGCCTGATTTCCTAATGTCTCTATTGATTTCTGCTTCCCTACATATTATCCCAGTTCATTATTGTGACTGACTCTTCACATGTGCTGACATTTACATTCACTGTCTACCCGAAAGCCTATTGCTAAAGAACTTTTGGTCCCACTCTTATACTCACTCTTCTTTCTAAACCTACCGACTTTCGTCTTAATCGTACCGACTATCACTTTTTGACTGGATGTTCTCTTTGACATTCAATCATCCAAGGTACAAGGCAATTGTATATCGATTCATCTGAGACATCTGTGCAGAATATAATTCAAAGCTAAGTATCCCACTCAAAGGCCTAATGCCTTTCTGGGCTTCAAATCTTACCTGGATTTCTGTTTTCAAACTTATATTTCCCCTGTATATTCTTGAAAATATTGCAGGTTCCCAATACCATTAATCATCTTGCACAATGATTCCGAACCCAAATAGAACCTGTTATTAACCATAACCATACACTCTTTTCTCAGTCTCACTTTACAGAAGAGCAGGTACAGAGTTCGTCTTACAATACAGGAATGTAGGGAATCTTCCACCTGCTGAGAACCTAAAATGTCCATGCAGAAATGATCCCTGGATAAGATGTAGGAGGCTATTGAGGAACTAAGAGAGCAAAAGTCATCTTCCAATGCAAAAACCCTGGTCAGAATGAAGGGATGTGTCTGAATCAGCCTCTCTCTTCTTAATGTAGAGAAGATGGACCAAACCAGGCCTGTGTGGAGAGCTGTTCCTGGGTGCCTATGGTTTACATACCATTCTAACTTGTGAAAGTGTCACAGGAAGTAGGGGCAGCCTCCATCTCATGGGACACTTGGAAGCCACTGAAGCAATTGTTAGGACAAAGTGGTTGTCACGGCAGTGACCTCACTCAGTTCCTGAAAGAATTGACCTACTTAACTTCCTTGTTGATGGAACTCTCTGAACTTGGTATCCAGGAAGCCAGGCACCCAGAGCCAGTCCCAGTCCCAGTCCCAGTGGGCTCAATTGTTTGTATTTACCATGGACATAGTCAGTCTTTCTTGGTACCTACTGATGTGAGGATGATCAAATGACAGAATAGCTATGAAGAGGGTCCTTTCCTGGGAAAGTAGGTAGTTGCTCACCACTGGCTGCTGGCAACTTCACTGAGTTGAAAAAGGAGACAAGATCTGAGACCGTTCAGGCCATTTCGGGGGAACGAAGTATGGCTCACCAGTCAGAGGACACTCCATATAGTCAGAGACCTACTTGGGGGAAGGAGGTGCCTTTTTGAGTGTGGGTGTGAGTATGTGGTTTTGTCTCATGTTCTGAGAATAGGTAGGAAAGTCGGTTTGTTTGTTTTGGGGTAGACTGTTTCTTGTATGTCGTTTGGCAAGGCGAGTGTTTCTATGTCTGTGTATCTTACTGTGTCAGTGGTTGTAGACAATAGAAAAGAGAATGCATCAATGGATGTGTTGTGTCTAGTAGAAAGCTCCCAGCATTCATCCTGCCCAATGTATGAATAGAGAGTGGGCAGCCTTATTGATGTGCAACACCTATTATATTCCTAAGTTTCAGTTTTCTTCCTGAATTCTCTCAACTCTCCAGAATAGGCTCATGGTTTTGTGTCCAAGATATGTACCACCTCCAAGCTCTGTGAAATGGCCATGTACTGAATAGCTGAAGGAAATGTGATCATCTCAGAAAACTCAAATATCAGTGTGAATAGAAAAGTCTCAGTGGAGAAACCCTGCTTTGGGCCTTTTACTTACCTATTTTTCTGTTGCCCTGAATGTCAGAAAGGTCTTTGCCTCAGGTCACACTTTGTGAAGCCTGAAGAAAATAGTTTTCAAATGGAAATGAATGGGCATCACCTGTGGCTCTTTCCTTAATTGCTTTGGAAATGGATGTGTCTGAATCAGTATCTTGGCCCTGTGTCAGGTTGTGGCTTAGATTCTCAAAACCAGATGGATCTAAAAAAGATGCCATGTGTGCATCCAAAACCAAAATGGCAAAAAGATCAGTTATAGTGGATGAAGCTTCTTGCCTTTCTCTATTAGTTTCCTGACATCCATCAAGTGAGAATAGGAATCCTTTGTGTAAAATTAGTACTTCAAAGCCCTGCAGAGGTGCTTGGGTTTCCTCATGACTCCAAATCACATAAAGAATCTATACCTGACTGTCAGTAGGCCTCAAATTGGAGAATCAGAGCAGTATTAAGAGCAGGCCTATTTGATCACTCCTGGTTCACAGGAAAGGTGTCCCGGCCACAATGACTTTAGGCAAATGAGGGGCAAGAGAACGTATTTTGGACACTGTCTTTGGATGTGCCCCTAATGGAAACCTCCAGCCAGAGGTTATGATTAGTATCTATATGGAAGAATATGAGGGCTATGTGGAAGTGTTTTGGTTTTAATTGTGGTCATTAGTGTGGTGGTTGGAAAAGATGACTGGGTCCATCGGGGTTTAAACTCTGATGTGATTCCCCTTTGAGACTGCGTTGTGGAACTGACCTCAGAGAAGAATTGCCATGATTTGTGTTGGCATTTTTGGAGGCCACGCATGAGAGTCGCCGTTGGAAACTGAGATCTAGACCAAGGGCGGCTTTCCACAGAGCACAGGGAATCTCAGCCATGATACCATATGATTTTATTCTGAAAGCCTTGGAATCCATAGTTGAGAGTCAAAACACACATGGACCTCACATTGTAGACCTCTATGTGCCTGGCTTCATGTAACCTTTTGCCCACTCTTTGGGAAGCCTTGCCTGTGAAATTTCTCCAGAGCTTTCATTGAAATGATCTTCCTCAACCTTTAATGGTTCCTGAATGAATGGAAACCCACAGTGCCTCCAACTTCATCCTTGAAAAATGGCTACATAAATACCATGACATTCTTGAAATTCCCTTGACCAGGTGGCACTGGAGAACCTTCGATGTCCTGTTGCTAATTCGAGTGTACAAGACAGTGCCTTGATTGACTGGGTTTCATGATAATGGTGTAGAACAGAGATGTCAGTACGTTGGAGCCTCCTGATTAGTGGTCATAGAACAGTGTTGTGCATGTGTGTGATAAAACATCTGTGGTGGGGCCATGTGGATCTGCCATTTACTTCCAAATGGGTTGCGACTGACATGGTGCAGCCAGCAGAACCTTGTATGTAAAGGCATCTTGTTATATGGAGAAATTTCAGGGCAATGTTCAGAATCAGGTTGCTATGGTCAAGGGGGCAACCTATGTGTGATAGAAGCCTATTTGGTGCATTCTCCTGCAGACCCTGACACACGACACATGACAGAACTCACTCCAGCACTGTGTCCCAGTTGAACTTTTTGTTTTTCGAGAAGCAAATACCAAACTCCCAATGCAGCAGCAAGAAACACCACAAAAAGTGGAGGATGACCAAATAGCTTCACAGTCCACACGGAGAGACACTTAACCCCCAGTGGCCACAGATATCTATAAAGAGAGAATTCAGCACTGCTGCCTAATGTTCATTGGAATATAAGAGACCATGTCCTCCAGGTCACATATATGCAGACCCAGCTTTGATGGTCTGACTACAAAGGAAGATAAAGCTCCTGACAACAACATATATTTCAAGTGCCCAACCTCAGAGGAAGTTTCTCAAGAAGTCTTTAGGCCAACAGAGCTCCATGATTGTGGAGTTTTATCCTGTCCCTTACTTTTGGAAACTCCTCTTGCACCTCCAAAGTTGTGAACTCCTGAGCAATTTCCACTCCAGATATGTATTCACAAATTTTATAACTCTTCTCCTCTAATTGTGTCTTAATTGGGGCGAAGGTAATGTCAAGTAATTGTTCTGGATGAGAGTGGGTGGATTTTTGTGTAGCACATATTTGCATACACATTGGATTCATTTTCCAATTTTCCATTTGAAATACTGAAACACTGACACTACCCCATACCCTACTAAACTCTGTCTACTAATCCTAATATGATGGAGAAAAATAACCCAAACAGAATTGAAATACAAGCAGTAAAGAAAAGGCACAGTGTATAGTTGGACTTGCCTTTTGCATTATATAGAGTAGGAGTTATAAATCTACTCATTTTTTTGTTGAAATAGTTCTCAATGTGTTTTTAAAGTTAACAAATATATGAATTCCTGTCTCCCTTTCGCTGTAGCGTATTCAGCACATGTATTTTTATAAGCACATGTATAATCCTACCTGGTACCACATGTACACTATTGTGTGGTACCTGAATAGGCAGATACAAATTGTGAGAAGAGATCACTCCTCCTAAACGCTGTTGGAACTGAACATTCACCCTATGGGTGAGCTTCCTAGCTGAACAACATTATATGTAAATCCATGTTCAGTAAAATAAATATTTTTGATCTGTGGATAATATATATTTCATGGTGAATTTCAATTGGCATATAGTGCTAATTTTTAATATCTGTGTGTGTGTGTGTATATATATATATATATATATATATATATATATATATATATACTCTCCAGATTTTTCAAAATATGAAATATATGTGTCTTATTATACATTTCCTAAATTCATTCATATTCATGTATGTGGATTTATAATAATCTTTTCACAAGATTATTTTCAGAAATATTCATCCACCTGGAATACCTATTTGTTTCCAACACTGAAAACTAACTTAAGTGAATGGTGTATACAAATCCTAATATTTCTACAGTAACTGACTCAGTTTAACATCAATGCAAGTAGACTCCAATGGGACATGATGTGTATTTTGAAGTTCATTTTTTTCAACACTTGTACATTACTATTTCTTTAGTTCATGCACATCATTGGATATATATTTCATCCATAAGTTTGCAATTTTATTGGCATTTGTTTCACTTTCAATCACTTTCTACTTCAGAACACATATATTTCTCCATGTTTCTTGACTGGTCTTTTCATGAGAATTCTTTCCAAACACATTATTTTTGATTTTCATAATTACTTTTGAAGGAAATCTCACACACCCTAGATAATGAACCATAACCATAATATTACCATTAGATGTATAACTGGTTGGAATGAATGATTGTATATCAATAAATGATTTCTTATATATTTTCAGATATCAATTCAATACATTATTTAATGTGGAACCTGTTATATTATTTAAACACAGTATTGTCTATTCATGCATTATCTCTATATCCATAGACACAGGGTACACGTCTTTATAACCCCAATACTAATTATTAGGTCTTGAAAATATTCCTCCCAGAAATGGTGGAAGAAATACTCATGTCACCTGACCTACATATACATTTTATCACAGTAATATTCTGGACACAAAAAGCAAAGTTCACACTAATGATTGTACCAATGAAATGGTCGAGTGAGCATTTTAGGAAGAGACCACCAAGAGACTGTCTCATGCAACAGCAAAGTGTGTATTGGGGGTCCAGCATGCTGCAGCTCAGAGCTCACTTGAATTTAGCAGAGAGCCCTGAGAATAGCTTAAGCAGAGCTTATGTACTTTCTTTGGAGAAGGCAGGGTGTGAAGTTTATTGATGGGTCAGGGTGAGTGGGCGGTTTGCTTGCAAATGTGTGAGGGAGTACATTCTGCAGTTTGGCAGTTGGGGACAACACATTCTGGGAACAAGATTAGCAAACAGTTCTCAAGATTTCAACAGTGTTTTGTTAAGCATACAGAAAAACAGGAAGTGACAAGTACCTATTTAATAAACCTTTCATTTCCCACTTTTTGTTCTGGTTACTTTTAATCAAAAAAGTGATCATTGGGGGGTGTCACATTTTATGTCTGCTAGTGAGTTATATTGTTGTCTGATTACCATAAGTTTAACTTGTCCAATTTGAGCTTGGAGAAAGGAAACTACACGGTTGAGCAAACAGGGCCCCACAGTTAGCAATAATATGAGGATTATTAATGGACTGGCCAAGGCAGATAAAAGCGTAGTTAACCCAAGGGACTGTGTGAACCAAGACTCAAACCACGCTTTTTGGGCCTCTGTCTCTCGTTGAAGCTCTTCAAGGCGTTTTCTTAATTTACTCATAGATTCTTTTACAACTCCAGTATTGTCAGCATAAAAAAAGAATTCTTCCCTCATTGCAGCACAAAGGCCCCCTCTCTCATGAAGAGGAGGTCCAACCGTCGCCTATTCTGTGAAACTACTTTGGAGAGAGAGGTTAAAGGTTCCTGTAAAGCTGGGATTGAGGTTTTTAATATCTTTAAGCTTTGGTCTATTGCTGCTTCTCATTGAGTCATTTGTTGTGTCCCATGGACTAGGTCAGTGGTTCCTGTGCCCACACCTGCAGCAACTCTTATTCCAAATAGGATGGCTAAAGTGAGGAATACATGTTCCCAGCGGAACCGGGTTTTATGCCCCCCCCCATTTGAACTTTAAATGAACCTGTGTCATGATAGAGCACTGTGGGAAACATCTGCACCATTACATAACCAATCACATCTATTGACCATTTTATGAACACATAAACAATAATTAAGTATATAGAATTATACTGTTGAAGGAACAGACAAGGAAAGGCACCTAAGATAGCACCGAAGCTAGGGAAGCAGTCCTATTTGGTTGCAAAAGGATGTAGAGAGCATTGCTTCTGTTGTAATCAATTAATCCTCTGAACCCCAAGTTTAGGTTGTTTCAGAATTTTGTAGCCAACATGTAAGGGAATGGGCTCAGAATATCACAGTCTGCAGAAGTTCACAAAAAGCAGTTTTTGTTTCTGTTTTATTTCTTCTATTTTGGCAAGTTAACTTTTTAATGACACCTGGGAGGGGGAGAGCTTTCGTCTTCTCTTTTTTTTTTCTCCCTGCCAGCTGTTAAAATGGAGCCCAGTTGGTAACTTCTTTATCTTAGAAATGCAGCAATCTCTGTGAAGCTCCAGCTCAAGGCCAGAGGCCTTGTTCACATATTTTGTGAAAAACTAGTAAGGGGTGTCTAGCTTAGGAGTGCTGATTTTTCCAGCCAGTGGCAACTAGAACAGGGCAACAAGAAAAGAGGAAGTTTATCTACATTGAACTCTTTCATAGGGATTATTTTGCTGAAAGTCCTAAAGTCAGTCATGGTGAAGACTTCTGGAGAAGGTCACTTAAGAATTTTCTGTGGTCTTGGTACAGAGGGGGAAGAGTGGAAGGCAGGGGGTGAGAGCAGCTCCATGGATCTGAGAATCAGGAAGAAGAGATTAAAAGACTATTGGGAAAGGGGTTTGGGATTTTGCTAGCAAAAAAAACTTGAGCAGTAGAGCAAGTAGAGCAGAGGGGAAGATGGGAGTGAGTATCTCAAAAAGCCTGTGAGGGATTTTAAATTCTTAGTAACCTGTATTCAGTGTTGACAATGCAACTTTAAAGGTAATTTTTATTACATCTTGGATAGGGGTCTGAGGGCTCTTCTCAGCTGGTTTGAGCTTTGGGTTAGCAGGTAAGAGGACCTGTTGGGACCCGTTGTGGGCACTGACAGAAGAATAGAGGAGTGTCTGGGTTTAGGGGTACCTAAGTACCTGCTACCTCAGCAAGGGGGCAATGGTCTGAGAAAGGGTAGAGGTTTGGGTTTTTGATCTAGTAATTGGAGGGGAGAAATCAAATTCCTGAGGTGAAAGTGACAGCAGAGAGTCTGGAGCAGAAATCTGAGGGTGAGGATCTATTAGAGAAGCATAGTTCAGGATGTGAGCAAAGGAGGAAAAAGGCCTGCACATAGGGGAATTTCCTTCAACCCTTTTGAGCACTTGCCGAAGTTAAAAAGTCCATGCAGAATTTGAGGATCTAGAGACCCCTCTGGGGGACATGGATTTTGGTTGTCTAATTGGTAATATGGCCAATGCTGTGTACTGAATTTGATGAGGAGTTTGGGTTCCAGCAGGCAGCCCCTGTATGCTCAGATCGCCATGACTTACAGAAGAAGTCGGCTTTTCCCCACACAGCCATGGCTGTTTGTGGATTTGATAGTCCGCCGGGCAAACATAGTAATCTAGGCTAGCCAAACTGCATCTGGCTCACGTGTCCCTACATCCATAATGTTGGTTTCCATTACCTATGGTACAAAAGTGATTTAATGGAATTTTAGTGGAATCCTGTTCATCAGGGCTATCCCAATATGAAAGACCTATAGGTAGCTGACAAATGTCTGGGTGGAGGGATGGCCACCAGGTCCCTCAGTGGGCTGTATTCGAGGTAGACCATACTTGTTGTCTAGTAGGATTTTTGATCAGCCATCGCTGCTGAACGGGTTGATGATGCTTAGGAATACTGGTGGCCAAGGGGAGAGTCTATAGCCTTATCCACATGGCGAACACACAGTTTGAAAGGGTTACCAGTCTTTTCCAGCTTCCAGCCAGAGTGGGGACATGGCGCAGGCTTGAGATGAGAGGCATTGATCCAGGAAGTGATTCCGTCTACCTTTACCACTGTAGGTGTTATAAGTAGCACCTGGTATGGTCCTTTACACCGGGGTTTCAGGAATGACACCTGATGTCGTCTTTAGTAGATGAGGTCTCTTACTTGATATTGATGTGGAGTCCCATCATACCCTGGTTGGTAGGAAGGGGCCAGATGTTTCAACAAGTACCGCTAAGTTCTTTCAAGAGCTTTAAGTCTGTCAGGCAAGGGGGTGTGGAAGGGATCGTTAGGTCTTAGAGTTGGGGTTAGGTCCCTTACTGGAGCAGGGGCACCATAGAGAATTTCATAGGGGGTGAGGTTAGACAAAGAAACTGAGGGAGTATTTCTTGCATGAAACAGTGCAGAAGGCAGGAGCATAGTCCAATCTTTTATGCCAGTTTCTAAGCTTAATTTCGTTAAGGTCACTTTAATGGTTCTTTTTATTTTTTTACCTGTCCTGAGCTCTGGGGTCTATAAGCACAATGTAACTTCCAATAAACCCCTAGAATTCTGGCTAACCCCTGTCTTACCTGGGCCATGAACGCCGGCCCATTATCAGACCCATATTACCTTAGGCAGGCAGAATCTTGGAAAAATATCTTTCAGGATCTTTTTGACCACCATTTGGGCCGGTTTTTTTTTTTTTTCTTTTCTTTTCTTTTCTTTCTTTTTTCTTTTCTTTTCTTTTCTTTTTTTTTTTTTTTTTTTTTTTGGTTGGGGATGCTTCAATCCATCCTGAAAATGTATCTACAAAGACTAGGAGATATTTAAGTCCATACATTGCTGGCTTAATTTCAGTAAAGTCAACTTCCCAATTCCCAGAATTGTCCTGGTCTGGTTCCTCATAGGTGCTTTCCTGCAAGAAGCTTGGAAGTGTAAGCATTAACCAATTGACAGACCCGACAGGCTTTTGTTACCCATTCAGTTCTTCCCTTTCTCTTTGAATCGGTTAGTGGAAAACTCTGTTCTTGATCCTTCAGGAATGCCTGCAATTTCTTTGAACCAAGGTGAGTGAGTTGATATACATTTTAACTTAGTGTAGGGCTTTCTGAAATTGCAGGCTAAGCTCAGTGAAGTTGAGGGTTCAGTGTCAGAGTCTTTAGGTGTTATCAAAAGCTTCCTGGTTCTCAGGGGTTCATTGGAAATGGGCATCTCCCTTTAGCACCAGGTATAAAGGAGAAGCTAATGATGCAAACCCAGGTATCCATAACCTGCAAAAGCCAGCAGTCCCAAGAAACTCTCTGAGTTGTCTGCTGTTAGATCTGTGTGGTATCTGCACAACAGTTTGTTTTCTCTGCTCAGTGAGCCATCCTTTACCGCCCCTAAGTGAATAGCCCAGGAAGATTACTTCATGCTGGCAAATTTGGGCCTTTTTGGCAGAAGCTCTACACGCCAGTTTAGCAAGCTCAGATAATAGTGCTTGGGTCCCAGATTCACAGTTTTCCTTAGTGTTGGCTGCCTGTAGCAGGCCATCCACATGTTGAAGCAGGGTGTATAGTTCTGAAGTTGTTGAGATCTCTGTGGAGAGCTTCATCAAAGAGAGTGGGGGAGTTTTTGAACCCCTGTTCGAGTCTAGCCCAAGTTAGTTGACCAGACGTTCCGGTTTCTGGGTCTACCCACTCGAAAACAAACAGCAACTGACTATCTTTATGCAGAGGCAAGCAAAATAAAGCATCTTTTAAGTACAGAACAGTATGCCATTTCTGCTCAGGGTTCAGAGTGCTAGGCAGATTGCACAGATTAGGTACCATGCGGTGAATGTCCTGCACTCTGTTGTTGATCTCTCGTAGGTCTTTAACAGGGTGATAGTCCCCGGTTCCTGGCATTTTTTAATGGTAGCAGGGGAATGTTGCAGGCTGATTAACAGGGCCTTAGGACCCCTAAGATCAGATATTTCTGAATATGGGGCCTTATCCCATCTTTAGATTTTTGCCCAGAGTATATTTTTTGACATTGATTGGAGAGGCTGAGGTTTTTAACTCCACTGTTATTGGAGGTTTTTTAATGGGCAGGCCTAAGCCATCAGTTTTTGTCCAGGCATCTGGGTAATATGTTATCCAATTCTGGGGTAACGTGCCTGTTTGATCAGTCTTGTGTGGTGTGAAGAGTTGATATTCATCTTCTACTGACAGTTAAAGCTGTGACTATAGGAGTTTTTACTGAAGGATTTATAATTTTCACTTTGGGGCCTTCAGGGATAAAAGTTATTCTGGCCCGGAGCTTGGTGAGCAGATCTCGGCCCATTAATAGGGCCGGGCATCTTGGGATTACTAGGAAGGAGTGATGGATTTTTCCTTTCCCCAGGTCCATGATCCTCTTAGTTGTCTATGCCCGATATTTACTGCCATTAGCCCCTTGAAATAGAGACCTTTTATTTGATGGAGGGCCCAATGGGGCTTTAAGGGCTGAGTATACTGCCCCTGTATCCACTTCAAAGTGTACTGGGGTACCCTCCACTTCAAAAGTTACCCTGAGCTCGGGAAGAGGATCTGAGCCCCGACTTTCTTAGTCATCCTCCAGAGTCAGAATGTCTGGCTGGTGTGGCTGTCTCATTCTCGGGCTCTTTTTGGCCCAGTGTCCTTTTTCTTTTGAGTAGGCATATTGATCTGAGGCCAGGGGTTTCTTTTGGCGTGTGCCCAGGTATCCCTTCCTGTATCCCTGTTTCTTAATTTCTGTCCTATTTTTTGTTGTGACCAGGACCTTAGTCAATGCATTAGTCTATCTTTTGCTTCTCGCATCCTCTCTTTGCTCCCTTTCTTTCTTCCTCCTTTGTTCCTTCTCTTCCTCAGTTTATCTCTTATAGTTTACTTTTTTAGGCTTCTCTGACTAAATCTCTCAAAGCCATATCTTGTAATCCATCTACGCATTTTAACTCTCTTTTAATATCCAGGGCAGCTTGCCCAATGAAGGCCATCATGACAGATGGCTTTTGATCCTCTGCCTGAGGATCGAAAGGAGTATATCTCCTATATGCCTCCATAAATCTCTCTAGAAACATAGAGGGAGATTTATCAGGCCCTTGAATAATCTCTCTAACCTTGGCCCAATTAGTTGGTCACCTTAGCGGCTGCTTGGAGACCCGCTATTAGAGCCCGGCAATAAGTGGACGGATGCTACCTACCTTCAAACGTGTTGGTGTCCCAGTTCGGTTGGTTCAATGGGAAGCCGGCTTTGATGATGTGGGAAGAGGTGTCTGTCACCCATCTTGTCCGAGGATATTTTTTTTAGCTTCCAGAAGGTTTTTCTCTTGTTCCTCTGTCATGAAGAGAGTCTGTAGGAGTTGTTGGCAGTCATCCCAAGTAGGCAGGTGTGACAACGCCGGCAAGTTCTTTGAGTTCTTTTACCGGGGCCAGCTTTGTCCAGGGAAGGAGTGGCTTTGTGTGCTGCCGGGTAGTAATCTGGAGGGCGCTGGGCCGGCCTAGCTTCCTCCAATGGTGGAGAGGCTGAGTCAGCAGCAAGGGAATCACTTAGAGGGTGTTGGGTGTTGGGGGAAGAGGGTAGGGGATAAGGAGGGTGCGGAGAGTCTAGTTGAGTCTTGAGACTTAGGAAGAACAAAGGGTGGAGGAGGAGGAGCAGAGGGTTTGAGAGATAGAATCATGGGGGAAGGTGGAGGAGCGGGGGCAGGGAAAAGGAAAGGCTTCACAAATGGAGGAGGAGATTTACAGAGGTCCTGCAAAGTTAAGATATATGGCTTTTGATCTGGATGGCTATGTGGCCCCAGTTGAAGACAATATTTCTGACTTTTTGAATTAGTGGGGAGTAGAAAGTTTCTTTAGGGGCCATCTGACTCCAAAGGTGGGTCATTTTGAGGCACGGAGAGTCTGCCAGTTCCGGCGTTTTACTGAAACAGAAAGATTCTGAGCCCTTAAGTGGACTTTGGTCCACTGAACAAGAGTCAGGGACAGAGGCATTGAAGTGCTCTGTCCCATAATGAAAGATATACAAACAGTGAAAGCAATGACACACAACACAGACAAGACAAGACAATAAAGACAGGCAATGGACGTCCAATACTGAGACTAGGACTGATTAGCCAGCAAAACCTGATGTGCTGGCAAAACCGAATCCGAAACAAAAAAATCACTGAGTCGAGGATACTATTGTTCCTCTATTTTCCGAATCCTCTGGGGGCATCCCCCAGGAACGTGACCTGTGGCTCGGTGACACGTCTGTCAGCCAGCATCTGAGAGAGCTCACGCTCATCACCGATAGCCATTTTGCAAAGCCCTAACCTGAAACCTGAAACACGAAAGTGGTACCTTACTTATCCTGATAGGAGCTCGTTCGGAGTCTTTCGTACACCACTGATGGATCTTGCTGGGGGTTTCAGATGTGAAGTTCTGGCAAGCATTGGAGGAAGAGACCACCAAGAGACTGTCTCATGCAATAGTATAGGGTTAATAGGGAGTACAGCATGCTGGGGCTCAGACCTCACTTGGATAGAGCAGAGAGCCCTGAAAGAGCTTAAGCAGAGCTTATATTCTTTTCTTGGAGAGGACAGGGAGGGAAGTTTATTGATGGGTCGGGGCGACTGGTCGGTTTGTGAGCAAATGGGTGAGAGAGTACATTCTGCAGTTTGGCAGTTGGGGACAACACATTCTGGGAACAGGATTGGCAAACAGTTCTCAAGATTTCAACAGTGTTTTGTTAAGCATACAGAAAAATAGGAAGTGACAAGTACATATTTTATTCACCTTTCACCAAAGCCTAAAAGGAAAGTGAGCATGGATTACTAAAAACATCCATGTCCAGGTTGCCTAATGCTCTCAAATATCAATCGTATTGGTGACTACATATTTGTTTCTTCCTAAGATTTTCTATTCAACCTCAACCCTGTTCAAAATATCTAATTCTATCACTCACTTTATACTTTGGCTGAATTCCTAATGTCTCTATTGATTTCTGCTTTCCTACATATTTATCCCAGTTCATCATTGTGATTGACTCTTCACATGGGCTGACATATACATTCACTCTCTACCCGAAACCCTATTGCTAAAAAACTTTTGGTATCAATCCTATACTAACTCTTCCTTCTAAACCTACCAATTATCTTCCTAATCCTACTGACTATCGCTTTTGGACTGGATGTTCTCTTCGACATTCAATCATCCAAGATACAAGGTCCTATGACGCTGTATGTTGAATTATCTGAGACACCTGTGCAGAACGTAATTCAAAGCTAAGTATCCCAATCAAGGGCCAAATGCACTCTGGGCTTCAAATTTTACCTAAATTTCTGTTTTCATACTTATATTTCACCTCTATATTCTAATTAACAAGGCAGGTTCCCAATACCATTATTCATCCTGCAGAATGATTACTAACATAAATCAAACATGTTATTAACCCTAACCATACACTGTTCACTCAATATAACTTTACAGAAGAGCAGGGACAGAGTTGGTCTTACAATACAGGAATGTAGGGAATCTTCCACCTGCTGGGAACCTCAAAAGTCCATGCAGAAATTATCCCTGGAGAAGATGTAGGCAGCTATGAAGGACCTAAGAGAGCAAAAGTCATCTTCCATGGCAAACAACCTGGGCAGGATGAAGGGTTGTGTCTGAATCAGCCTCTCTGATCTTAATGTAGAGAGGATGGAACAAACCAGGCCTGTGTGGAGAGCTATTGCCAGGTGAGTAGGGTGGATACACTATTTGAACTTGTGAAAGTGTCACAGGAAGTAGGGGCAGCCTCCATCTCATGGGACCTATGGAAGCAACTGTTAGGACAAAGTGGTTGCCAAGGCAGTGACCTCATTCAGTTCCTGGAGGAAGTGACCTACCTCACTTCCTTGGGAAAAAAAACTCTCTGAACTTGGGGTCCAGTAAGCCAGGCACTCAGAGCCACTCTCAGTCCCAGTTCCAGTAGGCACACTTGTTTGGATTTACCAAGGACAGTGTCAGTCTTTCTTGGTACCTACTGATGTGAGGATGGCCAAATGCCAGGAGAGCTCTGAAGAGGGCCCTTTCCTCAGAAAGCAGGTAGTGGCTCACCACTGGCACCTGACAACGTCACAGAGTTGACCAAGGAGACAAGATCTGAGACAGGACAGGCCATTTCCGGAAAACATACTAAGACCCACCAGTCAGAGGATACTCCGGATAGTCACAGACCTACTTGGGGGAAGGACATGACTTTGTGGGTGTGGGTGGGAGTTTATGGTTTTGTCTCATGTTCTGAGAATAGGGAGGAAAGGCGGTTTGTTTGGTTTGGAGGGGACTGTTTCTAGTAAGTTGTTTGACAAGATGAGTGTTTCTATGTCTGTATGTCCCACTGTGTTCGTGGTTGTAGACATTAGAGAAGAGAATGCATCAATGGATGTGTCCTGTCTAGTAGAAAGCTTCACAGCATTCATCCTGCCCAATTAATGAATGGACTTTGGCTTGCCTTATGGATGGGTAACACCTACTATCTTCCAAAGTTCCTGTTTTCTTCCTGAATTTGGGCCACTCTCCAGAATAGGCTCATGGTTTTGTGTCCAATATATGTACCATCTCCAAGCTCTGTGATATGGCCATGTACTGGATAGCTTAAGGGATTGGGGGAATATCAGAAAACTCAGATATCAGTGTGACCAAAAAAGTCTAAGTGGAGAAACCCTGCTTTGGGCCATTTGCTTACCTATTGTTCTGTTGCCCTGAATGTCAGGAAGGTCTTTGCCTCAGGCCACCCCTTTGGGACGCCTGAAGAAAACAGTTTTCAAATGGAAATTAATGGGCATCACCTGTACCTCTTTGCTTAATTGCTTTGGAAAGGGATGTTTGTGAATCAGCCTCTTGGCCATGTGTGAGGCTGTGGCTTATATTCTCAGCACCTGATGGATCTAAAGAAAGATTCCATGTGTGCTTCCAAAACCAAAATGGCCCAAAAAGCAGTCTTTGTGGATGAAGTCTCTCGCCTTTCTCTATAAGGTTCCTGACATCCATCTAGTGAGAATAGGGATTCTTTGTGTCAAATGAGTTCTTCAAAACTCTGCAGTGGCAAGTCTTTAGGTGCTTGGGTTTTTTCATGACACCAATTCAGATAAAAAATCTAAACCCGACAGTCAGTAGGCCTCAAATTGGAGAAGCAGAGCAGTATTTACGTCAGGCCTATGGTCACTCCTGGTTCTCAGGAAGGGTGTCCAGGCAACCCTGACTTTAGGCAAATGAGGGGCTAGGAAGGTTATTTTGTACACTGTCTTGGGATGAGTCCCTCATGGAAAACTCCAGCCACAGGTTATGATGAGTGTCTATATGGAAAAAGATGAGGGCTTTGTGCGAGTGTTTTGGTTTTAATTGTGGGGATTTGTGTGGCGGTTGGAAGTGATGACTGGTTCTACCTGGGTTTGAACTCTGGTGTCATTCCTTTAGAGTCTGAGTTCTGGAACTGATCTCAGAGAAATATTGCCATGAATTGTGTTCGGATTTTAGGAGGCCACGCATGGGATTCGCCCTTGGAAACTGAGATCAAGGACCAGGTTTGTTTTCCACAGAGCCTGAGAATCTCAGCCAGGATATCACAAGATTTTTTTCTGAAAGATTAGGCATCCATAGTTGAGAGTCAAAACACCCATGGACGTCACATTGTAGACCTGAATGGGCCTGGATGCATATGAGCCTTTGGCCACTCTATGGGAAGACTTGCCTGTGAGAGCACTCCACAGCTTTCATTGAAATGACCTTCTTCACCATTTTATGGTTCCTGAATTAACTGAAACCCACAGTGCCTCCAACTTCATCCATGAAAAATTGCTAGTTAAATACCATGAAATTTTTGAAATTCCCTTAACCAGGTGGTACTGGAGAGCCTTTGGATGTCTTGTTGCTGATCATGAGTGTACCATAGAATGCCTAGATTGTCTGGGTTTCATGAAAATGGTGTAGAACAAAGATGCCAGTAAGTTGGAGCCTGCAGAGTAGTGGGCCTATTGCAGTGGTGGGCAGGTGTGTGATAATACATCTGTGGTGTGGCCATGAGGATTTGCCATTGCCTTCCAAATGGCTTGTGAGTGACATGGTGCAGCCAGCAGGCCCTTCTATGTAAAGGCATCTTTTTATATGGAGAGGTTTCAGGGCAAATTTCAGAGTCAGATTGCTATGGACAAGGGGGCAAGCTCTGTGGGATAGAAGCCTGGTTGGTGCATTCTCCTGCAGACTCTGACCCACCACAAGTGACAGAACTCCCTCCAGCACTGGGTCCCAGTTGAACTCATTGTATTTCATGAAGCAAATACCAAAATCGCAGTGCAGCAGCAAGAAACACCACTAAAAGTTTAGGATGACAAAATGTCTTCACAGTCCACACGGGGAGACACTTAGGACCCAGTGGCCACAGTTTACCTACAAGGAGAAAATTCAGCACTGCCGCCTCATGTTCATTAGAATATAAGAAACCATGGCCTCCAGGTCACACAGATGCAGACCCAGCTTTGATGGTCCCACTAGAAAGGAAGCTAAAATTCCTTACAACAACATATATTTCAAGTGCCCAACCTCAGAGGAAGTGTCTCAAGAAGTCTTTAGGCCGGCAGAGCTCCATGTTTTGTGAGTGTTTTCCTGTTAGATCTGGACACAAGAGAAGACCACTGACACCAATAAAAATTAAATTAAATTAAGCTTATTATTTCCACTGGCCATCCTGCCTCTTCCTCCCAAAATGGCGGGAACAAGACAGCAACCCCAGCTTTCCTACAGCCCAGCTTCATGGACCAGAAATTTACACAAAATGGGCATTACATTTAACAGAACTCTGACAAGCATCACACTAATGGTAGTTTATATATATATATATATATATATATATATATATATATATATATATATATATATATATATATATATATTTTTTTTTTTTTTTTTTTTTTGCTGTCCATACATCAGAATTTATGAGGACCATTAGAGCCTCAGAGAGGGTTGTTGTCTGGCCAGGGAGGGCAAATATTTATGATATGTCACTAAAGTTTCAGAAGGGCTGCTATCAGGTCGGAGAGCCAGACATGGCTCAGTTCAAACACTGGCAGGCATTCCAAGCAGGTTCAGAATTTTCAGTAATTTATGGTAAAGCCAAAATTATCTTTTCATGGCTTTTTGGCAAGATGGCTTCCAATTTTAATAAAAGATCAGTTGGGTCTATCATTCCCCCCTTTTCTCTGTGTCCCTTTCAAATCTTTGATAGATTAGGGGTAGAGCACTGAGGAAATTTTAATCCCTCAGGTAAAAGTCTCCAAATTTTTAGAACTCACCCAAAACCAGTCTCCCTGATTTTACCTGACTTAATTAATTACTTATATTGATTGTCTATTTATATTTGGCTCCATTGTTGTAATAAGAGAGGCGTCACCCATTTTGGCTTCTTCTGAGCTGAGAGAGGATGACGTGAGTAGGCATGGTGTGAGAGACATGAGTTGCCTTTTAGAAGTAGTTGAGGGACATGAGTTGCCTTTTAGAAGTCAGTTCGGTTTGAAGTCTGGTTGGGGAAGAACAGGTTGTAAAGTCATCTGGGGATTGGTTATTACATGAGAGAAACAAAAACCATGAGTACTGAATAAATGTTGCAGCAGCTGGAACATGTCACTGTATAGAAGTTCCCTCTCCAGTCTTTAATATCCCCAGTTATAAAGACTGTCAATTTAATATTTAACTTTTAGTATTAGAGTTGTCCCTTCCCATAAGATATAGTTTAATAATTTAGTGTCATCTGATCTTGCAAAATCCTTTAACCAGAATGACCTCTGTGTCTAATAGAGAAACCTTTAATTTTGATACTCAGGACTGGATAATCGTACTAGCAAACACCAAGCTTACCTGTGTAGGTTAGGAATATATTTAGGCCTTAAACTGAAAATTTCTGACTCTGGCAGCTCTTCTTGATAGTCTCTTTTAATAAGTATCAGGCATTCCTGTCAGAGAATCCTTCTTTGTAGCCTCCAGTCTTACTTATTTTGGGAGGCTAACATAAAGTGTGTACCTTAAAATATTATTATTATTATTATTATTATTATTATTATTATTATTATTATTATTAAAAATGTCCAGGAATGGCTGTATTTTGGTTTTCACTGTCTTTGCTAAGTGTTTAAGATGAAGCATTCAAACTGACTTTTGTTTCTATCTATTGTTATCAGTCAGGTGAGCTTTTATGGGAGTCATAAACTGGGTAAACTTGAGAGCACTTTCTCAGTTCTGCTGGAGCCATTTGCGCTAGGTGGGTCCAGGTCTTGTTTGACCATGTGGCTTCCCTCGGAAGCATCAGGGATTTCTTTCTTCTCTGATGACTCTTCTCTTCATAGCAAATGCACTGATTGGCTTTCTGTTCTCCAGTGGTCTCATTAATCTCCCTGATGGGGAGTTTTTATAGCCCAGAGTTGCAAAACTCTTTAGAGAAGTCCCCTGTTCCCTGGATTCAGACTGACTCAGAGGGCAAGAGCCAAATATTGGTTTCCTTGGCCCTTTTAAATTAATTTTAATTTAAAATCCTAATCTTAAACATCTATCAAATAAATTTTAACAGCCTGATATTAAGAGCACCAGGCTTTAATGTCTATAACTTTATAATTATTTATCTTTTTATTAATTGGGATCTGTATTATTCTGTCTGTCTTGTAGGTGATAACTTACTCTCTGAAATTAACCCATGTTTTGTTCTTAAAGCAACACTTCTTTAAAACACTAACAGGGAATCTTTAGATCACATATAAGAAAATTACAAAATAAAATTTTTTAACAACCGTAAAAATACTTAGTTCGTTTAATAGCTACCCTGAATTTTTTGGCTGAGTCATACATTATATCCCCTGTTTGAGATCCTAGGAATCTTGACATTAAAAAAGAACTTTTAACATAACTTTAAAGAAATAAAATCTGACCTACTGCTTTTGTATTCATTCTCACATGAAATAAGATGGGACACACAGCCTTATCTCAGGTAAGGCAGGGCTCTTTATAAATCTTAAGTGTTTTAGTTCTAAAGCTGATCTTTATTTTTTAAATATTATTTTAAAAAGTTTACATAAATTGTTTGAGGTCACATGAACATTAGCTAACACCATATAAAATCACTTTAAAATATGAATTAAACAAATGCTGAAAGTTTTTAACCTTTACATAGATTAGGCTCTCATTAACATAAAGTACATTTAAATTGTTCCCCAATGTAAAAAGTAAGATTAAACTTTACATATCTTATTGATAACAGGTGAATAAATCCCCATAAAACTTCAGAACACCAGCTTGATATAATGCTCTTTTAAAATTTTTACCTTACAGACTTGCATACCTGTAAGATATGAGCACATTAGTAGCATCACAATTACATTGATGTTTCTACATTAACCAAGTTTAGCTTTTAAAGAAATGGCAGTACAGTGCTCTAAAATAACAGTTCTAATTTAATCAGTTGTTTAATTTCTATGGTTGCTTGCACAAGAAAAAATAAAACTTAATAAACACAATGTTATGGGTAAACTTATGTTTTAAGAAATGTTTGTCTCTTTAACACATGATTGATTTTTACAATCTTTTACAGAATTTAGTCAGACGTTAGTAAGTCAATCAGATATCTAACAAAAGTACTCGTGAATGAGTAATCCCATATCAAATTTACTTTACTTATTTATCAAAATATTAGACACATGTATTGAAGAGTGTAAACCATTTTTATGTTGAAGAAAAAGTCCTAGAACCAAGGCATATTAGACATTTTGTAGATATTAATATTTTATCAGATTTTTGAATACCTAGAAAAACTTGAAAGCTTAAATTTAAAGACATTTATTTTTATCTGTTTATCAAATTTAATTGAATTATTTAAATCACGTGAATTGAAGATCTTTAGATCCACTTTTTAAAATTTGTTTTTATGAGTGCTTTTTTTTAATGAGTGCTCCTTATATATATTAATTTGTATATCATATATAAAATATACGGACATATGTATATATAGACATACAACACATAACAAAATTGAGCACACATAATAATAGTAAAGGCCTTGTAGCTTTTCGCAGGTGAAATCTCCATTGCAATGTTTCAAAAAGTCCACAGTTGGTCAAAGATAGTACTGATCAGAAAAACATTAACCTAGGTCTGTATGATCAAAATCATGAGCTCAAAAAAAAAAATAAAGTATCTAAGGAAAAAAATAAGAGTCCTAGAAAAAATGACTGGCCAGTAATTAGTAAATACCATACAATTTACCTTTTTTCTCTTAGGCCTCAGATCAGTCTCCTACTAAGCTTGCAGGCTTCTTTCATTTGCCTTTCAAAATAAGTCATGGCTGAGGTCTGGAAGGAGCAGGAAAAAACTGCTTTTCTGAGCAGACACCTCAGGCCTAAGGCATTTTAACCATAATTTTCAGGTTCGGATGTTGAAAATTATGGTACAAGTTTAAGATACAATTCACAAAATTTTATATCTTTACATCTTGTTTTGTCAACAGATATCATACTATGATTTACAATCCTTGTCCAGATTAATGCTCTCGAACACACAGTGATATTTTCACAGGCTACCCAATTCAAAATTGGTGAAAAATAAAGACTGAATGATTGGGAAGTTACTTGCCAATTTGGAAATAGAGTTCTTTAGTTTTCCATCCTAAGTATTTAAGTTCTCTGGCATGAATTATCTGAAATCATAAACTAAACAATTACCTAAACCCGACTTTTAACTGCAAGATTTTGCAATGCTTCAAAAACCCATTCAAATACCAGATTGTTACAAGAAAACATCATCATTTAGACACACATTCAGCTAAGATCATTCCCAAGAAACAATTTATAATATCAACACATTATTGCACATGTCTTAAAGGGCCAGAAACAAAGACACAAGACAGACAGAAAGAAGGTCCAGACTATGGCTGTCAGACAGAATCCTTTAAACCTGAGCAGATAAGAAAAAAAATCTCCTACACCAGTGGCACCATAGATGTCCACAAGGGGGGGGCAGATGTTTTAACAGAGGGGCAACCTGAAATGTACAATTAAGGGTCTCCATGGTGACTTTAATGCATTTAGTGTCCCCTTTTTCTTTTTCTCTTTTTTAACAAGACAGTGGTGGCATAATCCTTACAGTGCAGGGAAGGAAGGAGGGAATTCCCTGAAGCAACAGGGCTTCAGCAGCTGCTGGGAGTCCCTCAGTCCCTCCTTTTACTTACAGGATTATCTCCTCTGGTTCGGTTCCACCCCAAGCATGTTCCATCTAGTAACATTTCAGTAGTCAGCTCTAAAAATGTTCCAGGACAGGGGGTGGGGGAGGGATTTATCAAAATTTGTAACTTAAAGTTCGGCTCCTGACCTTGAAGCCAATTAATGCCAATTTAATAATGAGGACAAGGTTTTTAGAAAAAGAAAAAGGGAGGTTTATTGCTTTGGTAACAAAGAAGAAACACAGGGAACCCTGCCCAGAGGTTGTGACTCTCTTGATCTGGAGGGACAAGGGGTTTTAATGGAGTTTCACTTGTTAACCTGGGAGATACTCAGTTCTTAGGTCCCCAGCAGGCATTGCCCTCTGCAGTGGTTATACTCCAGGCAGCCAGCTAGGAGCTTCTCTCATCCTGCTTAACAAAGGGGGGTAAAGTTCATCGCAGTTCCTTAAAACAGAGTCCGAAAGAATATCAGGCTTACTTTCTTTGTTACCCATTTTCACGTCCAATATACTTATGTTTTTACCACAGAAATCACAGAACAAAACACACAAAACAAACAAGAAAAACATATAGAACACAGAACAAAACACAAAATACAGAAACCCGAACTTGAAACAAAAAACATAGGAGCAATGCAACGTCTTGCTAAAGCTCCGAAGTAGGACCACGTACATGCCAGTCATCACATCTCTACCATTCCAGATGAATTCCCTACAGAACAGAACAGAGGACAGAACGATTCTCATTACTGTACCGAAAATGAGTATATGTGAGCCTCCCCAGGACACCTCTATGTCATCAGAACAGATGATATTATAACATCTGATATCCTTTATAACGGATATCAGATGTTATAAAGGTGCCACTTAATTTTTGAGGCCTCCTCCACCAGGTGATTGCTAATAGTTTTAGTGCGGTGGTTCACCGCAGTGCTCCTGGGACCTAACGCTCACTCCATGACCTTGGAACAGCTCAAGATGTGCACCCACTAGAGTGGCTCTCCAGCCTGGAGCCCTGAAGGGAAGGCCAGATTCAGATTTTCCAGCAGTCTGGTCTTGTGATCTGGTCGGCAGGGTCATCTTGCTGGGGAACTCAAAAAAATTAGATGAGGACACAAAAAAAGAACACTGACTCCAACTAAAATCAAATTGAGGCAAGCTTATTATGTCAACCGGCTGGGCTGCCTCTCCATCCCAAAACGGCAGGAACAAGACAGCAACCCCGCCTTTCCTACAGCACAGCTATATAGCCCAGAAAGTTACACAAAATGGGGGTTACAGATAACAGAACTTTGATAAGCATCACAAAAATGGTAGTTCATTTATTTATTTATTTATTTATTGGTGGCCCCAATATTAGAAATTATGAGGACAAATAGAGCCTCAGAGAGGGTCGTTGTCTGGCCAGGGAAGGCCAAAATTTATGATGTGTCACTAAAGTTTCAGCGAGGGCTGCTATCTGGTCAGAGAGTCAAGCATGGGTGAATTCAAGGCACGGGCAGGCATTCCAAGCAGGTTCAGAATTTGCAGTTATTTATAGTAAAGCCAAAATTAACTTTTTATGGCTTTGTGGCAAGATGGCTCCCAATTTTAATAAAAGATCAGGTTGGGTCTATCAACCCGTGTCCCTTACTTTTGGAAACTACTCTACCACCTCCAAGGTTGTGAACTCCTGAGCATTTTCCAGTACAGATATGTATTCACAGATTTTCTAACTCTTCTACTCTAATTGTGTCTTACTTGGGGCAAAGATAATTTCAAGGTATTGTGCTGGATGAGAGTGGAAAAATTTTTGTGCAGCACATATTTGCATACACATTGGATTCATTATCTAATTTTCCATTCAAAATACTGAATCCATGACACTAACCAAAACCAGACTAGACTCTGACTACTAATTCTAATATGATGGAGAAAAACAACCCAAAGAGAATAGAAATAGAAGCAGTTCAGAGTAGGCATGGTGTATAGTTAGACTTGCCTTTTGCCTGATAAAGTGTTGGTGTTATAAATCTAGTCAATTTTTAATTGAAATAGTTCTCCATGTGTTTTTAAAGTTAACAAATATGTGAATTCCTGTCTCCCTTTCTCTGAAGCCTATTCAGCACATGTATTTTTTAGGTTCACATATAGAATCCTACATGGTATCACACATACATTCTTATGAGGTGGCTGACTTGGCAGATACAAATCGTAAAAAGAGATCACTCCTCCTAAGCACTGTTTTAACAGAAAATTCAATCTATGTGTTTGCTTCCTAGTTGAACAACATTATACATAAATACAAGTTCAGTAAAATAAATACTTTTGTATCTGTGAAAGATATATATTTCATGATGAATTTCGATTGGCATATGTATTGCTAATTTTTAATGTTCCTGTGTGTGTTTTGTGTGTGAGTGTGTGTATATGTATATATATATATATATATATATATATATATATATATATATATATATATATATATATATATATATATATGTATATATATATATACACACACACTCTCCAGATTTTTCAAAATATGAAATATATATGCCTTATTATACACTCCCCACATTCATTCATGTTCATGTATGTGGATTTATAATAAACTTTTCACAAGATTATTCTCAAAAATATTCATCCACCTGAAATACATATTTGTCTCCTAGTCCTGAAAAATAACTTTAGTGAATGGTGCACACAAATCCTAATATTTCTACAGTATCTGACCCAGTTTAACATTAATGCAAGTAGATTCCTATGTGACAAGTTGTGTATTTTGACGTTCATTTTTATGCAACACTAGTACATTACTATTTCTTCAGTTTATGCACATCATAAGATATATATTTATTCACAAGTTCATAAATTTATAGACATTTGTTTCACTTTCAATTACTTCCTGCTTCAGAACACATGTATTCCTCCAGGTTTCTTTTTTTTAAAATTTTTATTGTTGGTTGTTCAAAATATTACATAGTTTTTGATATATCATATTTCACACTTTGATTCAAGTGGGTTATAAACTCCCATTTTTACCCCGCATACACATTGCAGAAAAACATCAGTTACCCATCCATTGATTTACATATTGCCTTACTAGTGTCTGTTGTATTCTGCAGCCTTTCCTCTCCTCTACTATCCCCCTCTTCTTCCCTCCCCTCCCCTCTTCTCTCTCTACCCTCTCTACTGTTATTCATTTCTCTCCCTTGTTTTTTTTCCTTTTTCCCCTCACTTCTTCTTGTATGCAATTTTGTATAACCCTGAGGGTCTCCTTCCATTTCCATGCAATTTCCCTTCTCTCTTCCTTTCCCTCCCACCTCTCATTCCTGTTTAGTGTTAATCTTCTCAGGCTCTTTGTCCCTACTCTGTTATTAGTTACTCTCCTTATATCAAAGAAGACATTTGGCATTTGTTTTTCAAGGACTGGCTAGCTTCACTTAGCATAACCTGCTATAATGCCATCCATTTCCCTGCAAATTCTATGATTTTGTCATTTTTTAATGAAGAGTAATACTCCATTTTGTATAAAAGCCACATTTTTTTTTATCTATTCGTCTATTGAAAGGCATCTAGGCTGGTTCCACAGTCTTGCTATTGTGAATTGTGCTGCTATGAACATCGATGTAGCCGTGTCCCTGTAGCATGCTCTTTTTAGGTCTTTAGGGAATAGACTGAGAAGGTTAACAGCTGGGTCAAACGGTGGTTCCATTCCCAGCTTTCTAAGAAATCTCCATACTGCTTTCCAAATTTGCTGCACCAATTTGCACTCCCACCAGCAATGTACAAGTGGACCCTTTTCCTCACGTCCTCACCAGCACTTGTTGTTGTTTGACTTCATAATGGCTGCCAATCTTACTGGAGCAAGATGATATCTTAGGGTGGTTTTGATTTGCATTTCTCTGACTGCTAGAGATGGTGAGCATTTATTCATGTACATGTTGATTGATTGAATGTCCTCCTCTGAGAAGTGTCTGTTCAGGTCCTTGGCCCATTTGTTGATTGGGTTATTTGTTATCTAATTGTCTAATTTTTTGAGTTCTTTGTATACTCTGGATATTAGGGCTCGATCTGAAGTTTGAGGAGTAAAGATTTGTTCCCAAGATGTAGGCTACCTATTTACTTCTCTTATTGTTTCTTTTGCTGAGAAAAAACTTTTAGTTTGAGTAAGTCCCATTTGTTGAATCTAGTTATTAACTCTTGTGCTATGGGTGTCATATTAAGAAATTTGAAGCCAGACTGCACAGTATGTAGATCATAGCCAACTTTTTCTTGTGTCAGACACTGTGTCTCTGATTTGATATCAAGCTCCTTGATCCATTTTGAGTTAACTTTTGTTCATGGCAAGAGAAAGTGATTCAGTTTCATTTTGTTGCATATGGATTTCCAGGTTTCCCAGCAACATTTGTTGAAGCTGCTATCATTTCTCCATTGTGTGCTTTCAGCCTCTTTATCAAATATAAGATAGTTGTAGTTTAGTGGATTGGTTTCTGTGTCCTCTATTCTGTACCATTTGTCCAACCGCCTGTTTTGGTACAGTACCATGCTGATTTTGTTACTATTGCTCTGTTGTATAGTTTGAAGTCTGGTATCACTATACCGCCTGATTCACAGTCTTTTCATGAGACTTCATTCCAAACGCATTATTTTCTATTTCCATAATCACCTTTGAAGCAAAACTCACATACACGTCATGATCAACCATAACCCTAATATTACCATTAGATGTATAACTGGTTGGAATGAAGGATTGTATATCAATATAGATTTTCTGTATATTTTCTGATATCAATTCAATCCATTATTTAAAGTTGGAAAAAGTTATATTATTTGTTCACAGTATGGTCTATTCATGCATTATGTCTATATTCATAGACACAGGGTACACCTTTTTATACCCCCAATACTTATTTATACATCTTCAAAATATTGCTCCCAGAAATGGTGGAAGAAATACTCATATCACCTGATGTACATATACATTTTATCAAAGTAATATTCTGGACACAATTACAAAGATCACACTTAAGGTTGTACCAAAGCCTAAATGGAAAGTGAGCATGGATCACGAAAAACATCCATGTCCAGGTTGCCTAATGCTCTCAAATGTCAACCCGATTGGTGACTACATATTTGTTTCTTCCTAAGATTATATATTCAACATCAATCCAGTTGAAAATGTCTAATCCTATCACTCAGTTTATACTTTGCCTGATTTCCTAATGTCTCTATTATTATCTGCTTTCCTTCATATTTTCCCCAGTTCATCATTGTGACTGACTCTTCACATGTGCTCACATTTACACTCACTCTGTACCCAAAACCCTATTGCTAAAGATTTTTTGGACCAAATCCTATATTCACTCTTCCGACTAATTCCTAATCCTACCGACTATCCCTTTTTGAGTGGATGTTCTCTTCGACATTCAATCATCCAAGGTACAAGGAACGCTACCATTGTATATTGATTAATCTGAGACATCTGTGCAGAATATAATTCAAAGCTAAGTATCCCAGTCAAGGGCCCAAAGACCTTCTGGGCTTCAAATTTTACCTAGATTTCTGTATTCATACTTATATTACACTTATATTCCTATGAATATTTCAGGTTCCCAATACCATAATTCATCCCGTAGAATGATTCCTAACCCAAATGGAACATGATATTAACCCTAACCATACACTGTTCCCTCAATCTAACTTTACGAAAGAGCAGGGACAGAGTTGGTCTTACAATACAGGAATTTAGAGGATCCTCCACCTGCTGAGAACCTCAAAGGTCAACAAAGAAATGATCCCTGGAGAAGATATAGGCAGCTATGAAGGACCTGTGAAAGCAAAAGTCATATTCCATGGCAAACAACTTGGTCAGATGAAGGGATGTGTCTGAATCAACATTTCTCTTCTTAATGTATAGAAGATGGACCAAACCAGGCTTGAACTCTGGTGTGATTCCCCTTACAGACTGAGTTCTGGAACTGACATCAGAAAAATATTGCCATTAATTGTGTTAGGATTTTAGGAGGCAACGCATGAGAGTCGCCCTTGGAAAGAAAAGTGAGATCTAGGAACAGGGTGGCTTTCCACAGAGCACTGGGAATCTCAGCCAGAATATCACATGATTTTATTTTGAAAGACGTGGCAGCCATAGTTGACAGTCAAAACACACATGGACCTCACATTGTAGACTGCAATAGGCCTGGCTTCATGTGACCTATTGGCCTGTGAGAGTTCTCCAGAGTTTTCATTGAAATGAGCTTCCCCACCATTTAATGGTTCCTGAATGAATTGTAACCCACAGTGCCTTCAACATCTTCCTTGAAAAACGGCTAGATAAATTCCATGAAATTTTTGAAATTCCCAAGACCAGGTGGCACTGGAGAACCTTTGGATGTCCTGTTGCTGATCATGAGTGTACCAGACAGTGCCTTGATTTACTGGGTTTCATGAAAATGGTGTAGAACAGATTTGCCAGTAAGTTGGAGCCTGCTGATTAGTGGGCCTAGAGCAGTGGTGTGTAGGTGTGTGATAATACATCTGTTGTGGGGCCATGTGGATCTGCCATTAGCTTCCAAATGGCTTGTGATTGACATGGTGTAGCCAACAGAAGCTTATTTGTAAATGCATCTTGTTATATGGAGAGATTTCAGGGCAATGTTCAGAATCATGTTGCTATGTATAAGGGGGCAAGCTCTGTGGGATATTAGCCTGGTTGATGCATTCCCCTGCAGACCCTGACCCAACACACGTGACAGAACCCGCTCCAGCACTGTGTCCCAGTTGAACTCCTTGTATTTTGTGGAGCAAATATGAAATTCCCAATGCAGCAGGAAGAAAAACCACGAAAAGTGGAGGACGAAAAAATGGCTTCACTGTCCACACGGGGAGACACTTAGCGCACAGTGGCCACATTTTACCAACAAAGAGCGAATTCAGCACTGCTGCCTCATGTTCACTGGAAAAGAAGAAACCATGTCCTCCAGGTCACATAGATGCAGACACAGCTTTGATGGTCTCATTAGAAAAGAACCTAAGCTCCTGACAACAATATATATTTCAAGTGTCAAACCTCAGAGGCAGTTCCTCAAGAAGTCTTTAGGCCGAAAGAGCTCCATGTTTGTGGAATGTTTACCCTGTCCCTTACTTTTGGAAACTATTCTACCACATCCAATGTTGTGAAACCCTGAGCATTTTCCATTCCATATATATATTAACAGATTTTTTACTCTTCTCCTCTATTTGTGTGTTATTTGGGGCAAAAGTAATGTCAAGGCATTATTCTGGATGAGAGTGGGAAGATTGTTTTGTAGCACATATTTGCATACACATTGGATTCATTTTCCTATTTTCCATTCGAAATACTGCATCCCTGACACTAATCCATACGCTACTAGACTCTGACTACTAATCCTAATATGATAAGGAAAACACCAAAACAGAATAGAAATAAAAAATTTCAGAAGAGGCATGGAGTATAGTTGGACTTGCCTTTTGCAGGATAAAAGGCAGCTGTAAAAAATCTAGTAAATTTTTAATTGAAATAGTTCTCCATGTGTTTTAAAGTTAACAAATATGTGAATTTCTGTCTCCCTTTCTCTGTACCCTCTTCAGCACTTGTATTTTTATATGCACATATAGAATCCTACCTGGTATAACACGTACATATTTGTGAGGTGGCTGACTTGGCAAATACAAGTTGTGAGAAGAGATCACTCAGCAGAAACACTGTTGGAAGTGAAAATTCACCCTATGTGTGAGCTTCCTAAGAGATCAAGATTATACATAAATCCATGTTCAGTAAAATAAATATTTTTTCATCAGTGGATGATATATATTTCATGATGAATTTCGATTGGAATATATATTGCTAATTGTTAATGTCTCAGTGGTTTTATATATATATATATATATATATATACACACTCTCCAAACTATTCAAAATATGAAATATATGATCTACATATACATTTTATCACAGCAAGATTCTGGACAAAAAATGCAAAAGACACAATATGATGGTATCAAAGCCTAAATGGAAAGTGAACATGGATTACTAAAAACATCCATGTCCAGGTTCCCTAATGCTCTCAAATGTCAATCATATTGGTGACTACATATTTGTTGCTTCCTAAGATTATATATTCAAACTCAACCCTGTTGAAAATTTCTAGTCCTATGATTGACTTTATACCTTACCTGATTTCCTAATCTCTCTAATGATATCTGCTTTCCTACATATTTTTCCAAGTTCACCATTGTTACTGACACTTCACATGTGCTGACATTGACATTCACTCTCTAAACAAAACCCTATTGTTAAAGAACTTTTATTCCAAATCCTATACACACTCTTCTTCCTAAAACTTCCAACTATCTTCCTATTCCTACCTACTATTCCTTTTTGACTAGATGTTCTCTTCAACATTCAATCGTCCAAGGTACAAGGTCCTATGCCATTGTATATCGATTTATCTTAGATATCTTAGTAGAATGTAATTCAAAGTAAAGTATCCCAATCAAGGGCCCAATGCCCTTCTGGGCTTCAAATCTTACTTAGATTTCAGTTTTCATACATATATTTCACCTCTATATTTTTATAAATCTTAAAGGTTACCAATATTATAATTCATCCAGCAGAATGACTCTTTACCCAAATCAAAAATGTTATTAACCCTAACCATACACAGTTCCCTCAATCTAACTTTACAGAAGAGCAGGGACAGAGTTGGTCTTAAAATACAGGAATGTAGGTGGTCTTCCTCCAGCTGAGAACCTCAAAGGTCCATGAATAAATGATCCCTGAAGAAGATGTAGGCAGATATGAAGGACCTGAGTGAGCAAAAGTCATCATTCATGGCAAAAACCTGGTCAGGATAAAGGGTAGTGTCTGAATAAGCCCCTCTTTTCTTAATGTAGAGAAGATGGACAAAACCAGGCCTGTGTGGAGAGCTGTTCCCGGGTGCCTATAGTTGATATTGCATTCTAACTTGTGAAAGTGTCACAGGAAGTAGGGGCAGCCTCCATCTCATGGGACCATTGGAAGCAACTATTAGGACAAAGTGGTTGCCAAGGTAGTGGCCTCATTCAGTTTCTGAAGAAAGTGACCTCACCACACTTCCTTGTTGATGGAAGTCTCTGAACATGGGATCCAGGAAGCCAGGCACCCAGAGCCAGTCCCAGTCCCAGTCCCAGTCCCAGTGGTCTCACTTGTTTGGATTTAGCATGGACAGATTCACTCTTTCTTGGTACCTACTGATGTGAGGATGGCCAAATGTGAGAAAAGCTCTGAAGAGGGGTCTTTCCTGAGAAAGCAGGTAGTGGCTCACCGCTGACTCTTGACAACTTCACAGAGTTGGACAAGGAGATCAGTTCTGAGACAGAACAGGTCATTTCAGGGGAACATAGTGTGGCCCACCAGTCAGAGGACACTCCAGATTGTCATAGACCTAGTTGCAGGAAGTAGGTGACTTTGAGGGTGTGGGTGTGAGTTTGCGGATTTTGTCTCATGTTCTGAGAATAGGTAGGAATGGCGGTTTGTTGGTTTGGAGTGAATAACTTCTGTTCATGTATGTGGATTTATAATCAACTTTTAACAAGATTATACTCAGAAATATTCATTCACCTGAAATACATATTTTTTTCCTAGTACTGAAAACTAACTTCAGTGAATGGTGCATATAACTCCTAATATTTCTACAGTAACTGACCCAGTTTAACATCAATGCAAGTAGATTCTTATTAGACATGATATGTGTTTTGGAGTTCGTTTTAATTCAACACTGGTACATTACTATTTCTTAAGTTTATGCACATTACAGTATATATATATTTCATTCACAAGTTCACAAATTTATAAGCATTTATTTCACTTTCAATCACTTCCTGCTTCAGAAAACATGTATTCCTCCATGTTTCTTGACTGGTCTTTTCATGAGACTTCTTTCCAAACACATTATTTTTGATTTTCATAATCATTTTGAAGCAAAACTCACACATTCTTCATGAAAAGCCATAACCCTAATATTACAATTAGACGTATAACTAGTTGTTATGAATGATTCTATATCAAAATATAATTTCTTATATATTTTCAGTTATCAATTCAATCCATTATTTAAAGTGGAAGCAGTTATATTATTTATTAACTGTATGGTCTATTAATGCATTATCTCTCTATTCATAGACAAGGGGTACACCTATTTTACCTTAGATACTAATTTATACATCTTCAAAATATTCCTAAAAGAAATGGTGGAAGAAATACTCATGTCACCAGATCTACATATACATTTTATCACAGTAATATTCTAGACAAAAAAAAGTCACCCTTAAGATTGTACCAAAGCCTAAATGGAAAGTGAGCATGGATTACATAAACTTCCATGTCCAGGTTGCCTAATGCTCTCAAATATCAATCCTATTGGTCACTACATATTTGTTTCTTCCTAAGATTATATATTCAACCTCATGCCTGTTGAAAATGTCTAATCCTATCACTCATTTTATACTTTACCTGATTTAGTAATGTCTCTATTTATATCTGCTATCCTACATATTTCCCCGGTTCATCATTGTGACTTACACTTCATGTGTGCTGAAATTTACATTCACTCTCTAACCGAAACCCTATTGCTTAAGAAGTTTTGGTCTAAATCCTATACTCACTCTTCTTTCTAAACCTACCGACCATCTTCCTAATTCTACCTACTATCCCATTTTGAGTGGATGTTCTCTTTGACATTCAATCATCAAAGGTACAAGGTCCTATGCCATTGTACATCGATTTATCTGAGACATTTGTGCAGAACATAATTCAAAGCTAAGCATACCAATTAAGGGTGCAATGCCCTTCTGGGCTTCATATCTTCCCTGGATTTCTGTTTTTATACTTATATTTCACCTATATATTCTTGTAAATATTATAGTTTCCCAATACCATTATTCATGGTGCAGAAAGATTCCTAACCCAAATTGAACATGTTATTAACCCTAACCATACACTGTTCCGTCAATCTAACTTTACAGAAGAGCAGCGACAGAGTTGGTCTTACAATACATGAATGTAGGCGATCTTCCACCTGTTGAGAACGTCAAAGGTCCATGCAGAAAGGATGCCTTGAGAAGATGTGGGCAGCTATGAAAACTTGAGAGAGAAAAGTCATCTTCTATGGCAAACAACCTGGTCAGCATGAAGGGATGTGTATGCATCAGCCTCTCTCTTCTTAATGTAGAGAAGATGGTCCAAACCAGTCCTAGGTGGAGAGCTGTTCCCGGGTGCCCATGGTTTATATACCATTCTAACTTGTGAAAATGTCATAGGAAGTAGGGGCAGCCTCCATATAATGGGACACTTGAAAGCAACTGTTAGGACAAAGTGCTTGCCAAGGAAGTGACCTCATTCAGTTCCTGAAGCATTGACCTACCTCACTTCCTTGGTGATGGAACTCTCTGAACTTGGGATCCAGGATGCCAGGCACCCGGAGCCAGTCAAGTCTCAGGCCCAGGGGTTTAACTTGTTTGGATTTACAAAGGAGAGTGTTAGTCTTTCTTGGTACCTTAAGATATAAGGATGACCAAATACCAGGAGAGCTCTGAATAGGGGCCTTTCCTGAGAAAGCAGGTAGTGGTTGGCCACTGGCTCCTGAAAACTTCACAGAGTTGGGAAAGAAGAGCAGATCTGAGACAAGACAGGCCATTTCGGGGGAACATACTGTGGCCCACCAGTCAGAGGAAACTCTGGATAGTCACAGATTTTAATGGGGGAAAGATGTGCCTTCGTGGGTGTGGGTGTGATTTTGTGGTTTTGTCTCATGATCTGAGAATAGGTAGGAAAGGCGTTTTTTTCTTTGATTTGTAGTGGTCTGCTTCTAGTAAGACGTTTGACAAGGCGAGTGTTTCTATGTCTGTGTATGCTACTGTGTCCGTGGTTGTAGACATTAGAAAAGAGAATGCAACAATTGATGTGTCCTGTATAGTAGAAAGCTTCCCAGCATTCATCCTGCCCAATTTATGAATGGACTGCCGCTTGCCTTATAAATGGGCAACACCTGCTAACTTCCTAAGTTCCTGTTTTCTTCCTGAATTCTCGCCACTCTCCAGAATAGACTCATGGTTTTTGTCCAAAATATGTACCACCTCCAAGCTCTGTGACATGTCCATGTACTGGATAGCTGGAGGGAATGGCGAGCATCTCAGAAAACTCAGATATCAGTGTGACCAGGAAAGTCTCAGTGGAGAAACCCTGCTTTGGACTTTTTCTTACCTATTGTTCTGTTGCCCTGAATGTCAGGAAGGTCTTTGCCTCAGGCCACCCCTTTGTGAACCCTGAAGAAAACAGTTTTCAAATGGAAATGAATGGGCATCACCTGTGGCTCTTTGCTTAATTGCTTTGGAAAAGGATGTGTCTGAATCAGCCTCTTGGCCCTGTGTGAGGCTGTGGCTTAGATTCTCAGCACCTGATTAATCCAAAGACAGATCCCATGTGTGCATCCAAAACCAAAATTGCCAAAAGAGCAGTTATTGTGAATGAAGTCTCTTGACTTCATTTCTAAGGTTCCTGAGGCCCATCAAGTGAGAATAGGCATCCTTTGGGTAAAATGAGTTCTTCAAAGCCCTGTGGAGGCTAGCCCAGAGGGTTTTGGTTTGTCTCATGACTCCCAATCATATAAAGAATCTATACCTGACATTCAGTAGGCCTCAAATTGGAGATGCAGAGCAGTATTAACAGCAGGCCTATTTGATCACTCCTGGTTCACAAGAAGGGTTTCCAGGCCACCCGGACTTTAGGCAAATGAGCGGCAAGGGAGCTTATTTTTCACACCATCTTGGGCTGCACCCCTCATGGAAAACTCCAGCCAGAAGTTATGATGAGTGTCTATATGTAAGAAGATGAGGGCCCTGTGGGTGTGTTTTGGTTTTCATTGTGGTCATTTTTGTGGCGGTTGGAAGAGATGACTGGGCCTACCTGGGCTTGAACTCTGGTGTGATTCCTCTTAGAGACTGAGTTCTGGAACTGACCTCAGAGAAGTACTGCCATGAAATGTGTTGGGATTTTAGAAGGCCACGCATCAGAATCGCCCTTGGAAACTGAGATAGAGGTCCAGGGAGGCTTTCCACAGGGCACTGGGAATCTCAGCCAGGATATCACATGATTTTATTCTTAAAGACTTGGCAGCCAAAGTTGAGAGTCTAAACACACATGGACCTCACATTGTAGACCTCAGTGATCCTGGCTTCATGTGAACTTTTGGCCACTCTTTGGGAAGCTTGCCTGTGAGTGTTCTCCAGAGATTTCATTGAAATGAGCTTCCTCACCATATAATGTTTCCTGCATGAATTGAAACCCACAGTAACTCCAACTTCATCCTTCAAAAATGGCTAAATAAATACCATCAAATTTCTGAAATTCCCAGACCAGGTGGCACTGGAGAACCTTTGGATATCCTGTTGCTGATCATGAGTGAAAGAATTCCCCACACAAAGACACTTCGCTAGGAGAATTCCAATTTTATTGCAAAAAGCTGTGTGCTTACATAGAACTAAAGGGGTGATGGTAGGGCTTAGATAAATGGCAGGGCACCAATTTATTGGCAAGTTCTTTCAGATATCAGCTCCAGAGCCAAGGAATTAGTTCTCATTGGGGCTAAGGTTCCCCGCCAGAGAGATTTGAAATTGGCACCGACGGGAGAGTTCACACGGGCGGGAACTTTTTGCATCACTGCAGAAAAGAGGAAGGTAGGAAGAAAAAGTCCTTAGGCACCATGTTGGGGTTTTTACTCTGGGGAATGGCTGCCATTTATACTTTTCCCAACATTCCTCCCTTTTTGTTTTCTTAGGAAGTGTGGCGTTGTTGGTCAGATCCGGCTGCTTCTTGCTGTTTGGGGGCGCTGTGGGGCCTAGAATGGGAAGTGGAGGAATTCTCGGGGGGCAGGTCTGGGGATATCATGGCAGCCAGAAAGAAAACCCAGTGGCTACAGACAGCTACTTCCATAGGGGTGAAGTCTATGAAAGTTCCCTGAAGCCTCAAGTTGTCGATGGCATTGAACCAGTCCTGGATGGAGGAGTTTGTTGGTATCAGTCACTGGTCCTGTTTCAGAGACTCTGGGAAATACTGGAAGCGTTGCCTGGACATGGCATCACCAGCACCTGAAGAAGATCAGAGCGAATAAAAACAGAATTAAGATAAAAATTAAAGCAAAGGTCAATTTTTGGCAGAAGTACCATGTTGGGGGACTGACAGAGAAGAGGCCAAGGGCCATGAGGAAACTTAGAAGGACATAAAGACTCATTAATCCAGGATGGCAGATTAAAAGGTTCTCCGAGCTCGTTGTCTCTCGCCGTCTGATGTCTGTTGCATTCCATCGTGCCTGGTAGTGAGCTTCAGCACTGAGTGAACTGTTCTCTTGGAGATGTTGGGGGTTCATCAGTCATCAGAGGCTGCTAGTGCCTAAGCAAAAGCTGGTTGAATGTTTGATTAGAAATTTTTTTTCAGTTGGGTTTGAAGGCACTTCATTATGCAGGGCAAGAGAGCACAAAAAAGGAGCATCCCAATAAGGGGCCCCAAGATTGGTAGTAAGTACATGGCAAGAAAGGATTGGAAGCAATTGGGTTGATAATTCCTGCAATTTAACAACATTTTTTTCTATTAGGCAAGATTCATTAACATAATGACAACATTCCTCTCTGAGGAACAGGCATGTTCCCCCTTTTTCTGCAATGAGAAGATCAATTGCCCTTCGGTTCTGTAAAGCCAGTTGTGCCAATGAAGTAACCGTCACTGCAAGGAGCCCAGAAACTGAGCAGTGTTATCAAGTGCTTCCTGCAGTTTTTGTTGCAGGTCATTGGATGCCCATAGAGCATGACCTATAGCTTCACCAGAGAGTTCGAGACTCGCCGCTGAGGTTGTTAATGTGAGGCCTACCAGAACCGGCAGAAAGACTGCCCTAAGGGTGCAGGAAGGTAGGGCCACCTGTCGGAATTCGATGGGAGTATACAAAGACAGCTGAGGAACTACCGTAACCAAGAAACAGATGCCAGAGACATTGATCGTTGAGGTACTTATAGACCCGTTACACCAGAGAAAATGTCCAGGTTTCATAAATCAGGGCTCGATGGGGTGCTAAAGCACAAGGAACAAATGGGTAAAGAATTCATTATTGTCAGGTGGAAACAGATGAAAGGAAATAAAGTATTGGTGGAACAACTTTCCCATAGTGGGATACGTGTCACATGTAGGGGTTTTCCTTTCTTAGAGAAATTGTAGGTTTTTGCTGAAATATTTCCTGCCGCTAATGGGACCGCTGCTAGAAGTGGACGACTAAGTGAAGCACAGAGAAAGAACTGAGAAGTAGGCACAGAAAGAGGGGTGGAGTTTAATAATCAAAGAGTTTGGTGTAGCAAATTGAGCCATGTGGGAGGGGGACCTGAGGGGGTTGAAGGCTCTGAATCCTCTTTAAATGAGCTATGGATAAGATCTCGAAGTTTTGATTCTGACTCCTTAATGTGTTCGACTACCTGGATGGTTGCCTTAGGTGGCGTAATCAGGGTGCGGCCAACAGTCATCCACATTGTGGGTCTGGCTGAGGTTGTCCGAGCATAGACAGCAAACTCAACATAGTCCCAACGTTTGGCCTTGGGGTCAGGTATATCTAAAGTATACCATCCATTGTTATTGGATGAAGAGCCTTTATGCCACTTTAGGTAACTAGAAGTCCACCCTTCATGGTAACCAAGTGAGTGGTAAGAATAGCTACCACATTCATGATGGAACCTGCATGACTTATAGGGGCACCCATTATATATCTCAGGCCACCAATGACAATAGTCTTTGGTTTGATGAAAAAGGAAGCAAATGAAAGGCCAGTTCCAGCTACCAGGGACGAAGGTCCTTGAAGGTGACAATTTTAGGGAAATAGATGTGCAGTTGTGGATGAAGCAAGCAGTTGCATCCACTGCGTGGACATTCTGCATGCCATGTTCTGAGTATCATTCCCGAAGAGTGAAAAAATACATTGTAGCAGAGGAGGGTAGATACCAGTCCTGACAGAGCACAGAAAATAAGCAGAGCACAAAAAACAAGCAGTTAGAGAAGACTAGGGTGTTGGGAGAGCTCATTGTGCCTTCTTTAAGAGGAATTGTTCTGCGGGAAACACCGTGTTAGCCGCAACTTAAATGTGTGAGATGGGAGTGGAGAGCAGGAGTAAAGGGGAGGTTCAGGAGGTGATTCTTGGAGTTCCTCTGGGGTGGTCCTGTCGTCATCAGGTGGGACTCTTGGTGATATGGCTTCAACCTAGATATGTGAATCGAAGGGGTGAGACAGTTGTCTGATAAGGAGAGTTAGGTGGAGTTGGGGGTACAGAGAATGACAGGATAGGGGCCTTCCCATTTTGGGGCAAGAGGCCCGTTCTCCTCTGGGGTATTATAATAGACTAGACTCCCAGCTGTTAATGGAGGAGTGTTTGGAGTGGGGACTGGGTCCAGAAGAAGCCAGTCCTGATATTTCCAGAGTTCCGAGCAAAGATAAAACAAGAGAGGCAAAGACAAATCTCGGGTGAGAGGTCCTTGTGAAATGACCAACCCAGGGGGGATAAGAGGTCTTGAATACCTTATCTCAAAGGGAGACCGTAAAGATGGTTTCTTAGGTAGAGCTCTGATTCAAAACAAATCCAAGGGAAGGAGTTTGACCCAGTCTAAGTTTAATTCCATTGTCAATTTGGTAAGGACTTCCTTTAGAGTACGATTTACCCTTTCCACTTTCCCTGAAGCCTGAAGGTGATATGGACAGTGAAAATGTCACTTGAAGGAGAGGGCTTGAGAGACCTTTTGTGTGATCCTAGAAATAAACTCAGGGCCATTGTCAGATTGTAGGAAAGTGGGCATTCCAAACCTGGGGATGATGACTGTCAGAAAGATTGAAGCTACAGTGGAAGCCTTTTATTGGAAATGGGAAATGCCTGAACCCAACCAGAGAAAGTGTCCACAAAGACAAGGAGGTATTTAGTGTGCCATACTTTGGGCATGTTGGTGAAGTGTACCTGCCAGTCAGCAGTGGGAATGTGTCCCCGGGCTTGGTGGGAAGGGAAAGGTTTGGGCCTTAAAAAAGTATGAGGGTTGGTCCGCTGACAGATCTGACAATTAGAGGCTATATTCTGTAGCATGGCTTTGTCAGAGGGGGTGAGGGAGAAGAAGCTCTGTAAAAAGAGGGTCAAAGACTGAGAATCGGAATGGAATAGAGTATAAAGGAACTTGAAAAGATCCTTGTTCTTACTGGAAGAAGTAGTGGCTTCAGATGAGATGTCTAAAGTGGCCATTATATGTCCCCCAATGGGGGCAATAACTGGAAGTGGTGGCAGCCATTCGTGCCGCCTGGTCAGCTTTGGCATTGCTCTCAGTGATAAGAGAGCCGTCCTTCTGATGGGACCTACAATGGACAACTCCCAACTGGGTGGGAAAGTGGGAGGCCTCTATCAGATTGCTTATAAGAGCCGAATTAGTGATCACATTACCTTTGGTGGTAAGTAGTCCTCGCTCCTTTCATATTGCAGCATGGGAAAATAAGATATGGAAGACATATTTTGAGTCAGTATAAAGGGTAAGGGATTTGCCTTGTGCTAGAAGGCAGGCACGAGTGGCTGCTATGAGTTCAGTCTGCTGGTTGGTAGTTCCTGAAGGTAGAGCTTTGGCCTCTATAATCTCAGTGGCTGAAACTCCAGTGTATCCAGAGTAATGAGTGCCATTCTGCCTAAAGAAACTGCCGTCAGTGAACCAGATAAGGTCAGGCTTGGTGAGTGGTCCCTCAGAAATTGAAGAATGACAGGGAAGGAAATCATCTAAGGTTTCCAAGCAATTATGAATTGTTGTGTTAGACGTGGGAGTCATTGGGAGCAGTGAGGCAGGGTTCAGTGCAGAGCAGGGGAGGAAAGTAATATTAGGGTTTTCCAGAAATGAAGTGGGGAGCGACAGAACTCTGGATGGAGGAAGGGTTTGAAGGCCCTTATAAGCTAAAAGATCCTTCAAGTGATGTGGGGAGTGAATAGTTCAAGGGGCCCCAAAAGTCAGCTTAGAGGCTTCTTTGTGTAAAATTTGTTCAGCAGCCAGAGCTTTTAAGCAAGGGGCCTACCCACAGATTGTATGGTCTACTTTATTGGACATATATGCCAGAGGTGCAAATGTAGGCCCATAGTTTTGACCTAAGACCCCAAATGCTTGCTCCCCTTTTTCATGGACATATAGATGAAATGGTCTTGAAATATCAGGAAGGTGCAAGGCAGGTGCCTTTAAGAGGAGTTGCTGAAGCCTGCAGAAGTGGTAGTTAGGGGAGGAGGCAAGAGATTCATTAGGGGGTCCCTTTGCTAGGTCATACAGGCTTTTGGCTAGAAGAGAATAATTTGGGATCCAGGCCCTAAAATAAATGCTAGTCCTAGGAATGATAGTATTTCGGCTTTCGTATGGGGCACTGGAAGATCAGAAAGGAGTTGCCTCCTATCCAGTGTTATTTCCTTTTTCCTAGGTGTAAGGCAAAAAACAAGATAGATGAGAAAAAACTGGAAAACATGGGCCTTGTGGGGAGACACCCTATATCCCTTGTATGCTAGGAAATTAAGAAGCTGAGCAGTGTGGGATTGAGAGTGTTCCCAAGAGGGACTACATAGAAGAAGGTCATCGACATACTGAAGGAGAGTAGAGTCAGGACAGGTCGGGTGAAAGGATGTGAGGTCCTGGGCAAGAACTTGGCCAAAGAGATGGGGCCTATACCTGAATCCCTGTTGGAGGACAGTCCAGGTAAGCTGACGAGAATGGCGGGTGTGAGGGTCAGTCCACGTAAAAGCAAAGATATCCTGAGATTCTGATGACAAGGGAATAGAAAAGAATGCATCTTTGAAATCTAGGATCAAGAAGTGGGTAGTAGTGGCATGGATCTGAGAGAGGCAGGGGTAAGGGTTGGGCACTAGCGGGTGGATGGGGACCACAGAGGAGTTGACAAGGTGAAGGTCTTGAACCAGCCTGTAGGACCCGTTAGGTTTCTTAACTGCCAGAATGGGGGGTGTTGAAAGGAGATTGTGTAGGCCTAAGATACCCCTTTCATAATAAATCCTGGATGATGGGTTCTAATCCGAGGAAGGCTGTGGTTGTGAGTAGATATTGTGGTTGACTAATATATCTTGAAGGGTCGTGTAAGACAATATGAATAGGACTTCATTTAGCCATAGAGGGTGTAGTTGTGTCCCAAACCTCAGGGTTAACTGGTTTAGATAGTCGTGGGAGACTGCATGAAGGAGGTGTATTTGCCCCTAGGAACATCATGAGGAAATGAGAGGTAGAATAATGTGGGGTGATATGTGAATGGTGACTTTTAATAGTGAGAGTATGTCATTAAGACATGACGGCCATCTGGGGTTTCTGGGTCGAGTTTTGTGTACTGTTGAAGGGCCTTGGTTAGTCTATCCTGGAAATCTGAAGGTGTTTCCTCCTTCCTTTGAATGACCTCCTGCACCTTTTGAAAGTTAACAGCCTTGCGGGTGGCCTTTTTCAGCCCCGCCAAGAGACAGGATGTAAAATGGTCACGAAACTGTAAGCCTTCACGGGTCTTGTAATCCCATAGGCGATCCTGCTCTGGGACAGCATGAGGGCCTGTGGGGTGGGTAGGATTGATCCTATGATTTTCATCAGCATGGGCTTGGGCTAGCTCCCAGACTCATTGCCTTTCCTTGGGGAGAAGTGTATTGGCCAAGAGCATGTAGATGTCATGATGAGTGAGGCTACATACTTGCAGGACCCATTGAAACTCCCGAATGTAAGTGGTGGGGTCAGTGGTGAAAGAGCCTAACTTCCTCTCTAGCTGAGTAATGTCCGACATGGAAAACGGAACGTGGACTCTGATGACACCCTCGGGACCAGCTACCTCACGAAGGGGTGCAATTGTCTTGGGGGTGGGAAGGAGTCCCTTAGACCTGGTAACAGGAGGACTGAAAGAGGAAGGCGGTGAACAGGAAGGAGAGGGAGAGGAAGGGAGTGTCTCTGTGGAGGAGGAGGAGGTGGAGCAGGCAGAAGAGGGCGGAGGAAAGAGGGATGAAACGGAAGGCGGAGGATCCATGGAATTAGGCAGAGGAAGAGGAAGGTATAGCGGGAGAGAAGGGGCAGATGGGGCTGGGGGATAAGGTGGGGGTTCATCTGTTTGGTCGAATGAGGAAGAATCTGTGAAGTCAGGAATAGAAGTAGGGGAAGAGAGGGGTTTTCAAGCAAAGAGGACCTGAGAGGGAGGGCAAAAGGAGCAGAGATTAGGGTGCTGTGTGTGAAGGCTAAAATCTTACATGCAGGGAATCTCCCTCCACTTTTTCAGATGCTGGCAGTAGTTAAAAAGGTCCCGGAAGAGGTTTGGATCTAAGGAGCCTTCTGGTGGCCAATGATTGCCATTATCCAGTGGATATGTAGGCCAATCATGGGTACAGATTTTGATTAAAAGTTTGGGCTTGATGTCTGGTGTGAGGGAGAGTGTGGCCAGATTTTTTATTAAACATTTGAGAGGTGAGTCTTCAGGTGCAGACTAAGAGGTGCCCATAGTCACAGGGAGAGATGGGAGAGAGAGAGAGAGAGAGAGAGAGAGAGAGAGAGAGAGAGAGAATACGAGTAAGCAAGAAAGACAAAGAGAAAACCCGGGCTGGAACGGCTTCCAGGAAGCTCAGGGCAAACGGGGGTCAGGTGGGCGTCCCCAAAATGACAAGCCATCACGAGGAAATACAGAGGGCACTACCTGGTCATCACCAGTGAAGTGCGATCTGTGAAACCAAAAGGAATTGGAGCCAAGGGCAACCTGACGTCAGGAAAGTTTTCAACTGCAGCAGAAGAAGTCAGTAATGAAAACAAAACTCTGGCTCTGACAGAATGCAATTCCAGGCCGGGAGTTCAGTTTTCGCAGAGCAGAGAGGCAGCTTCAGCCAGACACAGCCACCCCACAGGATACAGCAACTCTAGCCGGCAGCAGCAGCGGCAGTGGAGCAGGAAAATCCATAAAGCCTCTCGTGTAAACTCAGAAGCCTCATGCCCCAAAAAGAAACGAAACACCAGAGGGTCCACTGCAACTAGTAAAGGTCTTAGTGGGAGGAATTCCCTCTCCCCTACCAGGCATCTGGAGTGTGCCTGATGATCACTGTCACAAAACCAGTGGCAGCCTGAAGGGAGTTGGTGAGCCGGGGTCAGGGGAGGATTACTTACATCAGATCAGTGGTGAGTGCAGAAAGCTGGCGTCTGAAAAGAGAGGACTAGGGCAGAGTGTCTCGGCGGAGTGGGGGACGGGGCTCTTGTTGGAAAGAGCTCACCTGTATCCTCTCACGGGGCACCAGAATGAAAGAACTCCCCATGCAAAGACACTTCACCAGAAAATTCCAATTTTATTGCAAAAAGCTGTGTGCTTATATATAACTAAGGGGGAGATGGAAGGGCTTAGATAAATGGCAGGCAACCCATTTATTGGCAAGTTCTTTCAGATATCACCTCCGGAGCCCAGGAATTTGTTCTCATTGGGGCTAAGGTTCTCCGCCAGCGAGATTTGAAATTGGAGGAGGCGGGAGAGTTCACACGGGCGGGAACTTTTCACGCCACTGCAGGAAAGAAGAAGGTAGGAAGAAAAAGTCCTTAGGCACCATGTTGGGAATTTTCTCTGGGTTATGGCTGCCGTGTATACTTTTCCCAACAATGAATATACCAGACAGTGCCTTGATTGACTGGTTTTCATAAAAATGGTTTTTAACAGAGATGCCAGAAAGTTGCATCCTGCTGAGTAGTGGGCCTAGAGCAATGGTGGGCAGGTGTGTGATAAAACATCTGTGGGGTGGCCATGTGGATCTGCCATTGGCTTCCAAATGGCTTGTGACTGACATGGTGAAGCCAGCAGACCCTTATATGTAAAGGCATCTTGATATATGGAGAAGTTTCATGACATTGTTCAGAATCAGGTTGCTATAGTCAAGGAGGCAAGCTATGTGGGATAGAAGTCTTGTTCTTTTATTCTCCTGCAGACCCTGACCCACCACACGTTACAGAACTCCCTCCCGCACTGTGTCCCAGTTGAAAACCTTGCATATCATGAAGCAAATACAAAACTCCCAGTGCAACAGCAAGAAACACCATGAAAATGGAGGATGACCATATGGTTTCACAGTCCACATGGTAGACATTTAGCCCCCAGTGGCCACAGTTTACCTAAAAAGAGAGAATTCAGCCCTGCTGACTCATGTTCATTGAAAAAGAAGAAACCATGTCCTCCAGGTCTCATAGATTCAGTCAGAGCTTTGATGGTCTCACTAGAAAGGAAGCTAAAGCTCCTGACAACAACATATGTTTCAAGTGCCCAACCTCACAGGCAGATTCTCAAGAATTCTCTAGGACAGTAGACCTCCATGTTTGTGGAGTGTTTACCCTGTCCTTTACTTTTGGAAACTCCTCTACCACTTCCAAGGTTTTGAACTCCTGAGCATATTCCATTCCAGATATGTATTCACAGATTTTCTAACTCTTCTCTTCTAATTGTGTCTTACTTAGGGCAAAGGTATTCTCAAGGCATTGTTCTGGATGAGAGTGGGAAGATTTTTGTGTAGCACATATTTACATACACATTGGATTCATTTTCAAATTTTCCATTCGAAATACTGAACCCCTGATACTAACCCATACCGTACTAGACTCTGACTACAAATCCTAATATGATGGAGAAAAATAACCCAAATAGAATAGAAATATAAGCAGTTCACAGGAGGCACGGTGTATATTTGGTTTTGCCTTTTGCATGATATAGGTTAGGAGTTATAAATCTTGTCAATTTTTTGTTGAAATAGTTCTCCATGTGTTTGGAAAGTTAACAAATATGTGAATTTCTGTTTCCCTTTCTCTGTAGGCTATTCAGCACATGTATTTTCATATGCACATATAGAATCTTACCTGGTATCACACGTACATTCCTGTGAGGTGGCTAACTTGGCAGATACAAAGTGTGAGAAGAGATCACTCCTCCTAAACACTTTTGGAACTGAAAATTCGAACTGTGAGTGAGCTTCCTAGTTGAACAACATTATACATAAATCCATGTTCAGTAAAATTAATATTTTTGGATCTGTAGATGATATATATTTCACGATGAATTTTGATTGGCATATATATTGCTACTTTTTAATGTCTTTGTTTGTGTTTTGTATATATATATATATATATATATATATATATATATATATATATATACTCTCCAGATTTTTTAAAATATGAAATATATGCATCTTATTATTCACTCCCTACATTTATTCATGTTCATGTGTGTGGATTTATAGTAAACTTTTCACAACATTATTCTCAGAAGTGTTCATTCACCTGAAATACATATTTTTTTTCCTAGTTCTGAAAACTAACTTCAGTGACTGTTGCATACAAATCCTAATATTTCTCCAGTAACTGATCCAGTTTAACATTAATGCAAGTAGATTCCTATGGGACATGATGTATATTTTGATGTTAGTTTTTATTCAACACTGGTTCATTACTATTTCTTCAATTTATGCACATCATAGTATATATATTTCATCCAGAAGTTAGTAAATTTGTACGCATTTGTTTCGCTTTCAATCACTTCCTGCTTCAGAACACATGTATTCCTCCATGTTTCTTGACTGGTCTTTTCATGAGACTTCTTCCCAAACACATTATTTTTGATTTCCATAATCACTTTTGAAGCAAAACTCACACACTCTTCATGATAAACCATAACCCTAATATTACTATTAGATGTATAACTCGTTGGAATGAATGTATGTATATCAATATAAGATTTCCTGTATTTTTTCAGATATCAATTCGATCCATTATTTAAAGTTGGAACTAGTTATATTATTTATTCACAGTATGGTCTACTCATGAATTATCTCTATATTCATAGACACAGAGTACACCTATTTGTACACCCAATACTAATTTTATGTCTTCAAAATATTGCTGCAAGAAATGGTGGACGAAATACTCATGTCTCCTGATCTATATATTCATTTTATCAAAGTAATATTTTGGACACAAAAAGCAAAGGTCATACTTATGATTGTACCAATGTAAAAGTCATTCTAGCATTGGAGGAAGAGACAACCAAGAGACTGTCTCATGCAACAGCAAAGGGTTTATTCTTGGTCCAGAATGCTGGGGCTCAGACCTAATTTGAATAGAGCCTAGAGCCCTTAGAACATCTTAAGCAGAGCTTACATACTTAACTTGGAGAGGGAAGGGAAGGAAGTTTATTGGTGGTTCAGGGCGAATGGACGGTTTGTGTGCAACTGAGTGAGGGATTACATTCTGCAGTTTGGCATTTGGGGACAGCACATTCTGGGAACAAGATTACCAAACAATTCTCAAGATTTCAATAGTGTTTTGTTAAGAATACAGAAAAACAGGAAGTGACAAATACCTATTTTATTAATCTTTCATTCCCCACTTCTTCTTCTGGTTACGTTTAATCATAAAAGTGATCATTGAGGGATGTCACATTTTATGTCTGCTAGTGGGGTATATTGTTGTCTGATTACCAAAATTTAACTTGTCCAATTTGAGCTTGAAGAAATGAAACTACACGGTGGAGCAAACAGGGTCTAGAGTTAGCAATAATATGATGATTATTAATGGACCGGCCAAAGCTGATAAAAGCGTAGTTTACCAGGGGGACTGTGTGAACGAAGACTGTAACCACCCTTTTGGGGCCTCTCTCTCTCGTTGATGCGCTTTAAGGTGTCTTCTCAATTTACTCATAGATAATTTTACAACCAGTATGATCGGAATAAAAACAACATTCTTCCCTCAATACAGCACAATGGCCCCCTTTTCTCATGAAGAGGAGGTCCAACCCTCGCCTTTTCTGTAAAACAACTTCAGAGAGAGATTTTAAAGATTCCTGTAAGGCTGTGATGGAGGTTTAATATCTTAAAGCTTTGTTCTACTGCTGCTTCTAATTGGGTCATTTGTTGTGTTCCATGGACTACGGCAGTGGTTCCTGTGCCCAGCCCTGCAGCAACTTCTATTCCTAATAGGATGGCTAAAGTGAGGAATACAGATTCCCGGCAGAACCGGGTTGTATGCCCCCCGCTTTTTGATCTTAATGAACCTGCATCATGATAGAGCACTCTGGGAAACATCTGCACCATTACATAATTAATTGCACCAGTTGACAATTTTATGAAAACATAAACAATGTTTAAGTATATAGAATAATACTCTTGTTGGTATGGACAGGGCAAGGCACCTAAGATAGCACCAAAAACAGAGAAACAGTCATATTTGGTTGCAACCGGATATAGAGGGCATTGCTTCTGTTGTAATCAATTAATCCCTTGAACCCCAAGTTTAGGTAGTTTTAGAATTTTGTCCCCAATATGTAATGGAAGGGGCTCAGAAGTTCACAGTCTGCAGAAGTCCACAAAAAGCAGTTTTTGTTTCTTTTTTTTTTTCCTCTGTTCTGGGCAAGTTAACTTTTTAAGGACACCTAGGAGAGGGAGAGCTTTTTTCTTCTCTTTTTTGTTTTCTCCCTGCCAGCTGTTACCATGGGGTCCAGTTGGTAACTTCTTTATCTTACAAATGTAGCCATCCCTGTGAAGCCCCAGCTCAAAGCCAGAGGCCTTGTTCACATATTTTGTGAAAAATTAGTAAGGGGCTGTCTAGCTTAGGAGTGCTGATTTCTCCAGCCAGTTGCCAAGTAGAACAGGCAACATGAAAAGAGGAAGTTTGTCTACATTGAACTCTTTTATAGGGACTCTTTTGCTGAAAGTCCTAAAGTCAGCCTTGGTGAAGAATTTTGGAGAAGGTCAGTTAAGACTTTTTTGTGGGCCTTTTACAGAGGGGAAAGATGGGGAAGGCGGGGGGGAGAGCAGCTACATGGATCTGTGTATGAGAAAGGAGAGATGTAAAAGAATAATGAGAAAGGGGTTTGGGATTTTCCTAGCAACAAAATCGTGAGCAGTAGAACAGGTAGAGCAGAGGGGAAGACGGGAGTGAGTATCCCAAAAAGTCTCTGAGGGACTTTAAATTCTTAGTAACCTGTTTTCAGTGATGACAAAGCTACTTTAAAAGCCATTTTTATTACATCTTGGATAGGGTTCTGAGGGCTCTCCTCAGCTGGTTTGAGCTTTGGTATAGCTGGTAAGAGGACCTGGTGGGACCCGGTGCGGGCACTGACAGAAGAAGAGAGGAGTGAGTTTGTGGAGGGGTGCCTCACTACCTGCTACCTCAGCAAGGGGGCAATTGTCTGAGAACCGAGGTTTGGGTTTTGATCTAGAAATTGGAGGGGAGAAATCAGGTTGCTGAGGTGGGAGTGACAGCAGAGATTCTGGAGCAGAAGGCAGAGGGTGAGGATCTATTGGAGAAGCATAGTTCAGGATGTGAGAGAAGGAGGGAATTGGCCTGCCCATAGGGGAATCTCCTTTCACCATTTTGAGCACTTGCAGAAGTTAAAAAGGTCACACAGAATTTGAGGATCTAGAGACCCATCTGGGGGCCATCAGTTTTGATTGTCTAATTGGTAATATGGTCAATGCTGTGTACTGAATTTGATGAGGAGTTTGGATTCCACCAGGCAGCCCCTGTATGCTCACATCCCCATGACTTACAGAAGAAGTCGGCTTTTGCCCCACACAGCCATGGCTGTTTGTGGTTTTGATAGTCCGCCGGGAAAACATAGTAATCTAGGCTAGCCAACCTGCATCTGGCTCGTGTGTCCCTACATCCATAATGTTTGTTTCCATTATCTATGGTACAGAAGGCATTTAACGGAATTTTAGTGGGATCCTCTTCTTCAGGGATATCCCAATAGGAACGACCTATAACCAGCTGACAAATATCTGGGTGGAGAGATGGCCACCAGGTCCCTAAGGGGGCTGTATGCGAGATAGATCATACTTCTTGTCTAGTAGGATTTGTGATTAGCCATCGCTGCTGTACGGGCTGATGAGCATTAGGACTACTTGTGGCCAAGGGGAGAATCTATAGCCTTATCCACCTGGTGAATACACCATTTGAAAGGGTTACCACTCTTTTCCAGTATCCAGCCAGAGTCTGGAGAGGGCGCAGGCTTGAGATGAGAGGCATGGATCCAGCAAGTGATTCCGTCTACATATACCACTGTAGGTGTTATAAGTAGCACCTGGTATGGTCCTTTTCAGCCGGGTTCCAGGGATGACACCTGATGTCGTCTTATGTAGACGAAGTCTCTTACTTGATATCCATGTGGAGTCCCCTCGTCCCCAGGGTGGTAGGCAGTGGCCAGCTGTTTCCACAGGTATCGCTGAGTTCTTTCAAGAGCTTTTAGTCTGTCAAGCAAGTATTTCTTGCATGAAACAGTGCATAAGGCAGGAACATACTCTAATCTTTTATGCCGGTCTCTAAGCTTAATTTCGTTTAGGTCTCTTTAATGGTTCTATTTATTTTTTTTTTTCCTGTCCTGAGCTCTGGGGTCTATATGCACAATGTAACTTCCAATTAATCCCCAGGGTCCTGGCTAAGCTCTGACTCACCTGGGCCATGAACACCGTTCAATTAACAGACCCTATTACCTTAGGCAGGCCGTGTCTTAGAAAAATATCTTTCAGGATGTACTTGACCACCGTTTCAGCGGTTGTTTTTTTTTTTTCTTTTTTTTTGTGAGAAAGGATTCAATCCATCCTGAAATTGTATTTACAAAGACTAAGAGATATTTAAGTCCATACCTTGCTGGCTTAATTTCAGTGAAGTCCACTTTCCAGAATTGTCCTGGTCTGGTTCCTCGTAGGTGCTTTCCTGCAGGAAGCTTGGAAGTGTAAGCATTAACCAATTGACAGAACCGACAGGCTTTTGTGAGTTATTTCCTTTCACTGTGAGTGAGTTAGTCGAAATCTCTGTTCCTGATCCTTCAGGAATGCCTGCAGTTTCTTTGAACCAAGGTGAGTAAGTTGATGTACATTTTTAATGTAGTGTAGTGCTTTCTGAAATTGCAGGCTGGGCTCAGTGAAGTTGAGGAGTTCAGTGTCAGTGTTTTAAATGTTATAAAAAGCTTGCTGGTGCTAAAGGGTCCATTGGAATTGGGCATCCTCATTTAACAGAGGGTATAAAGGAGCCTCAAAGAACACAAACCCAGGTATCCATAACCTGCAAAAGCCAGCAGTCCCAAGAAACTCTCTGTGTTGTCCCCTGCTAGATGGCAGTGGTATCTGCACAACAGTTTGTTTTCTGGGCTCAGTGAGCCATCATTTACCGCCCCTAATGGAATACCCCAGGAAGATTACTTCTTGCTGGCAAATTTGGGCCTTTTTGGCCGAAGCTCTATACCCGAGTTCAGCAATTTCTGATAATTGTGCTTGGGTCCCAGACTCACAGTTTTACTTGGTGTTGGCAGCCAGTAGCAGGACATCCACATATTGAAGCAGAGTGACTTTGGGGTGCGTAGTTCTGAAGTTGTTGAGATTTCTGTGGAGGGCTGAATCAAAGAGAGTGGGGGAATTTTTGAACCCCTGTGGGTGTTTAGTCCAAGTTAGTTGACCAGACGTTCCAGTTTCTGGGTCTACCCAGTCGAAAGCAAACAGAAACTGACTATCTTTATGCAGAGTCAAGCAAAAGAAAGCATCTTTTAATTCCAGAAGAGTATACCATTTTCACTCAGCTACAGCAAACGGTTTATTGGGGGTCCAGCATGCTGGGGCTAAGAGCTCAAATGAAAAGAGTAGAGAGCCCTGAGAACAGCTTAAAGAGAGCTTATATACTTTTCTTGGAGAGGGCATGGAAGGAAATTTTTGATGGGTCAGGGCGAGTGGGTGGTTTGCATGCAACCAGGTGAGGGAGTACATTCTGCAGTTTGGCAGTTGGGGACAGCACATTCTGGGAACAAAATTAGCAAACAGTTCTCAAGATTTCAACAGTGTTTTGTTAAGCATACAGAAAAACAGGAAGTGACAAGTACCTATTGTATTAACCTTTCACCAAAGCAAAATGCAAAGTGAGCATGGAATACTAAAATCAACCATGTCCAGATTGCCTAATGCTCTGAAATGTCAATCCTATTGGTGTCTACATATTTGTTTCTTCCTAAGATTATACATTCAACTTCAACCATGTTGAAAATGTCTAATCCTATCACTCACCTTATACTTTGCCTGATTTTCTAATGTCTCTATTGATATCTTTTTCCTACATATTTTCTCCAGTTCATCATTGTGAATGACTTTTCACATGTGCTAATATTTACATTCACTCTCTAAACGAAACAATATTGCTAATGAACTTTTGGTCCGATTCCTATACTCACCCTTTTTACTAAACCTACCGACTATCTTTCTAATCCTACGGACTATTCATTTTTAACTGGATGTTCTCTTCTACATTCAATCATCCAAGGTACAAGGTCCTATGCCATTGCATATCGATTTATCTGAGACATCTGTGCAGAACATAATTCAAAGCTAAGTATCCCACTAAAGGGCCCAATGCCCTTCAGGGCTTCAAATCGTACCTAGATTTTCTGGTTTCATACTTATATTTCACCGATATATTCTTGTGAATATTGCAGGTTCCCAATACCATTATTCATTCCGCAGAATGATGCCTAACCCAAATAGAATATGTTATTAACCCTAACCATACACTGTTCTCTCAATCTAACTTTACAGAAGAGCATAGACAGAGTTGGTCTTACAATACAGGCATGTAGGTGATCTTCCAATTGCTGAGAACCTCAAAGGTTGATGCAGAAATGATCCCAGGAGAAGATGTAGGCAGATATAAAGGACCTGAGAGAGCAAAAGTCATCTTCCATTGCAAACAACCTTGTCAGGATGAAACGATGTGTCTGAATCAGCCTCTCTCTTCTTAATATAAAGAAGATGGACCAAACCAGCCCTGTGTGGAGAGCTTCTCCTCGGTCCCTATGGTTTATATACCATTCTAACTTGTGAAAGTGCCACAGGAAGTAGGGGCAGCCACTATCTCAAGGAACCCTTGGAAGCCACTGTTAGGACAAAGTGGTTGCCAAGGCAGTGACCTCATTCCGTTCCTGAAGGAATTGACCTAAGTCACATCTTTGGTGATGGAACTCCCTGAACTTGTTACCCAGGAAGCCAGGCACACAGAGCCAGTCCCAGTCCCAGTCCCAGTTGGCTCACTTGTTTGGATTTACCAAGGACAGAGTCTGTCTTTTTTGATACCTAATGATTTGAGGATGGCCAAATGCAAGTAGAGCTCTGAAGACGGGCCTTTCCAGAGAAAGCAGGTAGTGGTCAGCCCAGGCTCCTGACAACTTCACAGAGTTGGACAAGGAGACCGGATCTGAGACAGGACAGGCCATTTCGGGGGAACATAGTATGGTCCACCAGTCAGAGGACACTCTGGAAAGTCACAGACTCACTTGGGGGAAGGAGGGGCCTTTGTGAATGTGGGTGTGAGTTTGTGGATTTGTCTCATGTTCTCAGAATAGGTAGGAAAGTCAGTATGTTTGGTTAGGAGTGGACTGTTTCTAGAAAGTCGTTTGACAAGGTGAGTGTTTCTATGTCTGTGTATCTCACTGTGTCCGTGGTTGAAAACATTAGAAATAAGAATTCATCAATGGATGTGTCCTGTCTAGTAGAAAGCTTCCCAGCATTCATCCTGCCCATTTTAGGAATGGATTGCAGGTTTCATTATTGATGGGCAACACCTACTATCTTCCCAAGATCCTGTTTTCTTCCTGAATTCTGGCCACTCTCCAGAATAGGCTCATGGTTTTGTGTCCAAGATATGTACGACCTCCAAGCTCTGTGACATGGCCATGTACTGGATAGCTGAAGGGAATGCGAGCATCTCAGAAAACTCAGATATCAGTGTGACCAGGAAAGTCTCAGTGGAGAAACCCTGCTTTGGGCCTTTTGCTAACCTATTTGCCTGTTGCCATGAATATCAGGAAGGTCTTTGCCTCAGGCCAGCCCTTTGTGAATCCTGAAGAAAACTGTTTTCAAAAGGTAATGAATGGGCATCACCTGTGGCTCTTTGCTTAAATGCTTTGTAAAGGGATGTGTCTGAATCTGCCTCTTTGCCCTGTGTGAGGTAGTGGCTTAGATTCTCAGCACCAGTTGGATCTAAAGAAAAATCCAATGTGTGCATCCAAAACCAAAATGCAAAAAAGATCAGTCATGGTGTATGAAGTCTCTCACCTTCCTCTTTTAGGTTCCTGACCTCCATCAAGTGAGAATAGGGATCCTTTGGGACAAATGAGTTCTTTCAAGCCCTGCAGAGATGATTGGGTTTTCTCATGACTCCAAATCACATGAAGAAACTATACCTGACAGTCAGTAGGCCTCAAATTGGAGAAGCAGAGCAGTATTAACGGCAGACTTATGTGATCAATCCTGGTTCACAGAAAGGGTGTCCAGGCTACCCTGTGGTTAGGCAAATGAAGGGAAAGAGACCTTATTTTGGAAACTCTCTTAGGCTGTGACATTCATGGAAACATCCAGCGAGAGGTTATGATGAATGTATATATGGAAGAAGATGAGGGCCTTGGGGGAGTGTTTTGGTTTTAATTGTGGTCATTTGTGTGGAGTTTGGAAGAGATGACTGGGTCCACCTGGGCTTGAACTCTGATGTGATTCCCCTCAGAGACTGAGTTCTGTAACTGACCTCAGAAAAGTAATTGCTTTGGAATGGGATATGTCTTAATCAGCCTCTTGGCCCTGTGTGAGGCTGTGGCTTTGATTACCAGCACCGTAAGGATCTAAAAAAAGATCCCATGTCTGCTTCCAAAACCAAAATGACCAAAATTGCAGTCATTGTTGATGAAGTCTCTCGCCTTCCTTTGTAAGGTTCTGAAAGAATAAAAGAAATTGAATTTGAAACGTAAAGAACCAGGTTCTGTAAAGTATCCAGGCTGCACTCAGAGCCTGAAATTCCTGTGGCAGTTAAGACAATTCCTGGAACTGCCCTTTAGATGTGTGTTGAAATCTTCCCTGACCACCTAGTTACTTAACAACCTCTTCTCAAAAACCGTGCAGCTCAGCACATATACATCTCAGGGCTTCAACCAATCATTTTAAATGTATACCCCTTCTCAGGGCTAACCAATAACACCCTGCCTGAACTATTCCCACCAATGAATGTGCAAATCATGTTTTAGAGTTGTTATTTGATTTTCCCACGATATACGGTGATTTGCTAAAGGAAGCTATGATGTATGTTAAGTCCCTGCCCTCTCTAAAGAATGTATATAAAATCTGCTCATGTTGTTCTCGGGGCTCTTTGTTCCTTGCTCCTCTGAAGTGAGCTCTGAGCCCCAGCATGCTGGACCCCCAATAAACCCTTTGCTGTTTCATGAGAAATTCTCTTGGTGGTCTTTTCCTCCGACGTTCGGCCCACCTTTTCATCTGGAGGCCCTAGCTGAGAAATCCAGCAGTGACGAAAAAAAGACCCCAACGGACTCCTTTCAGAGTAAGTAAGGTGCCTCTTTCTGGTTTCAGGTTTCAGGTTAGGGCTTGGCAAAATGGCTGTCGGTGAAGAACATTAGCTCTCTGCGACGGTGGCTGACAGATGTGTCACAGAGCCACAGGCCACGTCCCTGGGGGACACTCCAGAGGACTCGGGAAATAGAGGATTAGTAGCTTCCTCAACTCGGTTATTTTTTGCTTCACGATTCGGTTTTCCAGCCCATCAGGTTTTGCTGGCTACTCAGTTTTGTTCATTGTCAGGAACTCATGTTGAGTTTACTGTCTGTCTTTATTGTCTAACCCATCATGTTTTGCCAGTTACTCAGTTCTAATCTTTGTCTTGGACTCATGTTAAACGTTTACTGTTTGTCTTTGTCTGTGTTATGTTTGTGTATTCACTGTCCCTGTTTGAGTAACTCCCATTATGGGACATTATGGGACAAAGCACTTCCATGCCTCTGTCCCTTAACCTTGATCATTGGACTGATGTCCGCTCAAGTACCAAGAATCTTTCTTTTTCAGTAAAATGCCGGACCTGGCAGACTCTCTGTGCTTCAGAACGGCCCATCCTAGGAGTCGGATGGCCCCCAGAAGAATCCTTCCACTTCCCTCTAATCCGAAAAGTCAGAGATATTGTCTTTCACCGGGGCCACGTGGCCACCCAGATCAACAGCCATATACCCCTTGCCCCACGATCCTATCATTCCAACATTCTGCTCCTCCCCCTCTTCCCTCCATTCTGAGTCACAAGACTGGACACTCCTCTCTCTCCTTATCCTCTACCCTCGCTCCCCAACCCACAACATGTTCCAGATGATCCTCCCGCCGCTGACTCAGCCTCTCCGCCGCTAGAGGCAATTGGGCCAGACCCAAGCCCTCCAGGGGACTTCCCCGCAGCAGCAGCAGCCCCTGCTCCCCTGAAGGAAGCTGGGCCACCTAAAAAAACCCGCAGGAGATGGATAATAGAAAACTCGGAAGCCCCTGTGATGCTCCCTCTCCATCCCTACGGGCCCATGAACCGACCCAACTGGGACCCCAACACCTTTAAATGTAGGTAGCATCTGTCCACTTATCGCCGTTCTCTAATAGTGGGTCTCTGAGCGGCCGCCAGAGGGCCGACTAATTTGTCCAAGGTAAGAGAGATTATCCAAGGGCCTAATGAGTCTCCTTCTATGTTTCTGGAGAGAATTATGGAAGCCTATAGGAAATATACTCCTTTTGATCCTCAGGCAGAAGACCAAAAGGCATCTGTTGCAATGGCCTTTATCGAGCAGACTGCCCTAGATATTAAGAGAAAGTTACAACGTCTAGATGGATTATAAGATATGACCTTAAGAGATTTAGTCAGAGAAGCTGAGAAAGCATATTATAAGAGAGAAACTGAGGAGGAAAGGGAATAGAGGAGAGAGAGAAGGAAAGGGAACAAAGGAAGGAGGAAAGAAGCAAATGGCAGAGTAAAGCATTGCCTAAGGTTCGGGTCACAGCAGCAAATAGGCCAGAAGTTAAAAAGCAGGGATACATAAAGGGTTACCTGGGCCCACGCCAAAGGCTGCCCCTGGCCTCAAATCAATGTGCCCACTGTAATAAAAAAGAACACTGGGCCAAAGAGTGCCCCCAAAAGAAGCAGCCACGCCAGCCCGCCGTGCTGACTCTAGAAGAGGACTAGAAAATTCGGGGCTCAGATCCCCTTCCCCAGCTCATAGTAACATTTGAAGTTGAGGGGAACACAGTGAACTTTGAAGTGATTACAGGAGCAGTATACTCAGCCCTTAAGACTTCACTGGCCCCCCTATCAATTAAATGGTCCCTAGTTCAAGGGGCTAATGGCAGTAGATATCGGGCTTGGACAACTAAGATGAACATGGACCTCGGAAAGGGAATAGTCCACCACTGTTTCCTAGTAATTCCAGAATGTCCGGCCCCATTGATGGGCAGGAATCTGCTTACCAAACTCCGGACTAGAATAACCTTTAAACCTAATGGTCCCCAAGTGGAGGTTCTATAGCGTTCAGTATAAACTCCCATAGTCACATCTTTGACTATGTCCGTAGAAGATGAACATCAACTCTTTGCGCCCCATAGGACTAATCAAACAGGCAAACTACCCCATAAATGGATAAAAGATTATCCTAATGCCTGGGCAGAAACTGCTGGGTTAGGTCTAGCCATCAACAACCTCCAATAGTAGTAGAATTAAAAGCCTCTTCGTCTCCAATTAGTGTTAAACAATATCCTCTAAGCAAAGAAGCTAAGGATGGGATAAGGCCCCATATTCATAAATACCTGGCTCTTGGGGTCCTAAGGCCCTGTCAATCAGCCTGGAACACCCCCCGGTACCAGTAAGAAAGCCAGGAACTGGGGACTACCGTCCTGTTCAAGACCTAAGAGAGATCAACAACAGAGTGCAGGACATTCACCCCACAGTACCCAATCCATATAATTTGCTTAGCACTCTGAATCCGTAGCGGAAATGGTACACTGTGCTGGACTTAAAAGATGCTTACTTCTGCTCACCTCTACATAAGTACTGTCAGTTGCTGTTAGCTTTAGAGTGGATAGACCCAGAACCTGGAACATCTGGCCAACTAACCTGGACTAGACTCCCACAGGGGTTCAAAAAATCCCCCACTCTCTTTGATGAAGCCCTCCACAGAGACATCAATGACTTCAAAACTGCACACCCCGAAGTCACCCTACTCCAATAGTGGATGATCTTCTACTGGCAGCCGACACCAAGGAGACCTATGAGTCTGGGACCCAAGCACTATTATTCGAGCTTGCTCGGCTTGGATATAAGGCTTCTGCCAAAAGGCCCAAATTTGTCAGCAAGAAGAAATCTTCCTGGGTTATTCTCTCAGGGGTGGCAAACGATGGCTCCCTGAGCCCAGAAAAAAAACTGTTGTGCAGATACTGCCCCAATCTAATAAGAGAAAACTCAGAGAGTTTCTTGGGACTGCCAGCTTTTGCAGGTTATGGACTCCTGGGTTAACATCTTTGGCTGCCCCTTTATACCCGCTGATAAAGGGGGATGCCCACTTCCAATGGACCCCTGAGCACCAACAAGCTTTTGATAATGTCAAAAAAAGATGCTGCTATCTGCTCCGACCTTAGCACTCCCAGATGTAGAAAACCCTTCACTCTCTACATCGAGGAAAAGAAAGGAATAGCACGGGGAGTGCTCACTCAGTCTTTTGGACCTTGGAAAAAGCCGGTAGCGTATTTATCCAAAAAACTGGACCCAGTGGCTAGCGGGTGGCCCCATTGCTTAAGTGCTATAGCAGCGGCAGCCCTTCTAATAAAAGATGCTCATTAATTAACGTTGGGACAGAAGCTAACCATTATATCCCCCCATGCCCTGGAGAGCTTGATCTGTTAGCCTCCAGAGAGGTGACTATCAAACTCCAGAATAAACCACTACCAGAGCCTCTTGCTTGACAAAGACAGAATAACGCTGGGACCCCCTGCTCCACTCAACCCAGCTACACTGCTGCCAGAAGAATCATCAGGACCCGTCACTCATGAGTGTCAACACATACTGGCAAGGAAACCAGTATACAACAAGACTTGAAGGATCAGCCACTGCCTCGCCCTGAAGTCGTATGGTTTACGAATGGCAGCAGCTTCCTCCAAGATGGTAAGCAGCGGGCTGGAGCAGCAGCAGTTAGCAAAACTAATTTCATCTGATACTCTGGTCTCCCAGAAGGGACATCAGTCCAAAAAGCAGAACTGATTGCCCTTATGAAAGCATTGGAACTAGCAACAGGCAAAAGGGCCACCATATAAACTGTTAGCCACTATGCATTTGCCACTGTTCATATGCACGGGACTATTTACCAACAATGGGGGCTATTAACCTCTGCCGGGAAAGAAATAAAGAATAAAGATGAGATCCTCCACCTTCGCTCAGCAGTGCAGGGCCATAAGGAACTAGCTATAGTGCACTGTCCAGGGCACCAGAAGAGAAACAATCCCGTGGCAGTTGGAAACAGAAGGGCAGATGAGGAAGCTTAATTGGCAGCCCTAAACGGAGTGACTCTGTTAACTTTTTTCACACCGGGGGGAACAAAAATCAGGAGACTTGGCCGCCCCGGAACATTCAGGCAACTTATCATCTGAGGAGACAGATAGAGAACTCTGGGACCCTACAGAGCCAAGTTTACAATTTCAAAAAGCCCACGTTTATGTCAAAGATGTACACCAGCTCAACCACTTAGGCTCAAAGAAGTTATAAGCACTCTTAAAGGACCGAATAAAGGACTTATTATTGACTGACTCACAGAGGAAAAAAATAGCTGAGCTGGTGACTAGAGCTTTTCAAGTCTTCCAATTAGTTAATACTTTCCCATCCAAGAGTCCTGCAGGGATGCGCATATGAGGAACCAGACCAGGACAATTCTGGGAAGTGGACTTTACTCAAATTAAGCCAGCAAGGTATGGACTTAAATATCTCCTAGTCTTTGTAGATACTTTTTCAGGATGGGTCGAAGCCTTCCCCATGAAGAAAGAAACAGCTCAGATGGTGGTCAAAAAGATCCTAGAAGACAGTTTTCCAAGGTTCGGCCTGCCTAAGGTAATAGGGTCTGATAACGGACCGGCATCCATGGCCAAGGTAAGTCAGGGATTTTCCAGGACCCTGGGGATTAATTGGAAGTTATATTGTGCTTATAGACCCCAGAGCTCAGGACATATAGAAACAATGAATAGAACCATCAAAGAGACTTAACGAAATTAATCTTGGAGACCGGCATAGAAAATTGGACTATGCTCCTCCCTCATGCACTTTTTCGTGCAAGAAATACCCCTCCGCCTCTTTGTGTAACCTCACCCCTTATGAAATTCTCTACGGTGCCCCTCCTCCATTAAGGGACCTAACCCCAACTCTGAGATTAATGATTCCTTCAACACCCCCTTGCTAGACAGACTTAAAGCCCTTGAACAAACCCAGCACCCAGCGATACCTGTGAAAACAGTTGGCCACTGCTTATCATCCTGGAGATGAGGGAACTCCACATTGATATCAAGTGGGAGACTTCGTCTACATGAGACAGTGTCAGGTGTCATCCCTGGAACCCTGCTGGAAAGGACCATACCAGGTGCTGCTTATAACACCTACAGTGGTGAAAGTGGATGGGATCACTTCCTGGATCCATACCTCCCATCTCAATCCTGCGCCCTCTCCAGACTCTGGCTGGAAACTGGAACAGACTGGTAACCCTCTCAAGTTGCATGTCCGTGGTGTGGGTAGGGCTATGGGTTCTTCCCCTGACCACCAGCAGTCCTAATCCCCATCAGCCTGTTCAGCAACAATGGCAAGTTTTATAAATCCTACTGGGCAAGTAGTGTGGTATATTTCACATACAGCCCCCTTATGGACTTGGTGGCCATCTCTCCACCCGGATATTTGTCAGCTTGCCATAGGCCTCTCTGACTGGGATCTCCCTGACATAGTGGACCCCACACAGATGCCACTCAAACCCAAACCAGGGCAACATAGACCAACTTACCCCATGAATTATTGATGTCATCTCCCCAAGCTCAGGTGTAAACTAGCCAGTCTTGTGTATTAAGTGTGCCCAGCTGATTTCTGAAGTCACAAACAGGCCCAAACCTGTGGAGGACCCAGTGACTTTTATTGTAGATCCTGGGGTTGTGAACACACGGGACCTACATTGTGAAACGCAAACTCCCCAGACAGTATGATTTGGGTAGGATGAAATGACATCTGGATTGATCCCAATAAATGTGCCGCTATCCAAGTGGTGTCAAAAACTTGCTGTGGAAAAAATAGTCTATGTTACCCCCTCAATATAACTTTCACTTCCAAAGGAAGGGGCTACCTCAGAACAACATGGCCTATGGGAAATACTTGGGGAATGCGAATCTATATTAATGGCCCTCGTTATGACTTTGGTCTCTGGTTCACCATCCGGCTTAAAAAGGAAGAAAATCCCACAGCAATAGGGCCCAATCCCCTCAAGTCAGGAATTAAGCCTCCTCAACCTCCCATGCCTAGATCTACCAAAACCCCTCTACCATCTCATACTTCGCAGTTTCCATCTTTGCCTACTTCCCCAGTCCAGAGTACAGCTGACTCCTCCCCCTGGGAACTAATTAAAGGAACCTTTATGGTACTGAACTCCACACAGTCAGAACTCCTTGCATTTCAGCCCAGGTATTTGACAGCTCTGTACATTATTGTATAATGGTGCAGATACTCCCCAGGGTGCTCTATCATGATGCAGAAACCTTTGAAGGTCTACTAGGGGGACAACCAACCCGATTTTGCCGGGAGCCAGTGTCCCTTACTCTAGCCATCCTATTGGGGCTAGGAGCTGCTGCAGGAGTGGGTACAGGAACAGCTGATATGATCCATGGGTCACCACAAATGGCCTGATTAGAAACAGCAATAAATCAAGACTTGAAGACGTTAGAGACCTCCATCACACTTTTTCAGGAATCCTTAACCTCTGTCTCTAAAGTTGTTTTACAGAACAGTCGAGGATTCGACCTCCATTTCATGAGGGAGGGGGGCCTCTGTGCTGTACTGAGAGAAAAATGCTGTTTTTATGCTGACCATACTGGAGTTGTAAAATAATCCATGAGTAAATTGAGAAAATTCCTTGTAGAGCACCAGAGAGAAAGGGAGATTCAACAAGTGTGGTTTGAGTCATGATATACCCAGTCCCCCTGGTTAACTACACTCCTATCAGCCTTAGCTGGACCCCTGATCATGCTTATGGTGTTGATAACTGTGGGACCTCGTTTGCTTAACTACATAGTTTTCTTTCTCCAGGCTCAGATTGGGCAGGTAAAACTCATGGTAATCAGACAGAAATACACTTCACTGGCAGAAATAGAATGTGAGACCCCACAATAATTATGATTCATTACTTTTAAGATTAAAAGTAGGCAGAAAAAGGAGTGAGAAATGAAAGAATTAATGAAATTGAAATTGAAACGTAAAGAAACAGGTTTTGTAAAGTTTACAAGCTGTGCTCAGAACCTGAAATTCCTGTGTCAGTGAAGACAATTCCCGGAACTGCCCGTTAGATGTGTTGAAATCTTCCCTGACCACCTAGTTACTTAACAACCCCTTCCCAGAAACCGTGCATGTCAGCACGTATACATCTCAGGGCTTCAACCAATCAGTTTAAATGTATACCCCTTCTCAGGGCTGACCAATCACCCCCTGCCTGAACTGTTCCCGCACATGAATGTGCTAATCATGTTTTACAGTTGTTATTTGATTTTCCCACAGTATATGATTGTCGCGACCCCTTGCCCGCAAGGAAGACGCAACTCAGAAATCTTCTTTCAGCAGTTTATTCAGGCCTTGATTAAAGTATCTTCTAGAGACCCCCCTCCTCCCGAGCGCCCAAGCACAGTCTAATAAAGCCTCCCACGTACCAATCTTAAGCCGCAACGTGGATCTTTCTCATAGGGTAGCAAGGGATAGCGTGCCAACTCTCCATAAAAGGAGTTGCTTACTACAGGCCACAGTGGAAGCCGGCGCCATCTTCTAATGGCGGCCACAATCTACAACAATGGCTTACCACAGTTCCCCCTTCTATTTTATAAAACAATGCAGGCGAAAGTAGAGGTCCTATCCCACTGTGCAGAAGCGGCTGCAATGTATGGTTCAGTCCTAAGGAGGCGCCTTCCCCAGACCTGACCCCATATCAGCCGACGCCTTTTTTCGTAGGGCGGGGGTGTGGACGTCAAACCCACATGCAATAGGACATGCTTTCCTTGAGGTCCGTTGAGGGATCACTCAAGTGCAGTGCTTTGCCTCGCATCCTGCATCTTGACGACGGCAAGAAGTAGGGCAACACAGGTAGCCTGGTAACAATAACAAATTTTTAGTTGGCAACACAATCCCTAAGCCCCAGAGGAAAGTAAAGAGTCTGTAGCCGAGAAGAAAGACCAGTCCTAAAACCCATCTGCGTGCAATGGTAACAAGACCTGCAGAGTGCAAGGGCTATTCAGTACTGGGGGAGAATAAGAAAGAGGACATGCCAATCCCAGTGCACTGTGAAATTAACTTGGGGTGCAATGGCCATGCCCAGAAAATCACTGTTTAAGATGCACAAGCCAGATTTGCGGAGACATGCCATTTTCCAAGGCCGCAAGAGCCTATACAATCATAGCCTTCTCCTGTGTATGGCGAGTTTTAAGGCGACAGAGAAGCCACAAACAAAGTATAATACCGAAGCAACACATTGCCCCCAAAATGCCCACTCCCACCCACTCCTTAAAGAAGGAAAAGGCAGAAGATAGCCAACTGGTGAATTGACCCAAAGTCACTGGTTCGACACGGGTACTATTCAAAACAGCAATTTGAGTTAGTTGAGATTGGAGTAAGTTTTCTGCTTCCATGGACCAGGTTCCGGATAAATATTTCCCGATGATGTGGGAGGCATTCCTGGAATCATTGAATCTGACAGAGGTTATACATAAATGTGCACGTTGATCAACACAACCTAAATATACTAGATCAGACAATTTCTCAACCTGATCTTGAAGCAGATTTATCCTTTGATTAGCAGCCAGAATCCCAGATAAAATGTGTTGATTAATTCTACTTTGAGATTTACGTATGGTGGATGTTTGTTGAATAACCTCATTAAGAATGGCAGCAGTTTGTACTTGGCTGGCCATGGCTACTCCAGCTGTAACTGCTGCAGCAGCAGATACCGCCACAGCTGTCACTATAACTGCCATAATACCAAAATCTTTACGGGCTTTAATCAGTTCAACAATAGGAAAAGATTCCGGATCCACAGTAACTGGGATCGGGACAAAGGTTGGAATTTTCATAATCACTGCCACAGTCCAAGAGCCATTCCAACACTCAGTTAAATAACAGGTAACATTAGAACAATTAAGCATCCCCTGTGATGTATCATTAGCCAAAAGAAACAGGAATGGAGATTGGAGACAGACTGCTGCAGAGGATAACGTAGCATTACTTAATTGTGAGTTATGTGAAATATTTCCAAGTCTCCTACCTCGATCCGAGTCTTGGATACTACCAGAAACATTAAACAACCAGCTTTTGACTCCTCGTAATTGAGCCAAATTGGAGATATCAGCTGTGGCTCCCTTTTCATTGGAAATTAACCATTGAAACCAAGACCAACCTGTTCCTATAGAGGAATTACAGTTGGAAGAATTATATAAGTATCTTTTATGAGAGGGGGAAAGAGAGAAACCCTTAGAGACCTGATGTTTCTCCCAAGAGTGATCTTGACAAGGCGTCAATGTTCGGGGGGGTATCCTGTTTGTTGATTAGCAAACTTGCCTTGTCCCAAAAGCATATCCTTATCCTAGGCAGGGCGTCTCGCTGCATGATTTTGAGCAGCTTGCTCTACTGCACCCTCTAGCATAAATGCTCCCCAAGCCAAAATTTCCCTGGGGAGACACAAGCGCAGACTAGATTAGCCCAATCTGAAGGAGTCATACAAAATCTAGCAAGTCCCTCCACCTGAGTAAGGGTGAAAGCGGCATCCACGCCATAAGTGCGGACAGATTCCGCCAAGGTTTTAATTATCTTAAAGTCTAAAGGCTCATGATATCTTCCCCTGTTATTGTCCTGAAATACAGGGTATGCAAGTCCCATATCTGTATTAATTGTCCTCCAAACTTGCGCATGATAAGATCTCCCGGAATTTTGGCTCCCCCCCACATATGGGGGTGGGGCAACTGGCACCATATCTTTTTCGAGATATTCTACCTCCTCCTCCTCAGAGTGTTGTTGACCAATATTGGATCCCGTCCCCTTTTTACAGTAGGCCTGCGTGCCCTGTATCCCTTGTTTCTTTTTCTTCATTTTTATCTTGCGTAGTTGTTGTAGGAATATATCAAGGTCCTCAGAACTCTCTGAGCCGCTTGTGTTCGCAGGCGTTTTTAATTCAGCCAAGTCTGGGTAGAGCCTTCTCCTATTTTTAGTTTCAGGCTCTTTTGCCTTCTCACTACTCTTACTCCCAATGCTCTCTGCCACTTCACTATGTGATCCTTCAGACTTTTCCTCATGTAGTTGCTCAAGAACAGCTTGACCCTCACTCACAGCTTCCTGGCATTTACTATCTACTATACATCCTCTAACTAACTTACAAAGTGGTATAACACCACCCTCTAAGGTGCCTTGTTCACGAGCGAAATCTAGATCTTTCCCTAATTTGTCCCAGCTAGGTATAGTAAGGCTGCCCGAAAACGCAAACCACGGTGCAGCAATATCTGTCTTCTGTAAAAATCTCTGTAAAGTACTACGTTTCACTTCTAGTCCCTTGGAACGTAACAGGCCATGTAGGACCAGGAGAAGCGGACTTGAAGATGTGGCACCCATGACACAACAAAAGACACACAAAAAACAAAAGTGAAAGTACACAGTGCAGCTGCAATAAAATGTAACGCTCTCTCTTGCTTTACAGAGGAGCTGCCCCGCTTTGATCGCAGATCCCACTTACCTGGGACTAATCCCCGCTTTGATCGTGGATCCCACTTACCTGGGACTAACCGGTGCACCACACCTGACTACTGAAAGTTCTGGTTCCCGGGTCTCGGCACCACTTGTCGCGACCCCTTGCCCGCAGGGAAGACGCAACTCAGAAATCTTCTTTCAGCAGTTTATTCAGGCCTTGATTAAAGTATCTTCTAGTGACGCCCCTCCTCCCGAGCGCCCAAGCACAGTATAATAAAGCCTCCCACATACCAATCTTAAGCCGCCACGTGGATCTTTCTCATAGGGTAGCAAGGGATAGCGTGCCATCTCTCCATAAAAGGAGTTGTTTACTACAGGCCACAGTGGAAGCCGGCGCCATCTTCTAATGGCAGCCACAATCTACAACAATGGCTTACCACATATGTTGATTTGCTAAAGGAGGCTATGATGTATATAAAGTCCCTGCACTCTCTAAAGATTGTATATAATATCTTCTCAAGTTGTTCTCGGGGCTCTTTGTTCTTTGCTCCTCTGAAGTGAGCTTTGAGCCCCAGCATGCTGGACCCCAATAAACCATTTGCTGTGGCATGAGACAATAGGTGCTTGGGTTTTCTCATGTCTCCAAATCATATAAAGAATCTATACCTGACAGTCAGTAAGCCTCAAATTGGAGAAGCAGTGCAGTATTAGCGGCAGGGCTATTTGATCACTCCTGAATCAAAGGAAGGGTGTTCAGGCCACCCAATGCCCTTCTGGACTTCAAATATTACCTAGATTTCTGTTTTCATACTTATATTTCACCAGTATATTCTTGTAAATATCGCAGATTCCCAATACCTTAATTCATCCCACAGAATGATTCCTAAACCAAATCGAACCTGTTATTACCCTTAAACATGCAATATTTCCTCAATCTAACTTAACAGAAGAACAAGGATATTGTTGGTCTTACAATACAGGAATATAGGGGATCTTCCACCTGCTGAGAACCTCAAAGTTCCATGCAGAAATGATCCCTGAAGAAGCTATAGACACCTATGAAAGACCTGAGAGAGCAAAAGTCAACTTCCATGTAAAACAACCTGGTCAAAATGAAGGGATGTGTCTAAAAGCCTCTCTCTTCTTAATGTAGATTAAATCGACCAAACCAGGCCTGTGTGGAGAGCTGTTCCCGGGTGCCTATGGTTGATATACCATTCTATCTTGTGAAAGTGTCACAGGAAGTATGGGCAGCCTCCATCTCATGGAACCCTTGGAAGCAACTGTTAGGACAAAGTGGTTGCCAACGCAGTGACCTCATTCAGTTCGTGAAGGAAGTGACCTATCACACTTCCTTGGTGATGGAACTCTCTGAACTCGGGATCCAGAAAGCCAGGCACCCAGAGCCAGTCCCAGTCCTAGTTCCAGTGGTCTCACTTGTTTGGATTTACCAAGGACAGAGTCAGTCTTTCTTAGTACCTACTGAAGTGAGAATGGCCAAATGCCAGGAGAGCTCTGAAGAGGAGCCTTTTCTGAGAAAGCAGATAGTGGCTCAACCATGGCTCCTGACAACCTCGCAGAGTTGGCAAAGAAGACCAGTTCTGAGATAGGAGAGGCCATTTTGGTGGAACATAGTATGGCCCAAAAATCAGAGGAAACTCAGGATACTCACAGACATACTTGGGGGAAGGAGGTTCCATTGTGGGTGTCGGTGTGAGTTTGTGGTTTTGTCTCATGTTCTGAGAATAGGTAGGAAAGGCGGTTTGTTTGTTTGGACTGGAATGTTTCTAGAAAGTCGTTTGACAATGCGAGTGTTTCTATGTCTGTGTATCCCACTGAATTTGTTTTTGTAGACATTTGAAAAGCGAATGCATCAATGGTTGTGTCCTGTCTAGTAGAAAGCTTCCCCGCATTCATCTTGCCAAATTAAAGAATCAAGAGCTGCTTGCCTTATGGATGGGCAACACCTATTATCTTCCTAAGTTCCTCTTTTTTTCCTGAATAAAGGCCACTCTCCAGAATAGCCTCATGGTATTATTTCCAAGATATGTACCACCTCCAAGCTCTTTGACATGATCATGTACTGGATAGCTGAAGGGAATGAGAGCATCTCAGAAAACTCAGATATCAGTGCAACCACTAAAGTCTCAGTGGAGAAACACTACTTTGGACTTTTGTTCTGTTGTCCTGAATGTCAGGAAGGTGTTTGCCTCAGGCCACCCCTGTGTGAAACCTGAAGAAATCAATTTTCAAATGGAAAAGGATGGGTGTCACCTGTGGCTCTTTGCTTAATTGCTTTGGAAATGGATGTGGCTGAATCAGCCTCTTTGCCCTATGTGAGGCAGTGGCTTAGATTCTCTGCACCTGATGGATCTAAAGAAAGTTTCCAAGTGTGCATCCAAAACCAAAATGGCCAAAAGAGCAGTCATTGTGGATGAAGTCTCTCGCCTTCCTCTGTAAGCTTCCTGACCTCCATCAAGTGAGAATAGGGATCCGTTGGGTCAAACCAGTTCTTCAAAGCTCGGCAGAGGCTAGGCAATAGGTGCTTGGGTTTTCTCAGGACACCAATTCACATAAAGAATCTATACCAGACAGTCAGTTGGCCTCAAACTGGAGAAGCAGAGCAGTATTAAAGAAGGGCTATTTGATCACTCTTGGTTCACAGGAAGGGTGTCCAGGCCACCCTGACTTTAGGCAAATGAGGGGCAAGGGAGCTTATTTTGTACACTGTCTTGGGCTGCGCCCGTCATGGAAACCTCTAGCCAGAGGTTATTCAGAGTGTCTATGTTGAAGAAGATGAGGGCCATGTGGGAGTGTTTTGGTTTTAATTGTGGTCATTTGTTGGTGGTTGGAAGAGAATCCTGGGTCCACCTGGGCTGGAATTCTGGTGTGATGCCCCTTAAAGACTGAGTTCTGGAACTGACCTCAGAGAAGTATTGCCATTAATTGTGTTGGGATTTTAGGCGGCCATGCATGAGAGTCGCCATTGGAAACTGAGATCTAAGCCTGGGGTGGCTATTCACCAAGCACTGTCAATCTCAGCCAGGACATCACATGATTTTATTCTGAAAGACTTGGCAGCCATTGTTGACAGTCAAAACACACATGGACCTCACATTGTAGACCTCAATGGGCCTGGCTTCATGTGGCCTTTTGGCCACACTTTGGGAAGCCTTGCCTCTGAGAATTCTCCAGAGGTTTCCTTGAAATGTGCTTCCTAAAAATTTAATGGTTCCTGAATGAATTGAAACCCACAGTTTCTCCAACTTCATCCTTGAAAAATTTCTAGATAAATACCATGAAATTTTTGAAATTTCCATGACCAGGTGGCACTGGAGAACCTTTGGATGTCCTGTTGCTGATCAAGAGTGTACCAGACAGTGCCTTCCTTGACTGGGTTTCATGAAAATGGTGTAGAACAGAGCTGCCAGTATGGTGGAGCCTGCTGAGTAGTGGGCCCAGAGCTGTGGTGTGCAGTTGTGTGATAAAACATCTGTGGTGGGGTCATGTGGATCTTACTTCGGCTTCCAAATGCTTGTGATTGACATGGTGCAGCCAGCAGACTTTTGTATATTAAGCCATCTTGTTAGATGGAGAGTTTTCTGGGCAATGTTCAGAATCAAGTTGCTACGGTCAAGGGGGCAAGCAATGTGGCATAGAAGCCTGATTGGTGCATTCTCCATCAGACCCTTACCCACCACACGTGACAGAACTCCCTCCAGCACTGTGTTCCCGTTGAACTCCTTGTATTTTGTGAAGCAAATACCAAACTCCCAGTGCAGCAACAAGAAACACAACAAAATTGGAGAATGACCAAATGGCTTCACAGTCTACACGGAAAGATTCTTAGACCCCAGTGGCCACAGCTTACCCACAAAGAGAGAATTCAGCACTGCTGCCTCATGTTCATTGGAAAATAAGAAACCATGTCCTCCATGTAAAATAGATGCATACACAGCTTTGATGATCTCACTACAAAGGAAGCTAAAGCTCCTGAAAACAACATATATTTCAAGTTTACAATCTCAAAGACAGTTTCCCAGATATCTTGAGGCCTGCACACTTCCATGTTTGTGGAGTGTTTACAGTCTCCATTACTTTTGGAAATTCCTCTACCACCTCCAGTGTTGTGAACTCCCGAGCATATTCCATTCCAGATATGTATTCATAGATTTTCTAACTCTTCTCCTCTAATTGTATCTTACTTGGGGCGAAGGTAATGTCAAGGCATTGTTCTGGATGAGAGTGGGAAGATTTTTTTGTAGCACATATTTGCATACACATTGGATTCATTTTCCAATTATTCATTCAAAATACTTAATCCCTCATAGTAACCCACTCCCTACTAGACTCTGACTACAAATCCTAATATGATGGGTAAAAATAGACCAAACCAAATTGAAATACAAGCAGTTCAGAGGATGCCAGGTGTACATTTGGACGTTCCTTTTGCATTATATATGGTAGGAGTTTTAAATCTAGTGAATTTTTTGTTGAAACACTTCTCCATGTGTTTTTAAAGTTAACAAATATGTGAATTCATGTCTCCATTTCTCTGTAGCCTAATCAGCACATATATTTTTATATGCACATATAGAATCCTACCTGGTACCACACGTACATTCTTGTGAGGTGGCTGACTTGGCAGATACAAATTGTAAGAAGAGATCACTCCTGTTAAACACTGTTGGAACTGAAAATTCAACCTATGCGTGAGTATCCTAGCTGAACAACATTATACATAAATTCATGTTCAGTAAAATGAATATTTTTAGATCTGTGGATGATATATATTTCATGGTGAATTTCATTTGGCTTGTATATTAATTCTTTTTAATTTCTGTGTGTGTATTTTAATGTCTGTATATATATATTTTTTTTCCAGAGTTTTCAAAATATGAAATAAATGTATCTTATTATGTACTCCCTAAATTCATTAATATTTAAGTGCGTATTTATAATCAACTTTTCATAAGATTATTCTAAGACATATTCATCCTCCTGAAATACGTATTTGTTTCCTAGTACTGAAAACTAAGTTCAGTGAATTGTGCATACATATCCTAATATTTTTACACTAATTGACCCAGGTTAATATAAATGCAAGTAGATTCCTATGGGATATGATGTGTATTTTGACGTTCATTTTTTTTCAACACTTGTACATTACTATTTCCTCAGTTTATGCACATCATAAGATATATATTTCATCCACAAGTTCAGAAATTTAAAGGCTTTTGTTTCACTTTCAATCACTTCCTGCTTCAGAACACATGTATTCCTCCAGGTTACATGACTGGTTTTTCATGAGACTTCTTTCCAAACACATTATTTTCGATTTCCACAATTACCTTTGAAGCAAAACTCTCACATTCTTCATGATAAACCATAACCCTAATATTACCATTAGATGTATAACTGGTTTGAATGAATGGATATATATCAATATAAGGTTTCCTGTATATTTTCAGATATCAACTCGAACCATTATTTAAGTTGGAACCAGTTATATTATTTATTTACATTATGGTCTATTCATGCATTATTTCTATATTCATAGACACAGTGTACACCTATTTGTATTCAAAATACTAATTTACACGTCTTCAAAATACTGTTCCTAGAAATGGTGAAAGAAATACTCATGTCACCTGATCTACATATACATTTTATCACAGTAATATTCTGGAAACAAAAAGCAAATGTCACACTTATGATTGTACTAAAGCCTAAATGGAAATTGAACACGGATTACTAAAATCATCCATGTCCAGGTTGCCTATTGCTCTCAAATGTCGATCCTATTGGTGACTACATATTTGTTTCTTTCTAAGATTATATATTCAACCTCAAACCTGTTGAAAATGTCTAATCCTATTACTCACCTTATACTTTGCCTGATTTCCCAATGTCTCTATTGATATATATTTTCCCCAGTTCATCATTGTGACTGCCGCTTAACATGTGCTGATATTTACATTCACTCTCTACATGAAACCCTATTGCTAAAGACCATTTTGTCCAAATCCTATACTCACTCATCTTTCTAAAACTACCGACTATCTTTCTAATCCTACCAACTATCCCTTTTTGACTGCATGTTCTCTTCGACATTCAATCATCCAAGGTACAATGTCCTATACCATTGTATATTGATTTATCTGAGACATCTGTGCAGAAATTAATTCAAAGCTAAGTATCCCAATCAAGGGCCCAATGCCCTTCTGGGCATCAAATCTTACCTAGACTTCTGTTTTCATATTTATATTTCAACTGTATATTTTGTAAATATCGCATGTTCCCATAACCATTATTCATCCTGCAGAATTATTCCTAACCCAATCGAACATGTTGTTAACCCTAACCATACACTGTTCGCTCAATCTAACTTTACAGAAGAGCAGGGAAAGAGTTGATCTTCCAATACTGGATTGTAGGGTATCTTCCATCTGATGAGAACCTCAAAGGTCCATGCAGAAATGATACGTGGAGAAGAAGAAGGCAGCTATGAAGGACCTGAGAGAGCAAAAGTCATTTTCAATGTTAAACAACCGGGTCAGGATGAAGAGATGTATCTGAATCAGCCTTTCTCTTCTTAATGTACAGAAGATGGACCAAACCAGGCCTGTGAGAAGAGCTGTTCCCGGGTGCCTATTGTTGATATACCATTCTAACTTGTGAAACTGTCACAGGAAGTACGGGCAGTCTCCATCTACTGGGACCCTTAGAAGCAAATATCAGTACACACTTCCTTGGTGATGGAACACTCTGAACTTGGGATCCAGGAAGCCAGGCACCCAGAGTCAGTCCCAGTCCCAGTCCCAGTGTTCTCAAATGTTTGGATTTACCAAGGACAGAGTCAGTCTTTGTTGGTACCTACTGAAGTGAGAATGGCCAAATGCCAGGAGACCTCTGAAGAGGAGCCTTTTCTGAGAAAGCAGGTAGTGGCTCAACCATGGCTCCTGACAACTTCACAGAGTTGGTGAAGAAGACCAGATCTGAGACAGAACAGGCCATTTTTGGGGAACATAGTATGGACCACCAGTCAGAGGACACTCAAGATATTCACCAACATACTTGGGGGAAGGAGGTGCGGTTGTGGGTGTTGGTGTGAGTTTGTGGTTTTGTCTCTTTTCTGAGAATAGGTAGGAAAGACTGTTTGTTTGTTTGGACTGGAATGTTTCTAGAAAGTCGTTTGACAACGTGAGTGTTTCTATGTCTGTGCATTCCACTGTATCTGTGGTTGTAGACATTTGAAAAGCGAATGCATCAATGGTTGTGTCCTGTCTAGTAGAAAGCTTGCCAGCATTCATCCTGCACAATTAAAGAATGGAGAGAGGCTTGCCTTATGGATGAACAACACCTACTATCTTCCTAAGTTCTTGTTTTCTTCCTGAATACTGGCCACTCTCCAGAATAGCCTCATGGTTTGGTTTCCAAGATATGTACCACCTTCAAGATCTGTTACATGGCCATGTACTGGATAGCTGAAGAGAATAGAAGCATCTCAGAAAACTCACATATCAGTGTGACCATTAAAGTCTCAGTGGAAAAACACTGCATTGGGCCTTTTGCTTACCTATTGTTCTGTTGTCCTGAATGTCAGGAAGATCTTTGCCCCAGGCCACCCCTTTGTGAAGCCAGAAGAAAAGAGTTTTCAAATGGAAATGAATGGGCATCACCTGTGGCTCTTTGCTTAATTGCTTTGGAAAGAGATGTGGCTGAATAAGCCTCTTTGCCCTATGTGAGGCAGTGGCTTAGATTCTCAGCACCTGATGGATCTAAAGAAAGTTTCCCAATTTGCATGCAAAATGAAAATGGCCAAAAGAGCAGTCATTGTGGATGAAGTCTCTCGCCTTCCTCTGTAAGCTTCTTGACCTCCATCAAGTGAGAATAGGGATCCTTTGTGTCAAATCAGTTCTTCAAAGCCCTACAGAGGCTAGCACATAAGGGCTTGGGTTTTCTCATGACACCAATTCACATAAAGAATCTATACCAGACAGTCAGTAGGCCTCAAATTAGAGAAGCAGAGCAGTATTAAGAGCAGGACTATTTGATCACTATTGGTTCACAGGAAGGGAGTCCAGGCCACCCTGACTTTAGGCAAATGAGGGGCAAGGGAGTTTATTTGGAAAACTGTATTGGGCTGTGCCCCTCATGGAAACCTCCAGTCAGAGGCTATGAAGAGTGTCTATGTGGAAGAAGATGAGGGCCATTTGGGAGTGTTTTGGTTTTAATTGTGGTCATTTGTGTGGTGGTTGGAAGAGATGACTAGGTCCACGTGGCTTGAACTCTGGTGTGATTCCCCTTACAGACTGAGTTCAGGAACTGACCTCAGAGAAGTATTGCCATGAATTGTGTTGGGATTTTAGGAGACCACGCATGAGAGTTGCCTTTGGAAACTGAGATCAATGCCCAGGGTGGCTTTCCGCAGAGCATTGTCAATCTCTGCCAGGGAATCACATTATTTTATTCTGAAAGACTTGGCAGCCATTGTTGACAGTCAAAACACACATGGGCCTCACATTGTCGACCTCAATGGGCCTGGCTTCATGTGTCCTTTTGGCCACTCTTTGGGAAGCCTTGCCTCTGAGAGTTCTCCAGAGTTTCCTTGAAATGTGCTTCCTCAAACATTAATGGTTTCTGAATGAATTGAAACCCACAATTTCTCCAACTTCATCCTTGAAAAATGGCTAGATAAATACAATGAAATTTTTGAAATTTTCATGACCAGGTGGCACTGGAAAACCTTTCAATGTCCTCTTACTGATGAAGTGTGTACCAGACAGTGCCTTGATTGACTGGGTTTTATGAAAATGATGTAGAACAGAGATGCCAGTATGTTGGAGCCTGCTGAGTAGTGGGCCCAGAGCTGTGGTGTGCAGGTGTGTGATAAAACATCTGTGGTCGGGCCATGTGTATCTGACATTGACTTCCAAATGGCTTGTGGCTGACATTGTGCAGCCAGGAATCACTTATATGTCTGATAACTCTCCATATAAGGCATCTTGTTATATGGAGATGTTTCAGGACAATGTTCAGAATCAGGTGCTATGGTCAAGGGGACAAGCTATGTGGGATAGAAGCCTGGTTGATGCATTCTCCTGCAGACCCTCATCTATTTCATGTGACAGAACTCTCTCCAGCACTGTGTCCCAGCTGAATTCCTTGTATTTTGTGAAGCAAATAACAAACTCCCAGTGCAGCAGCAAGAAACACCATGAAAAGTGGAGGATGACCAAATGGCTTCACAGTCCACACGGGGAGTCACTTAGCCTTCAGTGGCCACAGTTTACCTACAAAGAGTGAATTCAGCACTGCTGCCTCATGTCCTTTGGAAAATAAGAAACCATGTCCTCCACGTCACATAGATGCAGATCCAGCTTTGATGGTCTCATTAGAAAGAAAGCTAAAGCTCCTGACAACAACATATATGTCAAGTGCCCATCCTCAGAGGCAGTTTCTAAGGAAGTCTTTAGGCCGGCACAGCTGCATGTTTGATAGCGTTTACCTATTAGACCAGGATGCAAGAAAAGACCACTGACTCCAATTAAAATCAATTTAAAGCAAGCTTATAATTTCCACTGCCCAGGTGGCCTCTCCCTCCCAAAACAGTGGGAACAAGAAAGCCACCCAAATTTCCTACAGCCCAGGTTTATAACCCAGAATTTTACACTACAGGGGGGTTACAAATATCAGAACTCTGACAAGCATCACACTAATCGTAGTATATATATATATATATATATATATATATATATATATATATATATATATATAATTATATATATATATATATATATTTTTTTTTTTTTTGCTGGCCCCAACATCAGAATTTATGAAAACCATTAGAACCTCAGAGAGGGTCATTGTCTGGCCAGGGAAGGCCAATATTTATGAGGTGTCAATAAAGTTTCATAGAGGGCTGTTCCTGGTCAAAGTGCCAGGCATGGGTGAGTTCAAGGCCACGGGCAGGCATTCCAAGCAGGTTCAGAATTTGGTGTAATTTATAGTTAAGCCAAAATTTTCTTTTCATGGCTTTGTGGCAAGATGGATCCAAATTTTAATAAAAGATCAGGTTGGGTATATCATTCCCCCCTTTTCTAATGTGTCCCTTTCAAATCTTTGATAGGGTAGGGGAAGAGCACTGAGGGAATTTTAATACCTCACGTAACAGTCTCCATATTTTTTGAACTCACACAAAACCAGTCTCCCTGATTTTACCTGACTTAATTAATTACTTAAAATGAAAGTCTATCTATTTTTGGCTCCATTGTTGTAAGAAGAGAGTCGTCACTCATTTTGGCTTCTTCTGAGCTGAGAGAGGGTGACATGAGGGGGCACAGCATGAGGGATATGAGTTGCCTTTTAGAAGTCAATTCGGTTTGAAGTCTGGTTGTGGTAGAACAGTTTGTAAAGTCATCTGGGGATGGGTTCTTCTATGAGAGAAACAAAAACCATGAGTACTGAATAAATGTTGCAGCAGCTGAAACATGTCACTGTATAGATGTCCCCTCATCTGTCTTCAATATCCCCAGTTATCAGGACTTTCAACTTAACTTTTAGTGTCACAGTTGTTTCACCCCATAAGATACAGTTTAATAATTTAATGTCATCTGATCTTGCAAATTCCTTTTACTAGTATGACCTCTGTGTGTAATAGAGAAACCTTTAATTCTGTTATTCAGGGATGGATAATCGTACTAGCAAACACCAATCCTAACTGTGTAGGTTAGGAATATCTGTAGGCCTTAAACAAAAAACTTTTGCCTCTGGTACCTCCTCTTGATAGTCTCTTTTTATACTCATCAGGCATTACTGTCTGAGAATCCTTCTTTGTAGCCTCCAGTCTTACTTATTTTGGGAGGCTACCATAAAGTGTATACGTTAAAATATTATTATAACTATTATTTTTTAAAATGCCCAGGAATGGCTGTATTTTGGGTTTATCTGTCTTTGCTAAGAGTTTAAGATGAAGCAGTAAAACTGACTTTTGTTTCTATCTATTGTTAACAGTCAGCTGAGATTTTATGGGAGTCATTCCTGGGGAAACTTGAGAGCAGCTTCTCAGTTCTGCTAGTGCCATTTGCGCTAGGTGAGTCCAGGTCTTGCTTGACCATGTGGCTTCTCTCGGAAGCATCAGGAATATCTCCCTTCTCTGATGACTCTCTTCTTCGTAGAAAATGCACTGATTGGCTTTCTGTTCTCCAGTGGTCTCATTAATCTTCCTGATCAGGAGGTTATGTGGCTCAGAGTTGCAAAGTTCTTTAGAGAAGTCTCCTGTTCCCTGGATACAGACTGACTCAGAGGGCAAGAGCCAAATATTTGTTTTATTGTCCCTTTTCATTTAAATTAAATTTTAAATCCTAATCTTAAACATCCAGCAAATAAATTTTAACAGCCTTATATTAAGAGTACTGTGCTTTAATGTCTATAATTTAAAATTATTTATCTTTTTATTATTTGGGATCTGTATTTTTCTGTCTGTCTTGTAGGTGATGACTTATTATCTTAAATTAACCAATGTTGTGTTCTAAAAGCAACTCTTTTGTAAAACACTAACAGGGAATCTTTAGTTAACTTATAAGGAAATTCAAAATAAAATTAACAAGAGTAAAAATACTTAGTTCGTGTAATAGCTACCCTGAATTTTAGGCTGAGTTATACATTATATCCCCTTTTTGAGATCCTAGTAATCTTGACAGAAAAACATAACTTTAAATTAAATAACATCTGACCTACTGCTTTCGTAGTTATTCTCACATGTTGTAAGATGAGACACAGAGCCTTATCTCAGGTAAGGCAGGGCTCTATATAAATCTTAAGTGTTTTAGTTCTAAAGCTGATCTTTGTTTTTTAAATATCATTTTACACAGTTTACATAAATTGTTTGAGGTCTCATGAATATTAGCTAACACCATATGATATCACATTTAAAACATGAATTAAAGAAAGGCTGAAAGTTTTTAACCTTTACATAGATTAGGCGCTCATTAACTTAAAAATATATTTAAATTTTTTCCAATGTAAAAAGTAACATAAAACTTTATATATCTTATTGATAACAAGTAAATAAATCCCCAATATATATATATTTTTACCATACAACTTCAGAACACCAGCTTGATGAAATGCTCTTTTAAAGTTTCTACCTTACAGAATTGTATACCTGGAAGATATGAGCACATTAATAGCATCACAATGACATTGATGTTTTTACATTAACCAAGTTTAGCTTTTAAAGAAATGGCAGTAGAGTGCTCTAAAATAACAGTTCTTATTTAATCAGTTGTTTAATTTTTATGGTTGCTTGTTCTAGAAAAATAAAACTTTATGAACACAATGTTATGGGTAAACTTTTGTTTTAAGAAATTTGTGTCGCTTTATCACATGACTGATTTTTACAATCTTATACAGACTTTAGAACAAACTTATACAGACCTTACTAAATCAATCAGATATCTAACAAAAGTACTCATGAATGAGTAATCCCATATCAAATTTACTTCACTTATTTATCAAAATATTAGAGAAATGTATTGAACAGTGTAAACCATTTCTTTGTTAAAGGAAAAGTCCTAGAACCAAGGCATATTAGACATTTTATAGACATTAATATTTTATTAGATTTTTGAGCAGCTAGAAAAACTTGTAAGCTTAAATTTAAAGACATTTATTGTTATTTGCTTATCCAAATTTAAAGTGAATCATTTAAATCACGTGAATTAAAGATCTTTGAATCCACTTTTTAAAATTTGTTTTTATGAGTGCTTTTTTTTAATGATCGCTCCTTATATATGTTAATTTGTATATCACATATATGATATACGAACATATGGATATATAGACATACAACACATAACAAAAGTGTGCACAAATAATAATAGTAAGGCCTTGTAGCTTTTCGCAGGTGAAATCTCCATTGAAATGTTTCAAAACTCCACTGTTGGTCAAATATAGAACTGATCAGAAAAATATTAACCTAGTTCTGTAGGATCAAAATAATGAGCTCAAAAAAAAAATACAGAATCTAAGGAAAAAAATGAGAGTCCTAGAAAAAATGACTGGCCAGTAATTAGTAAATACCATACGATATACCTTTTTTTTCCCACTTAGACATCAGATCAGTCTCCTACTGAGTCTGCAGGCTTCTTTCATTTACATTTCAACATAAGTCCTGGCTGAGTTCTGGAAGGAGCTGGACAAAACTGCTATTCTAAGCAGACACCTCAGGCCTAAGGCACTTTAACCATAATTTTCAGGTGAGGATGTTGAAAATTATGATACAATTTTAAGATACAATTCACAAAATTTTATACCTTAACATCTTTTTTTGTCAACAGATACCATACTATGATTTACTATCCTTGTCCAAATTAATGCACTGATACACACTGCAACATTTTCCCAGGCTACCCAATTAAAAATTGGTTAAAAAAAAAGACTGAATGATTGGGAAGTTACTTGCCAACTTGGAAGTAGAATTCTTTAGTTTTCCATTTTAAGTATTTAAGTTCTCTGGCATGAATTATCTGAAATCATAAACTAAAAAATTACCTAAACCCGACTTTTAACTTCAAGACTGTGCAATGCTACAAAAACCCATTCAGATACCATATTGTTACAATAAAACATCATCCTTTAGACACACATTCAGCTAAGATCATTCCCAAGAAACAATTTATAATATCAACACATTATTGCACATGTCTTAAATGGCCAGAAACAAAGACAAAAGACAGACAGAAAGGAGCTCCAGACTATGGCTGACAGGACAGAAGCCTTTAAAACAGCAGAAAAGAGAAAAATCTCCTACACCAGTGGCACGATATATGTCCCCACAAGGGCATCAGATGTTTTCACAGAGGGGGAACCTGAAATGCAATATCAAAGGTCTCCATGGTGACTTTACTGCATTTAGTGTCTCCTTTTTCTTTTTCTCTTTTTTAAGAAGACAGAGGTGGCATAATACTTACAGTGCAGGGAAGGAAGGAGGGAATTCACTGAAGCAACAGGACTTTGGCAGCTGCTGGGAGTCCCTCAGTCCCGTCTTTTACTTACAGGATTAGCTCCTCTGGTTCGGTTCCACCCCAAGCACGCTGAATCTCCTAACATTTCAGTAGTCAGCTCTCAAAAATTCCAGGGTCAGAGGCGGTATCAAAATTTGTAACTTAAATTTCGGTTCCGGACCTTGAAGCCAATTAATACCAATTTAATATAAGGACAGGGTTTGAGAAAAAGTAAAAGGGAGGTTTACTGCTTTGCTAACAAAGGAGAAAAACAGGGGACTTTGTCCAAAGTTGTGACTCTCTTGATCTGGAGGGACAAGGGGTTTTAAAGGAGTTTCACTTGTTAACCTGGGAGATACTCAGTTATTAGGTCCCCAGCAGGCATTGCCCTCTGCCGTGGGTGTGCTCCAGACAGCCAGCTAGGGGCTTCTCTCATCCTGCTTAACAAAGGCGGGTATAGTGCATCACATTTCTTTAAAACACAGTCCAAAGGGGTGTCAGGCTTACATGATTTATTACCCATTTTCAAGTCCAATATCCTTAAGTTTTTACCACAGAAATCACACAACAAAACGCACAAAAACAAACAAATAAAAAACATTTAGAACACAGAACAAAACACACACACAAAAAAAACAGAAACTCGGCAAATAAACAGAAAACCAGAGGAGCAATGCAGCGTCTTGCTAAAGCTCCGGGGTAGGAGCTCCTGCATGCCAGTCGGCACCTCTCTACACTTTCAGAGGTATTCCCTACAGAACAGAACAGAGGAAAGAAGAATTCCTATTACTGTCCCAGACAGGAGTATATGTGAGCCTTCCCAGGCCACCTCTCTGTCATCAGAAGAGTACTCCCTTAACCGGATATCAGATGTTATAAAGGCGCCTCTTACCTATGAAGGCCTCCTCCACCAGGTGCTTGATAATAGTTTTAGTGCGATGGTTCACTGCAGTGATCCACGGACTGAAGGCTCATTCCAAGGTTTTGGAACTTGGCTCTCCAGCCCGGAGTCCTGGAGGATAGGCCAGCTTCAGAATTTCCAGCAGTCTGGCTTTGTGATCTGGTCGGGTCATGTTGCTGGGGAACTCCAAAATGTTAGTCCAGGACACAAGAAAAGACCACTGACTCCAATTAAAATCAAATTAAGGCAAGCTTAATATTTCAAGCAGCCGGGCTGCCTCTCCCTCTCAAACTGGCGGGAACAAGACAGCAACCCCACCTTTCCTACAGCCCAGCTTTATAGCCCAGAAAGTTACACAAAAGGAGGGTTACAGAAAACAGAACTTTGACAAGAATCACACTAATTGTAGTTTACATTTTTTTTTCTGGCCCCAGCATCAGAAATTATGAGGACCATTAGAGCCGCTGAGAGGGTCGTTGTCTGGCCAGGGAAGGCGAATATTTATGAGGTGTCATTAAAGTTTCAGAATGGGCTGTTATCTGGTCAGAGAGCCAGGCATGGGTGAGTTCAAAACATGGTCAGGCATTCTAAGCAGGTTCAGAATTTGCAGTAATTTATACTAAAGCAAAAATTATCTTTTCATGGCTTTGTGGCAAGATGGCTCACAATTTAATGAAAGATCATGTTGGGTGATCAACCCTGTCCCTTACTTTTGGAAAATCCTCTACCACCTCCAAGGTTGTGAACTCCTGAGCATTTTCCATTCCAGATATGTATTCACAGAATTTCTAACTCTTCTTCTCTAATTGTGTCTTACTTGGGGCGAAGGTAATGTCAAGCCATTGTTCTGGATGAGAGTGGGAAGAATATTGTGCAGCACATAATTGCATACACATTGGATTCACTTTCCAATTTTCCAATTGAAATACTGAATTCCTGACAATAACCCATACCCTTCTAGACGCTAACTACAAATACTAATATGATGGAGAAAAATAACCCAAATGGAATTGAAATATAAGCAGTTCAGAGGAGGCATGGTGTATATTGGACTTGCCTTTTGCAAGATAAATGGTAGGTGTTATAAATCTAGTCATTTTTTAATTGAAATTGTTTTATATGTGTATTAAAGTTAACAAATATGTGAATTCCTATCTCCCTTTCGCTGTAACCTATTCAGCACATTAATTTTTATATGCACATATAGAATCCTACCTGATATCACACGTACATTTTTGTGAAGTGCCTGACATTGCAGATACAAATTGTGAGAAGAGATCACTCCACCTAAACGCTGTTGGAACTGAAAATTCCAGCTAATGGTGAGCTTCCTAGTTTAATAACATTATACATAAATCCATGTTCAGTAAAATGAATATTTTTGGATCTGTGGATGATATATATTTCATGGTGAAATTCGATTGGCATATATAATTCTACTTTTGAATGTCTTTGTGTGTGTTTGTGTGTGTGTGTATATATATATATACACACACACACAAACACACAATATATAAATCTCTAGATTTTTCAAAATATGAAATATATGTGTCTTATATACACTCCCTAAATTCATTCATGTTCATGTATGTGGATTAATATTCAACTTTTCACAAGATTATTCTCAGAAATATTCATCCACCTGAAATACATATTTGTTTTCTAGTACTGAAAACTAATTTCAGTGAAAGGTGCAAACAAATCCTAGTATTTCTACATTAACTGACCTAGTTTAACATCAATGCAAGTAGATTCCTATGGGACATGATGTGTATTTTGACATTAATTATTATTCAACACTGGTACATTACTATTTCTTCAGTTTATACACATCATAGGATATATATTTCATCCACTACTTAGCAAATTTATAGGCGTTTGTTTCACTTTCAATCACTTCTTGCTCCAGAACACATGACCAGAACACTGGTCTTTTCATGAGACTTTTTTTCAAATATATTATTTTCGATTTCCATGATCAATTTTTAAGCAAAACTCACACACCCTTCATGATAAAACATAACCCTAAGATGACCATTAGATATATAACTGGTTGGAATGATTGATTGTGTATCATTATAACATTTCTTACATATTTTCAGATATGCATTCAATCCATTATTTAAAGTGGATCCAGTTATATTATTTATTCCCAGTATGGTCTATTCATGCGTTATTGCTATATTCATAGACAGAGGGTATACCTATTTGTACCCCAATACAAATTTATATGTTCTCAAAATATTGCTCCTGGAAATGGTGGAAGAAATATTCATGTCACGTGATATACATATACATTTTATCACAGAAATATTCTGGACACAAAAAGCAAAGGTCACACTTTCAATTGTACCAAAGCCTAAATGAAAAGTGAGCATGGATTACTAAAAACATACATGTCCAGGTTGCCTAATGCTCTCAAATGTCAATCCTATTGGTGACTACATATTTGTTTCTTCCTAAGATTATATGTTCAACCTCAAGCCTGTTGAAAATGTCTAATCCTATCACTCACTTTGTACTTTGCTTGATTTCCTAATGTCTTTATTGATATCTGCTTTCCCTCATATTTTTCCCAGTTCATCATTATGACTGACTCTTCACATGCGCTGACATTTACACTCACTCTCTAACCGAAACCCTATTGCTAAAAAACGTTTTGTCCAAATCCTATACTCACTCTTCATTCTAAACCTAACGAGTACCTTCCTCATCGTACTGAATATCGCTTTTTGACTGGATGTTCTCTTCAACATTCAATCATCCAAGGTACAAGGTCCTATGCCATTGTATATTGATTTATCTGAGACAACTGTGCAGCACATAACTCAAAGCTAAGAATACCACTTAAGGGTCCAATTCCCTTCTGGGCTTCAAATCTTTCCTAATTTTCTGCTTTCATACTTATATTTCACCTATATACTCTTGTAAGTATCGAAGTTTGCCAATACCATTATTCATCTCGCAAAATGATTCGTAACCCAAATCAAACATGTTATTAACCCTAAACATACACTGTTCCCTCAATATAACTTACAGAAAAGCAGGGCAGAGTTGGTCTTACAATATAGGCATGTAGGTGATCTTCCACCTTCTGAGAACCTCAAAGATCCATGGAGAAATGATCCTTGGAGAAGATTTATGCAGCTATGTAGGACCTGAGAGAGCAATAGAAATCTTCCATGGCAAACAACCTGGTCAGGATGAATTGATGGGTCTAAATCAGCCTCTCTCTCTTCTTATTGTAGAGAAGTTGGAAGAAACCAGGCCTGTGTGGAGAGCTGTTCCCGGGTGCCTAAGGTTGATATTCCATTCTAACTTCTGAATGTGTCACAGGATGTTGGGGCAGCCTTCATCTCATGGGAACCTTGGAAGCAACTGTTAGGACAAAGTGGTTTTCAAGGCAGTGACCTCATTCAGTTCCTGAAGGAAGTGACCTCTTCTCACTTCCTTGGTGATGGAATTCTCTGAACTTGGGATCCAGGAAGCCAGGCACCCAGAGCCAGACCCAGTCCTAGTCCCATTGGGCTAACTTGTTTGCTTTTCCCAAGAACAGAGTCAGTCTTTCTTGGTACCTACTGATGTGAGGATGGCCAAATGCCAGCAGATCTCTGAAGAGGTACCTTCCCTGAGAAAGCAGGTAGTGGCTCACCGCTGTCTCCTGACAACTTCACAGAGTTGGCCAAGGAGACCAGATCTGAGACAGGACAGGCCATTTCGTGGGAACATAATATGGCCCACCAGTCAGAAGACACTCTGGATAGTCAAATACCTACTTGGGGGAATGAGGTGGCTTTGCCGTTGTGGGTGTGAGTTTGTGGTTTTTTTCTCATGTTCTGAGAATAGGTAGGAAAGGCGTTTTTTTTTTGGTGTGGAGTGGACTGTTTCTAGTAAGTCCTTTGACATTGTGAGGGTTTCTATGTCTGTGTATCCCACTGTATCTGTGGTTGTAGACATTAGAAAAGAGAATGCATCAATGGACTTGTTTTCTCTAGTAGAAAGCTTCCCCACATTAATACTGCCCAATTGATTAATGGACTTCACTTTGCCTTATGGATGGGCAACACCTACTGTCTTCTTAAGTTACTCTTTTCTTCGTGAATTCTGGCCACTCTACAGAATACGCTCATGGTTTTGTGTCCCAGATATGTAACACCACAAGGCTCTGTGACATGGCCATGTACTGGATAGCTGAAGAGAATGAGAGCATCTCAGAAAACTCAGATATCAGTGTGACCAGTAAAGTCTCAGTGAAGAAACCCTTCTTGGGCCATTTGCTTACTTCTGATTCAATTACCCTAAATGTCAGGAAGGTCTTTGCCTCATGCCAACCCTTTGTGAAGCCTGAAGAAAACTGTTTTCATATGGAAATGAATGGGCTTCACCTGTAGCTCTTTGCTTAATTGCTTTGGAATGGGATGTGTCTGAATCAGTCTCTGGTCCTTGTGTGAGGCTGTGACTTAGATTCTCAGCACCCAATGGATCTGAATAAAAATCCCATGTGCTTCCCAAACCGAAATGGCCAAAAGAGAAGTCATTGTGGATGAATTTTTTTGCCTTCTTGTTTTAGGTTCCTGACCTCCATCAAGTGAGAATAGGGATCCTTTGGATTAAATGAGTTCTTCAAATCCCTGCAGAGGCTAGCCCATATTTGCTTGGGTTTTCTCATGACTCCAAATCACTTAAAGAATCCATACCTCACAGCCAGTAGGCCTCAAATTGGAGAAGCGGAACACTTTAACAGCAGGAATATTTGATCACTCCTGGTTCACAGGAGGAGTGTCCAGGCCACCATGATTTTAGGCAAATGAGGGGCAAGTGAGCTTATTTTGGACACTTTCTTAGGCTGTGCCCCTCATAGAAATCTCCAGCCAGAGGTTATGATGAGTGTCTTTATGGAAGAAGATGAGGGCCCTGTGGGAGTGTTTTGATTTTAATTGCGGTCATTTTTGTGGTGGTTGGAAAGAATGACTGGGTCCACCTGAGCTTGAACTCTGGTGTGATTCCCCTTAGAGACTGAGTTCTAGAACTGAACTCAGAGAAGTATTGCCATGAATCGTGTTTAGATTTTAGAAGGCCATGCATGAGACTCACCCATGAAAACTGAGATCTAGGCCCAGGGTGTCTTTCCACAAAACAATGGGAATCTCAGGCAGGATATCACATGATTTTATTCTGAAAGATTGGCAGGTATAGTTGAGAGTCAAAACACACATGGACCTCACATTGTAGACCTCAATTTGCCTGGCTTCATGTGACCTTTTGGCAACTCTTTGAGAAGCCTTGCCTGTGAGTGTTCTCCAAAGCTTTCATGAAATGAGCTTTCTCAACACTTAATGGTTCCTGAATGATTTGAAACCCACAGTGCCTCCAACTTAATCTTTGAAAAATGGCTAGATAAATACCATGAAATTTTTGAAATTCCCATGACCAGGTGGCACTGGAGAAACTTTGGAAGTCCTGTGGTTGATCATGTGTATACCAGAGAATGCCTTGTTTTACTGGGTTTTATGTAAATGGTGTAGAACAGAGATGCCAGTAATTAGTATCCTGCTGAGTAGTGGGCCTAGAGCAGTGGTGGGCAGGTGTGTGATAAAACACCATGGTGGGGCCATGTGGATCGGCCATTGGCTTCCAAATGGATTATGACTGACATAGTGCAGAAATCAGACACTTATATGTAAAGGCATTTTTTATATGGAGAGGTTTCAGGGCAATGTTCAGAATCAGTTAACTATGGTTATTGGGGCAAGCTATGTTGGATAGAAGCATGGTTGGTGCATTCTCCTGCAGACCCTGACCCACCACACGTGACAGAACTCCCTCCAGCACTGTATTCTAGTAGAACTCCTTGTATTTGGTGAAGCAAATACCAAATTCCCAGTGCAGCAGCAAGAAACACCACGAAAAGTGGAGGATGACCAAATGTCTTCAGAGTCCACACGAGGAGACACTTAGCCTCCAGTGGCCACAGTTTACCTACAAAGAGAGAATTCAGCACTGCTGCCTCATGGTCGTTGGAATATAAGAAACCATGTCTTCCAGGTCACATAGATGCAGACCCATCTTTGATGGTCTCACTTCAAAGGAAGTTAAAGCTCATGACAACAACATATATTTCAAGTGCCCAACCTCAGAGGCAGTTACCCAAGAAGTCTTAGGCCAGCAGAGCTCCATGTTTGTGGAGTGTTTACCCTGTTCTTTACTTTTGGAAACTCCTCTACCACCTCCAAGGTTGTGAACTCCCGAGCATATTCCATTCCATATATGTATTCACAGATTTTCACACTTTTCTACTCTAATTGTGTCTTACTTGGGGCCAAGCTAATATCAAGGCATTGTTCTGAATGTGAGTGGAAAGATTTTTGTGTAACACATATTTACATACACATTCGATTCATTTTTCAATTTTCTATTTGAAATACTGAAGCCCTGAAACTAACACATACCCTACTATACTCTGACTTATAATTCTAATATGATGGTGAAAAATAACCCAAACAGAATAGAAATACAAGCAGTTCCGAGGAGGCATGGTGTATTGTTACAATTGGTTTTTGCATTATGTAGTGTAGGAGTTATAAATCTAGTCAATTTTTTTGTTGAAATAGTTCTACATGTGTTTTTAAAATTAAAAAATATGTGAATTCCTGTCTCCCTTTCTCTGTAGCCTATTCAGCACATGTATTTTTATATGCACATATAGAATTCTACCTGGTACCACACGTACATACTTGTGAGGTAACTGAATTGGCAGATGCAAATTGTGCTAAAGGATCACTCCTCCTAAATGCTGTTGGAACTGAAAATTCAACCTATGGGTGAGCTTCCTAGTTGAATATCATTATACATTAATCCATGTTCAGTAAAATGAATATTTTTCGATCTGTGGATTATATATATTTCATGATGAATTTTGATTGGCATATATATTGCTACTTTTTTTTTCTTTTATTGGTTGCTCAAAACATTACAAATCTCTTGACATATAATATTTCTTACATTAGATTCAAGTGGCTTATGAGCTCCCATTTTTAGCCCAAATAGAGATTACAGAATCACCTCGGTTACACATCCACATTTTTACATAATGCCCTATTAGTTACTGTTGTATTCTGCTACCTTTCCTATACTCTACTATCTCCCCTCCCCTCCCTTCCTATCTTCTCTTTTTCCCCCATCTACTGTAATTCATTTCACTCCATGTTTATTTTCCCATTCCACTCACAACGATATGTAATTTTGTGTAACAATGAGGGTCTCCCTCCATTACCATGCAATTTCCCTTTTCTCTTACTTACCCTCCCACCTCATGTCTCTGTTTAAAGTTAATCTTTTCTTCCTGCTATTGCTCCCTGCTCTGTTCTTAGTTGCTCTCATTATATCAAAGAAGACATTTGGTATTTATTTTTTAGGGATTGGCTATTTTCACTAAGCATAATCTTCTCCAGTGCCATCCATTTTTCTGCAAATTTTATGATTTTGTCATTTGTTAGTGCTGCGTAATACTTCATAGTGTATAAATGCCACATGTTTTTTATCCATTCATCTATTGAAGGGCATCTGGGTTGGATCCACAGTGTTTCAGTTGTGAATTGTACTGCTATGAAAATCGATGTAGTAGTATCCCTGTATTACTCTCTTTTAAGGTCTTCAGGGAATAGTCCGAGAAGGGCAATAGCTGAGTCAAATTGTGGTTCCATTCACAGCTTTCCCAGGAATCTCCATACTGCTTTCCAAATTGGCCACACCAGTTTACAGTCCCACCAGCAATGTACAAGAGTATCTTTTACCCCACATCCTTGTCAGCACTTGTTGTTTGACTTCATAATGGCTGCCAATTTACTGGAGTGAGATGGTATCTTAGGGTGATTTCGATTTGAATTTCTCAGACTGCTAGAAATGGTGAGCATTTTTTATGTACTTGTTGATTGATTGTATGTCCTCCTCTGAGAAGTGTCTGTTCAAGTCCTTGACCCATTTTTTTAATTGGGTTATTTGTTATCTTATTGTCTATTTTTTTGAGTTCTTTGTATATTCTGGATATTAGGGCTCTATCTGAAGTGTGAGGAGTAAAAATTTGTTCCCATAATGTATGCTCCTTATTTACCTCTCTTATTCTTTCTCTTGCTGAGAAAAAACTTTTCAGATTAAGTAGTCCCATTTGTTGATTCTTGTTATTAACTCTTGTGCTATGGGTGTCCTATAAAGGAATTTGGAGCCCAACCCCATAATATGTAGATCAGAGCCAACTTTTTCTTCTATCAGACACAGAGTCTCTGATTTGATATCTAGCACCTTGATCCACTATGAGTTAACTTTTGTGCATGGCGACAGAAAGGAATTCAGTATCATTTTGTTGCATATGGATTTCCATTTTTCCCAACACCATTTGTTGAAGATACTATATTTCCTCCATTGCATGCTTTTAGCTCCTTTTTCAAATATAAGATAGTTGTAGCTTTTTGGATTAGTCTCTGTGTCCTCCATTCTGTACCATTGGTCCACCCGCCTGTTTTGCTACCAGTACAATGCTGTTTTTTTTGTTGTTGTTGTTTTATTTTGTTTTTTTTTTAATTAATTTTATTGTAGGTTGTTCAAAACATTACATAGTTCTTGATATATCATATTTCACACTTTGATTCAAATGGGATATGAGCTCCCATTTTTACCCCATACACAGATTGCAGAATCACATCAATTGCACAACCATTGATTTACATATTGCCATTCTGGTGACTGTTGTATTCTTCTGCCTTTCCTATCCTCTACTATCCCCCCTCCCCCTCCCCTGCCCTCTTCTCTCCTACCCCCTCTACTGTAATTCATTTCTCCCCCTTATATTTTTCCTCCTTTCCCCTCACTTCCTCTTGTATGTAATTTTCTATACCCCTGAAGGTCTCCTTCCATTTACATGCAATTTCCCTTCTCTCTCCCTTTCCCTCCCACCTCTCATCCCTGTTTAATGTTAATCTTCTTCTCATGCTCTTCGTCCCTACTCTGTTCTTAGTTACTCTCCTTATATCAAAGAAGACATTTTGCATTTGTTTTTAAGGGATTGGCTAGCTTCACTTAGCATAACCTGCTCTTATGCCATCCATTTCCCTCCAAATTCTATGATTTTGTCATTTCTTAATGAAGAGTAATACTCCATTGTGTATAAATGCCACATTTTTTTTATCCATTCTTCTATTGAAGGGCATCTAGGTTGGTTCCACAGTCTTGCTATTGTGAATTGTGCTGCTATGAACATGGATGTAGCAGTGTCCTTATAGTGTGCTCTTTTTAGGTCTTTAGGGAATAGACCGAGTAGGGGAATAGCTGGATCAAATGGTGGTTCCATCCAAGCTTTCCAAGAAATCTCCTTACTGCTTTCCAAATTGGGCGCACCAATTTGCAGTCCCACCAGTAATGTACAAGAGTACCCTTTTCCCGACATCCTCGCCAGCACTTGTTGTTGTTTGACTTCCTAATGGCTTCCAATCTTACTGGAGTGAGATGGTATCTTAGGGTGGTTTTGATTTGCATTTCTCTGACTGCTAGAGATGGTGAGCATTTTTTCATATACTTGTTGATTGATTGTATGTCCTCCTCTGAGAAATTTCTGTTCAGGTCCTTGGCCCATTTGTTGATTGGGTTATTTGTTATCTCATTGTCTAATTTTTTTAGTTCTTTGTATATTCTGAATATTAGGGCTTTGTCTGAAGTGTGAGGAGTAAAGATTTGTTCCCAGGACGTAGGCTCAATATTTACCTCTCTTATTGTTTCTTTTGCAGAGAAAATCTTTTTAGTTTGAGTAAGTCCCATTTGTTGATTCTAGTTATTAACTCTTGTGCTATGGGTGTCCTATTGAGGAATTTGGAGCCCGACCCCACAGTATGTAGATCATAGCCAACTTTTTCTTCTATCAGACGCCATGTCTCTGATTTGATATCAAGTTCCTTGATCCACTTTGAGTTAACTTTTGTGCATGGCGAGAGAAAGGGATTCAGTTTCAATTTGTTGCATATGGATTTCCAGTTTTCGCAACACCATTTGTTGAAGATGCTAGCCTTCTTCCATTGCATGCTTTTAGCCCCGTTATCGAATATAAGATAGTTGTAGTTTTGTGGATTGGTTTCTGTGTCCTCTATTCTGTACCATTGGTCCACCCGCCTGTTTTGGTACCAGTACCATGCTGTTTTTGTTACTATTGCTCTGTAGTATAGTTTGAAGTCTGGTATAGCTATACCGCCTGATTCACACTTCCTGCTTAGCAATGTTTTTGCTATTCTGGGCCTTTTATTTTTCCATATGAATTTCATGATTGCTTTCTCTATTTCTACAAGAAATGCCATTGGGATTTTGATTGGCATTGCCTATTGATAACTTTTGGTAATATGGCCATTTTGATGATGTTAGTTCTACCTATCCATGAACAGGGTATATTTTTCCATCTTCTAAGATCTTCTTCAATTCTCTGTTTAGGGTTCTGTAGTTTTGAATGTATAAGTCTTACACCTCTTTTGTTAGGTTGATTCCCATGTATTTTATTTTTTCTGAGGATATTGTGAATGGGGTGCTTGTCCTCATTTCCATTTCAGAGGATTTGTCGCTGATATACAGGAATGCCTTTGATTTATGCGTGTTGATTTTATATCCGGCCACTTTGCTGAATTCATTTATTAGCTCTAATAGTTTCTTTGTAGACCCTTTTGGCTCTGCTAGGTATAGAATCATGTCATCTGCAAATAGTGATAATTTGAGTTCTTCTTTTCCTATTTTTATGACTTTAATTTCTTTCGTCTAATTGCTCTGGCCAGTGATTCGAGAACTATGTTGAACAGAAGTGGTGAGAGAGGGCATCCCTGTCTTGTTCCAGATTTTAGAGGGAATGCCTTCAGTTTTTCTCCATTCAGAATGATGCTAGCCTGAGGCTTAGCATAGATTGCTTTTACAATATTGAGGTATGTTCCTGTTATCCCTAGTTTTTCTAGAGTTTTGAACATAAAGGGATGCTGTACTTTGTCGAATGCTTTTTCCGCATCTATCGAGATGATCATATGGTTCTTATTTTTAAGCCTATTGATGTGGTGAATAACATTAGTTGATTTCCGTATATTGAACCAACCTTGCATCCCATGGGTAAATCCTACCTGATGATGGTGCACAATTTTTTTGATATGTTTTTGTATCCGGTTCGCCAGAAGTTTATTGAGGATTTTTGCATCTAGGTTCATTAGAGATATTGGTCTGTAGTTTTCTTTCTTTGGAGTGTCTTTGTCTGGTTTAGGAATCAGGGCGATGTTGGCCTCTTAGAATGAATTTGGAAGTTCTCCCTCTTTTTCATTTTCCTGAAATAGCTTGAAAAGTATTGGTATTAGTTCCTCTTTAAAGGTTTTGTAAAACTCTGCTGTATACCCATCCGGTCCTGGGCTTTTCTTAGTTGGTAGTCTTTTGATGGTTTCTTCTATTTCCTCAATTGATATTGGTCTGTTTAGGTTGTCAATATTCTCCTGACTCAATCTGGGCAAATCATATGACTTAAGAAATTTATCGATGCCTTCACTATCTTCTATTTTATTGGAGTATAAGGATTCAAAATAATTTCTGATAATCTTCTGTATTTCTGAAGTGTCTGTTGTGATATTGCCTTTTTCATCCCGTATGCTAGTAATTTGAGTTCTCTCTCTTTTTCTCTTCGTTAGCGTGGCTGAGGGTCTGTCAATTTTATTTATTTTTTCAAACAACCAACTTTTAGTTTTGTCAATTTTTTCAATTGTTTCTTTTGTTTCGATTTCATTAATTTCAGCTCTGATTTTAATTATTTCTTGTCTTCTACTTTTTTGCCGTTGTTTTGCTCTTCTTTTTGTAGGACTTTGAGTTGAAGTATTAGATCATTTATTTGTTGTTTTTTTTTTCTTTTTTTAAGGATTGAACTCCAAGCAATAAATTTTCCTTTTAGAACTGCTTTCAATGTGTCCCATAGATTCCGACATGTTGTGTCTGTGTTTTCATTTATCTCTAAGAATTTTTCAATTTCCTCCTTGATGTCTTCTATAACCCATTGATCATTCAGTAACCTATTTTTCATTCTCCAAGTGATGCATGATTTTTCCTTACTTCTTTTATCGTTGATTTTCAATTTCATTCCATTATGTTCAGATAAGATGCATGGTATTATCTCTACTCCTTTATATTGTCTAAGAGTTGCCCTGTGACATAATATAAAATCTATTTTTGAGAAGGATCCATGTGCTGCTGAGAAAAAAGTGTAACTGCTTGATCTTGGGTGGTATATTCTATATATGTCAATTAAGTCCAGGTTATTAATTATGTTATTGAGTTCTATAGTTTCCTTATTCAACTTTTCTTTGGAAGATCTGTCCAGTGGTGAGAGAGGTGTGTTGAAGTCTCCCATAATTATTGTATGGTGGTCTATTAGACTCTTGAACTTGAGAAGAGTTTGTTTGATGAACATAGCTACACCATTGTTTAGGGCATATATATTTATGATTGTGATGTTTTGTTGGTGTATGGTTCCCTTGAGCTGTATGTAGTGTCCCTCTTCATCCCTTTTGATTAACTTTGGCTTGAAATCTATTTTATATGATATGAGTATGTACACTCCTCCTTGTTTCCAAAGTCCATATGAGTGATATGATTTTTCCCAACCTTTCACCTTCAGTCTATGTATGTCTTTTCCTATCAAATGCGTCTCCTGAAGGCAGCATATTGTTGGGTCTTGTTTTGTGATCCATTCTACTAGCCTGTGTCTCTTAATTGGTGAGTTTAAGCCATTAACATTTAGGGTTATTTTTGAGATATGGGTTGTTCTTCCAGCGATATTTGTTTATTTATGTTCCTAAACATGGTTTGTTTTCCTCTTTGATTATCCCCAGCCTTTACTGTACTCCCTCCCGCTGTTGGTTTTCATTGATATTTTCCATTTCCTCTTCCTGTAATATTTTGCCGAGGATGTTTTGAAGAGATGGTTTTCTAGCTGCAAATTCTTTTCACTTTTGTTTATCGTGGAAGGTTTTAATTTCATCTTCCATACTGAAGCTTAATTTTGCTGGATACACAATTCTTGGTTGGAACCCATTTTCTTTCAGTGTTTGAAATATGTTATTCCAGGATCTTCTAGGTTTCAGAGTCTGTGTTGAAAGATCAGCTGTTATCCTGATTGGTTTACCCCTATATATAATCTGCTTCCTTTCTCTTGTAGCTTTTAAAATTCTCTCCTTATTCTGTATGTTGGGCATCTTCATTATAATCTGTTTAGGTGTGGATCTCTTATGATTTTGCACATTCGGCATCCTGTAGGCTTCTAGGACTTGGGATTCTGTCTCATTCTTCAAGTCTGGGAAGTTTTCTCGTATTATTTCATTGAATAGATTGCTCATTCCTTTTGTTTGGACCTCTATACCTTCCTGTATCCCAATGACTCTTAAGTTTGGTCTCTTTATGTTATCCCATATTCTTGAATGTTCTGCTCATGGTTTCTTAACAGCTTTGCTGAGCTGTCTATGTTCTTCTCCAGTTGAAATACTTTGTCTTCATTGTCTGATGTTCTATCTTCTAAGTGTTCTACTCTGCTGGTAGTATTCTCAATTGAGTTTTTAAGTTGGTTTATTGTTTCCTGCATTTCCAGGATTTCTGTTTGTTTGTTTTTTATAACCTCGATCTCCCTGTATAATTGATCTTTTGCTTCTTGGATTTGTTTATGTAATTCATTTTCGAAGTGGTTGAAGTGGTCTTTCATTGTCTGATTTTGCTGTCTAATGTCTTCCTTGAGACTCCAGATTATCTGAAGCATGTATATCCTGAATTCTTTATCTGACATTCCATCTGCTGCAGATATTACCTCTTCTAAAGTTGAGTTGACCTGCATTGCTTGTGGTCCTTTCTTTCCTTTTCTTTTCATACTGATCACGTTTCTTTCTGCTTGGTGAAACTGTTGTGTTATTGATTTTTCCCCCTATATATTTATATTGCTATTGTATTGTTGCAAAGTTTCCCTCGCAGGCTTTGGCGGTGGTTCTGCCCCTCCTCCAATTGGGGCAATGTGCCTACCACGCCGGCAGGTCGCTGTGCCTGTACTTTCGGTGGGCCTGTTCTTTCGGTGGTCACAGGTCCGCCTATCTTGCAGGCATGAGCAGCGGCTCTGCCCCTCCGCTGGCTGCTAGGCCTGTTCTGTCTGTCGTTTGCAGGTCTGTCTACCTAACAGGCGCTGGTGGCTGCCCTGCCCCTCCTCCAACCGGGGTGATGTGTCAGACGGGCCACTGGGCCTGTTTTGTCAGTGGTCACGGTACCGCCTACCTTGCAGGTGCGTGGGGCAACAGTGCCCCTCCGCAGGTTCTGGGCCTGACCTCCCAGTGGGTCGCAGGTCATTCATTTTTTAGTTCTAGTAGTTTTTGTAGACCCTTTTGTGTCTTCTATGTTTAGAATAATGTCACCCGAAAATAGTGATAATTTACGTTCTTATTTTCCTATTTTTATGCCTTTTATTTCTTTAGTCTGTCTAATTGCTCTGGCCAGTGTTTTGAGAACTATATGGAATAGAAGTGGTGAGAGAGGGTATCCTTGTCTTGTTCCAGATTTTAGAGGAAATGCCTTCAATTTTTCTGCATTCATAATGATGCTAGCTGAGGCTTTGCATAGATAGCTTTTACAATGTCGAGGTAATTTCCTGTTATCCCTAGTTTTTCTAATGTTTTGAACATAAAGGGATGCTGTACTTTGTCAAGTGCTTTTTTTGCTTCTAACGAGATGATCATATGGTTCTTATCTTTAAGTCTATTGATGTGGTGAATAACATTTATTGATTTCCGTATATTGAACCATCGTTGCATCCCAGGGATGAATCCTACTTGATCATGTTGCATAATTTTTTTGATGTGCCTTTGTATTCGATTCGCCAGAATTTTATTGAGGATTTTTGCATGTAGGTTCATCAGATATATTGGTCTGTAGTTTTCTTTCTTTGAGGTGTCTTTTTCTGATTTCGGAATTAGCGTGATGTTGGCCTCATAGAATGAATTTGGCAGAGCTCCCTCTTTTTCTCTATCCTGAAATAACTTGAAAAGTATTGGTATTAAATCTTCTTTAAATGTTTTGTAAAACTCCGCTGTATAGCCATCCGTTCCTGGGCTTTTCTTGGTTGGTAGTCTTTTGATTGCTTCTTCTGTTTCATCCATTGACATTGGTCTGTTTAAATTGTGTGTATCCTCCTGACTCAGTCTGGGCAAATCATATGACTTGAGAAATTTGTTGATGTCTTCACTATATTCTATTTTATTGGAATATAGGTTTTCCAAATAATTTCTAATTGTCTTCTGTATTTCGGAAGCATCTGTTGTAATATAGCATTTTTCATCCCATATGTTAGTAATTTGAGTTCTCTCTCTTCTTCTCTTCATTAGCATGGCTAAGGGTCTGTCGAACATATATATTTTTTCGAAGAACCACCTTTTAGTTTTGTTAATTTTTTCAATAGTTTCTTTTGTTTCAATTTCGTTGATTTCTGCTCTGATTTTAATTATTTCTTGCCTTCTGCTACATTTTCTGTTGTTTTGCTCTTCCTTTTCTAGGGCTTTGAGTTAAAGTGTGAGCTCATTTATTTGTTTGGTTTTACTTTTTTTCAGGAATGACCTCCAGGCAATGAATTTCCCTCTTAAAACTGCTTTCATTGTGTCCCATAGATTCCGATATGTTGCGTCTGTATTTTCATGTATCTCTAAGAATTTTTTGATTTCCTCCTTTATATCTTCTCTAACCCACTGATCATTCAGTAACATATTGTTCATTTTCCATGTGATGTAGGATTTTTCCTTCCTTCTTTTATCATTGATTTCCAGTTTCATTCCATTATGATCAGATAAAATGCATGGTATTATCTCCACACCTTTATATTTACTGAGGGTTGCCCTATGGCATAATATATGGTCTATTTTTGAGAAGGATCCACGTGCTACTGAGAAAAAAGTATATCCACTTGATGATGGTTGATATATTCTATATATGTCAGTTACATGTAGGTTATTGATTGTGATATTGAGTTCTATACTTTCTTTATTCAACTTTTGTTTGGAGGATCTGTCCAATGGTGAGAGAGGTGTGCTGAAATCTCCCATAATTATTGTGTTGTGGTCTATTTCATTCTGGAACTTGAGGAGAATTTGTTTTTTGAACGTTGCAGCACCATTATTTGGTGCATAAATATTGATATTTTTTATGTTTTGTTGGTGAATGGTTCCTTTTAAAAGTATATAATGTCCTTTCTTATCCCTTTTGATTAAATTAGTCTTGAAGTCGATTTTATTCGATATGAGGATGGCCACCCCTGCTTGCTTACGAGGACCATTGCATGGTATATTTTTTCAAAAACTGCACCTTCAGCCTGTATGTCTTTTCCATTCAGATGTGTCTCCTGGAGGCAACATATTGTTGGATTCGTTTTTAATCCAAGTTACCAGCCTATGTCGCGTTATTGGAGAGTTTAAGCCATTAACATTTAGAGTCACTATTAATATATGGTTTGTACTGCCACCCATAATTGATGATTCTTCTTTTTTTTTTAATTTAGTTTGTTTCTCCATGATTAGCTTTTCCCCCACCCTCTGTCATTACTGAGGCACTTCCCACTGATGGTTTTGGTTGTTGATTTTCATTTCTTCTTCGTGTATTGTTTTGCTCAAGATGCTTTGCAATGCTGCTTTTCTGGCTACAAATTCTTTTAGCTTTTGTTTATCATGAAATATTTTTATTTCATTGTCATACCTGAAGCTTAATTTTGCTGGATACAGAATTTTTGGTTAGCATTCATTGTCTTTCAGTGTTTGAAATACGTTGTTCAAGGATCTTCTCGCTTTCAGTGACTGTGATGAAAAATCCCTTCTCAACCTTATTGGTTTACCCCTTAATGTAATCTGCCTCCTTTCTCTTAGAGCTTTTAATATTTTCTCTTTGTTTTGTATATTGGATATCTTCATAACGATGTGTCTTGGTGTTGATCTACTGTGATTTTGTGTGCTCGGTGTCCTGTAAGCATGTCCAATTTGTATATCCATTTACTTTGTATTTCTGGAAATATTTCTGTAATTATTTCATTCAATAGATTACTCATTTCATTGGTTTGAATCTGTGTACCTATCCAGATGACTCATAAATTTGTTTTTTTATGTTATCCCATATCTCTTGGATGTTTTACTCATGATTTTTTACCAGCCTTTCTGTGTTGGCTAGATTCATTTCAAGATGATATATTTTGTCTTCATTATCGAACATTCTGTCTTCTACTTGCTCCACAGTGTTAGTGATACTCTTAATTGACTTTTTAATTTGGTTTATCGTTTCCTTCATTTCTAGAATTATTGTTTGATTTTTTTATAATCTCTATCTCCTGATAAAGATTCATAACTTCTTCTTTTATCTGTTTATGTAATTCATTTTCAATGTGTTCTTTCACTGTTTGGATTTGCTGTCTCATATCCTCTTTAAGTTTCCATTCCATCTGTCTAAGGTATTCCTTGAGTTCTTTATATGACCATTTTTCTGATGACTATAGGTCCTCCTGAATATTTAGGCTGTCCTTCATTGTTTGTACTTATTTTCTTCCTTGATTTTTTGTGCTGCTCATGTTACTTCTTGCTCTGTTTCACTGCTGAGTTACTGTTTACTCTTATAATTTTATTTGATGCTTGGGAGGAAAGATATTAGAAGGAAAGGGAAGAAGTCACTAAAGAGAATGAGAGTAGGCAGGTAGAATTAAAGGAAGGGGAAATAAGAAAATTGAAAAGAAACGATAAGACAAAAGAAAAAAATAGAAAAGAAAGAAAGAAAGAAAAAAATTTAAAAATAATGATCATTTAAAAAATGAATATTAAAATTTAAAATAATAATAATAATAATAAAATAAAAATATTTTAAAAATGAAAACATTTTAAAACGTTAAAGTACAACAACAACAAAAAAAAATGAATTCACATAAAGAATCTAAATGCCACACTCAGTAGGCCTCAAGTTGGAGAAGCAGAGCAGTATTAAGGGCAGGCCTATTTTTTCACTTCTGTTTCACAGGAAGGGATTCCAGGCCACCCTGATTTTAGGCAAATGAGGGGCAAGGGAGCTTATTTTGGACACGGACGTGGGCTGTGTACCTCCTGGAAACCTCCAGCCGGAGGTTATGATGAGTGTCTACATGGAAGAAGATGAGGGCCATGTTGGGGTGTTTTGGTTTTAGCTGTGAACATTTGTATGGTGGTAGGAAGAGAAGACTGGGTCCACCTGGGCTTGAACTCTTGTGTGATTCAACATAGAGACTGAGATCTGGAATTGACCTCAGAGAAGTATTGCCATGAATTGTGTTGGGATTTTAGAAGGCCATGCATGAGAGTCGCCCTTGGAAAGTGAGATCTAGGCCCAAGGTGGCTTTCCACAGAGCAAAGGGAATCTCAGCCAGGATATCACATGATTTTATTCTGAAAGACTTGGCAGCCATAGTTGAGAGTCAAAGGCTCATGGACCTCATATTGTAGACCTCAATGGGCCTGGCTTCATGTGACCTTTTGGCCACCCTTTGGGAAGCCTTGCCTCTGAGAGTTCTCCAGAGCTTTCATTGAAATGAGCTTACTCAACATTTAATGGTTAATGAATGAATTGAAACCCACAGTGCCTCCAACTTCATCCTTGAAAATTGGCCAGATAAAAACCATGAAATTTTTGAAATTCCCAAGACTAGGTGTCACAGGAGAACCTTTGGATGTCCTCTAGCTGATCATGAGAATACAAGACAATGCCTTTATTGACTGGTTTACATGAAAATGGTGTATAACAGAGATGCCAGTAAGTTGGAGCCTGCTGAGTAGTGTTCCTAGAGCCGTGGTGGGCAGGTGTGTGATAAAAAATCTCTGGTGTTGCCATGTTTATCTGCCATTGGTGTGCACATATCTTGTGACTGACATTTTGCAGCCAGTAGACCCTTATATGTAAAAGCATCTTGTTATATGGAGAGGTTTTAGGGCAATGTTCAGAATCAGGTTGCTATGGTCAATGGAGCAAGCTATGTGGGATAGAAGCCTGGTTGGTGCATTCTCCAACAGAACCCGACCCACCACAACTGACAGAATTCCCTACAGCACTGTGTCCCTGGTGAACGCTTTTTATTTCATGAAGCAAATACCACACTCCTAGTGCAACAGCAAGAAACACCATGAAGAGTGGAGGATGACCAAATGGCTTCACAGTCCACATGAGGAGACACTTGCCCTGAGTGGCCACAGTTTACCTACACAGAGAAAATTCAGCACTGCTGCCTCATGTTCATTGGAAAATAAGAAACCATGTCATCCATGTCACATAGATGCAGACCCAGCTTTGATGGTCTCACTACAAAGGAAGCTAATGCTCCTGACAACAAAATATATTTCAAGTGCCCAACCTCAGAGGTAGTTTCTCCAGATGTTGGGCCGGCAGAGTTTCATGTTTGTGGAGTGTTTACCCTGTCCCTTACTTTTGGAAACTCCTCTACCACCTCCAAATTTGTGAACTCCTGAGCATTTTCTATTCCAGATATGTATTCACAGATTTTCTAACTCTTCTCCTCTAATTGTGTCTTACATGGGGCAAAGGTAATGCCAAGGCATTGTTCTGAATGAGAGTGGGAAGATTTTTATGTAGCACATATTTGCATACACATTGGATACATTTTCCAATTTTCCATTCGAAATACTGAATCCCTGACACTAACAAATTTCCTTCTAGACTTTTACTTATAATCTTAATATGATGCAGAAAAATAACACAGACAAAATAGAAATACAATAGGTTCACAGGAGGCATGGTGTATAGTTGGATTTGCCTTTCGTATGATAAATGGTAGGTGTTATAAATCAAGCCAATTTTAATTGAAATAGTTCTCCATGTGTTTTAAAAGTTAACAAATATGTGAATAACTGTCTCCCTTTCTCTGTAGCCTATACAGCACATGTATTTTTTATGCACATATTGAATTATACCTGGTATCACACGTACATTTTGTGAGGTGGCTGACTTGGCAGATACAAATTGTAAGAAAAGATCACTCCTACTAAACGCTGTTGGAACTGAAAATTCAACATATGGGTCAGTTTTCTAGTTGTACAACATAAATTGATGTTCAGGAAAATGAAAGGAAAATGAATATTTTTGGATCTCTGGATGATATATTTTTCATGGTGAATTTCAATTGGCATACATAATGCTACTTTTTAATGTCTGTGTGTGTGTGTGTGTATATATATATATATATATATGTATTCACTCTCCAGATTTTTCAAAATATGAAATGTATTTGTCTGATTATACACTCCCTAAATTCATTCATATTTATGTATGTGGATGTATAATCAACTTTTCACAAGTTTATTCTCAGAAATATTCATCCACCTGAAATACATATTTGTTTCCTAGTACTGAAAACTAACTTCAGGGGATCATATGATGACAGCGAAAGGAGTGCATCAACCCCATGTACAGCGTCACTGTGCAGGAGAATGACGAATTTCCAGCAAAATTTGGGTGGTCCTAAACCTAGTGGAAGTATTTCCATCTCACGAGGATCAGCTACGGGGCTCAAACGTGAGTGATTTGTCTGCATGGAGCATCATGCTGCTTATTCAGCAAATCGCCCTGCGGGTAGAGTCTGTGGCGCGTGCTGGGAAGCAATGAGATAGCAACACAAATATTCAGTGGTGCAGATTCTGTGGGCTCTTGCCATCTGTACAATCACTGTGCTCATTGCTGAATTCTGGGTTTGAGACCAGGGAAATACACGGTCCAATTCGGTTTTCCACACCAGTCAGACCACAGAGGAAGCCAGGGGCCACCGTCTTGGAGAGCTGACGTCACCATTCCTGTTTTCAACTGATAGCAGCTCATTCAGCTATAGAACAGGTAATCTCAGGCTGTCATTCGCCTGTGTCTCGGAGACAAATTACTCAGGCCTGCTCCTATCAGAACATACACCAAGCCCAGAGAGGCCGAATTCTGGCTCCTGGAACTGATCAGGCCCAGGGCTAAAGAACCTGCGGAAACTGCTTCTCGGTCTAGGTCTTGCTGAATACTGTGGAGGTAAATACCTACCAAGCCTTCATAGGCAGTGGCAACAGGATTGAGACGGGGCTTGTGAGGGCCGGTCAGGACTCACCCATTGCTTTGTTCATCCGGCAAAGGGAATGAAATGCTGCCATTCGCTTGGGATACCAACATGTTAGAGATCTGAAGTCATCACAAAGTGGCGGAGGAGATAACTTCATCGATACCAGCGGTGAGAGAAACAGTTGGTCTCCTGGTAAAAAAAGTGAGTCACAAACACCCGAGTCTCTCTCACTCTGTCTTCAAGCTAGAGGGACAGAGCAGAGACACCGCTCACGCCCGGCACTGGCCCAGCGACCCGCAGGCGTGGTAGTCACGTCATCCCAATTGGAGTAGGGACAGAGCACAGCCGCCGCCCGTGCCCGGAACAGGCCCATCGACCAGCAGGCTTGGTAGTCACGTCACCCCAATTGGAGTAGGGGCAGAGCAGAGCCACAGCCTATGCCCAGAACAGGCCCAACGACCCGCCGGTGTGGTAGAGACGGCACCCCTATTGGAGTAGTGGCAGAGCAGAGCCTTCTCCCGTGCCCATTACAAGCCCATCGGCCCACCAGCATGGTTGTTAGGTCACCCCAATAGGAATAGGGGCAGAGCAGAGCCACCACCCATGCCCAGAACAGGCCCAGCAACCCGCCGGCGAGGTAGTCACATCACCCCAATTGGAGTAGGGGCAGAGCAGAGTGACCAACCTCGCCCACAACGTAGGCAACCGAACAGCGAAACAGGCCAAGTGGCCTGCGGGCACGGCAGACACATAACCCCATTTGGAGTAGGGGTAAAGCAGATCCACTGCACGTGCCCACAAAATAGACAGACCTGCGACCGACCAGCAAAGAGGCTCAGCGTCCTGCCGGCATGGTAGACACGTCATCCCAATTTGAGTAAGGGCAGAGTAGAGCTGCCGCCCGCAACTGCAAGGTAGGCAGACCTGCAATGGATCAGCAGAACAGGCCGAGGGGTCCGTGGGCGTTGTAGACACGTCACACCAAATGGAGGAGGGGCAGAGCAGAGCCACTGCCCGCACCCGCATTGTAGACAGACCTGCGACCAACCAGCACAACAGGCCCAGCAGCCCGTCAGCGTGGTAGATAGATCACCCCAATTGGAGGAGCAGAACAGCCGTCCCCCGCTACTTCAAGGGAGACTTTTCAACTATACAAGAGCAATATAAGTATATAGGGGGAAAATTTCAAAAACAACAGTTTCAACAAGCAGAGAGAAACGCGAGCAGTATGAAAAGACAAGGAAAGAAAGGACCACAAGCAATGCAGGTAAACACAATTTTAGAAGGGGTAATAGCTGCATCAGATGGAATGTCAGATAAAGAATTCAGGATACTCAGGCTTTAGATGATCTGGAGTCTCAAGGAAGACATTAGACAACAAAATCAGACAATTAAAGATCCCTTCGACAATGAATTACATAAACAAATCCAAGAAGCAAAAGATCAACTATATAGGGAGATAGAGGTTGTAAAAACAAACAGAAATCCTAGAATTGCAGGAAACAATAAACCAACTTAAAAACTCAATTGAGAATACTACCAGCAGAGTAGAACACTTAGAACATAGAACATCAGACAATGAAGACAAAGTATTTCAACTTGAAAAGAACATAGACAGCTCAGCAAGACTGTTAAGAAACCACGAGCAGAACATACAAGAAATATGGGATAACATAAAGAGGCCAAACTTAAGAGACACTGGGATACAGGAAGGTATAGAGGTTCAAACAAAAGGAATGAGCAACCTATTCAATGAAATAATACGAGACAACTTCCCAGACTTGATAAATAAAACAGAATCCCAAGTCCTAGAAGCCTACAGAACGCCGAATGTTCAAAATCATAAGAGAGCCACAACTAGACACATTATAATGAAGATGCCCAACAAACAGAAAAAGGAGAGAATTTTAAAAGCTACAAGAGAAAGGAAGCAGATTACATTTAGGGGTAAACCAATCAGGATAACAGCTGATCTTTCAAAACAGACTCTGAAAGCTAGAAGATCCAGGAATAACATATTTCAAACACTGAAAGAAAATGGGTTCCAACCAAGAATTGTGTATCCAGCGAAAGTAAGCTTCAGGATGGAAGATGAAATTAAAACCTTCCACGATAAACAAAAGTGCAAAGAATTTGCAGCTAGAAAACCATCTCTTCAAAACATCCTCGGCAAAATATTACAGGAAGAGGAAATGGAAAATGTCAATGAAAACCAACAGCGGGAGGGAGTACAGTAAAGGCTGGGGATAATCAAAGAGGAAAACAAACCATGTTTAGGAACATAAATAAACAAATATCGCTGGAAGAACAACCCATATCTCAATAATAACCCTAAATGTTAATGGCTTAAACTCACCAATGAAGACACACTGGCTAGTAGAATTGAACAAAAAACAAGACCCAACAATATGCTGCCTACAGGGGACGCATTTGATAGGAAAATGCATACATAGACTGACGGTGAAAGTTTGGGAAAAATCATATCACTCATATGGACTTCGGAAACAAGCAGGAGAGTCCATACTCATATCAAATAAAATAGATTTTAAGCCAAAGTTAATCAAAAGGGATAAAGAGAGACACTACATACTGCTCAAGGGAACCATACACCAACAAGACACAGCAATCGTTAATATATATTCCCCGTACAATGGTGCAGCTATGTTCATCAAAGAAACTCTTCTCAATTTCAATAGTCTAATAGACCACAATACAGTAATCATGGGAGCCATGAACACACCTCTCTCACCACTGGACAGATCTTCCAAACAAAAGTTGTATAAGGAAACTATAGAACTCAATAACACAATTAATAACCTAGACTTATTTGTGATATGTAGAATATAACACCCAACATCAAGCAGTTACCTTTTTTCTCAGCAGCACATGTATCCTTGTAAAAAATAGATCATATATTATGTCACAGGGCAACTCTTAGACAATATAAAGGAGTACAGTTAATACCATGCATATTATCTGATCATAATGGAATGAAACTAAAAATCAATAATAAAAGAAGGAAGGAAAAATCATGCATCACTTGGAGAATGAACAATAGGTTACTGAGTGATCAATGGGTTATAGAAGACATCAAGGAGGAAATTTAAAAATTCTTAGAAATAAATGAAAATGCAGACACAACATACCGGAATCTATGGGACACATTGAAAGCAGTTCTAAGAGGAAAATTCATTGCTTGGAGTTCATTCCTTAAAAAAAGAAACAACCAACAAATAAATGATCTCATACTTCATCTCAAAATCCTAGAAAAAGAAGACGAAAGCAACAGCAAATGAAGTAGAAGGCAAGAAATAATTAAGATCAAAGCTGAAATTAATGAAATTGAAACAAAAGAAACAATTGAAAAAACTTGACAAAAGTAGAAGTTGGTTCTTTGAAAAAATAAATAAAATTGACAGACCCTTAGAAATGATAACAAAGAGAAGAAGAGAGAGAACTCAAATTACTAGAATAAGGGATTAAAAAAGAAATATCACAACAGATATTTCAGAAATACAGAAGATAATCAGAAATTATTTTGAATCCTTATACTCCAATAAAATAGAAGATAGTGAAGGCATCGATAAATTTCTTAAGTCATATGATCTGCCCATATTGAGTCAGGAGGATATAGCAACATAAACAGACCAATATCAATTGAGGAAATAGAAGAAACCATCAAAACACTACCAACTTAGAAAAGCCCAGGACTGTATAGGTATACAGCAGAGTTTAACAAAACCTTTAAAGAGGAACGAATACCAATATTTTTCAAGGTATTTCAAGAAAGGGAAAAAGAGGGAGATCTTCCAAATTCATTCTACGAGGCCAACATCACCCTGATTATTACAGCAGACAAAGACACTTCAAAGAAAGAAAACTACAGACCAATATCTCTAATGAACCCACATGAAAAAATCCTCAATAAAATTCTGGCGAATTGGATACAAAAAAAATATCAAAAAAATTGTGAATCCTGATCAAGTAGAATTCATCCATGTGATGCAAGGCTGGTTCAATATACGGAAATCAATAAATGTTATTCACCACATCAATAGACTTAAAAATAAGAACCATATGATCATCTCGATAGATGCAAAAAAAGCATTCAATAAAGTACAGCATTCTGTTATGTTCAACACTCTAGAAAAACTAGTGATAAGAGGAACATACCTCAATATTGTAAAAACAATCTATGCTAAGCCTCAGGCTAGCATCATTCTGAATGGAGAAAAATTGAAGGCATTCTCTCTAAAATCTGGAACAAGACAGGGATGCCCTCTCTCACCACTTCTGTTCAACATAGTTCTCGAAACACTGGCCAGAGCAATTAGACAGACGAAAGAAATAAAAGGCATAAAAATTTGAAAAGAAGTACTTAAATTATCACTATTGCAGATCACATGATTCTATATCTAGCAGTCCCAAAAGGGTCTACAAAGAAACTAATGGAGCTAATAAATGAATTCAGAAAAGTGGCAGGATATAAAATCAACATGCATAAATCAAAGGCATTCCTGCATATCAGCGACAAATCTTCTGAAATGGAAATGAGGACAACCACTCCATACACAATATCCTAAAAAAATAATAATAATAATTAGGAATCAACCTAACAAAAGATGTGAAAGTCTTATACAATGAAAACCACAGAACCCTAAAGAGAGAAATAGAAGAAGATCTTAGAAGATGTAAAAATATATCCTGTTCATGGATAGGCAGAACTAACATCATCAAAATGGTGATATTACTAAAAGTTCTCAATAGGTTTAATGCAATGCCAATCAAAATCCAAACGGCATTTCTTCTAGAAATAGAGAAAGCAATCATGGAATTCATATGGAAAAATAAAAGACACAGAATAAAAAAAAACGATACTAAGCAGGAAGTGTGAATCAGGCGGCCTAGTGATACCAGACTTCAAACTATACTACAGAGCAATAGTAACAAAAATAGCATGGTACTGGTACCAAAACAGGAGGGTGGACCAATTGTTCAGAATAGAGGACACAGAAACCAAGCCAGGAAACTACAACTATCTTATATTTGATGGAGGGGCTAAAAGCATGCAATGAAGGAATATAGCATCTGCAAAAAATGGTGCTGGGAAAACTTGGAATCCATGTGTAAAAAAATGAAACTGAATCCCTTTCTCTCGCCATGCACAAAAGATAACTCAAAATGGATCAAGGAGCTTGATATCAAATCAGAGACATGGAGTCTGATAGAAGAAAAAGTTGGCTACGATCTACATACTGTGGGGTCGGGCTCCAAATTCCTCAATAGGACACCCATAGCACAAGAGTTAATAACTACAATCAACAAATGGGACTTACTCAAACTAAAAAGGTTTTTCTCAGCAAAAGGAACAATAAGAGAGGTAAATAGGGAGCCTAAATCCTGGGAACAAATCTTTACTTTTCACACTTCAGATAGAGCCCTAATATTCAGAGTATACAAAGAACTGAAAAAAATAGACAATAAGATAACAAATAACCCAATAAACAAATGGGCCAAGAACCAGAACAGGCACTTCTCAGAGAAGGACATACAATCAAAAAACAAGTACATGAAAAAATGCTCACCATCCCCAGCAGTCAGAGAAATGCAAATCAAAAGCACCCTAAGATACCATCTCATTCCAGTAAGATTGGCAGCCATTATGAAGTCAAACAACAACAAGTGCTGGTGAGGATGTGGAGAAACAGGTACACTTGTACATTATTGGAGGCACTGCTAATTGGTGCAGCCAATTTGTAAAGCATTATGGAGATTTCTTGGAAAGCTGGGAATGGAACTACCATTTGACCCAGCTATTCCTCTTCTTGGTCTATTCCCTAAAGACCTTAAAAGATCATGCTACAGGGATACTGCTACATTGATGTTCATAGCAGCACAATTCACAATAGCAAGACTGTGGAACCAACCTAGATGCTGTTCAATAGAAGAATGGATAAAAAAAATGTGGCATTTATACACAATGGAGTATTACTCTGCTTTAAAAAATGACAAAATCATAGAATTTGCAGGAAAATAGATGGCATTAGAGCAGGTTATGCTAAGTGAAGCTAGCCAATCCCTAAAAAACAAATGCCAAATGCCTTCTTTGATAAAAGGAGAGTAACTACGAACAGAGTAGGGATGAAGAGCATGAGAAGAAGATTAGTATTAAATAGGGATGAGAGGTGGGAGAGAAAGGGATAGAGAAGAGAAATTGCATGGAAATGGAAGGAGACCCACAGGGTTATATAAAATTACATAAAAGAGGATGTGAGGGGAAAGGGAAAAATAATACAAAAAGGGAGAAATTTATTACAGTAGAGGGGGTAGAAAGAGAAGAGGGGAAGAGAGGGGAGAGGAGGAGGGATAGTAGAGGATAGGAAAGGCAGCAGAATACAATAGACACTAGTATGGCAATGTGTAAATCAATTGATGTGTAACTGATGTGATTCTGCAATCTGTATACGGGGTAAAAATGGGAGTTCATAACCCACTTGAATCAAAGTGTGAAATATGATATATCAAGAAATATGTAATGTTTAGAACAACCATAAAAAATTTAAAAAAAAAGGAAACTAACTTCGGTGAATGAGGCACGCGAATCCTAATATTTCTACAGTAACTTACCAAGTTTAACATCAATGCAAGTAGATTCCAATGGGACATGATGTGTATTTTTACGTTAATTTTTATTCAAAACTGGTACATTACAATTTCATCAGTTTATGCACATCATAGGATATATATTTCATAAACAATTTAGCAAATTTATAGGCATTTGTTTCACTTTCAATCTCTTCCTGCTTCAGAACACATGTATTCCTCCATATTTCTTGACTGGTCTTTGCATGAGAAATCTTTCCGAACACATTATTTTCGATTTCCATAATCACTTTTGAAGCAAACTTCACACACTCTTCATGATAAACCAAAACACTAATATTACCATTAGATGTATAACTGGTTGGAATGAATGAATGTATATCAATATAAGATTTATTGTATATTTTCAGATATCAATTCAATCCATTATTTAAAGTTGGAATCAGTTATATTATTTATTCACAGTATGGTGTATTCATGCTTAATCTCTATATTCATGGACACAGGGTACACCTCTTTGTATCCCCAATAATAATTTTATGTCTTCAATATATTGCTCCCAGAAATGGTGGTAGAAATACTCATGTCACCTGATCTACATATACATTTTATCACAGTAATATTCTGGACAAAAAATGTAAAGGTCACACTTATGATTGTACCAAAGACTAAATGACTACATTCACTCTCTAACCGAAACCCTATAGCTAAAGAATTTTTAGTCCCAATCCTACACTCATTCTTCTTCCTAAACCTACCGACTATCTTCCTAATCCTACCGACTATCCCTTTGGATTGGATGTTCTCTTCTACATTCAAACATCCAAGGTACAAGGTTCTATGCCATTGTATATCAAATTGTCTGAGACATCTTTGCAGAATATAATTAAAAACTAATTATCCCAAATAAGGGCCCAATGCCCTTCTGGGTTTCAAATCATACCTAGATTTCTGTTTTCATACTTATATTTCACCTCGATATTCTTGTAAATATCGCAGGTTCCCAATACCATTATTTATCGCACAGAATGATTGCTAACCCAAATCGAACCTGTTATTAACCCTAAACATACACTGTTCCCTCAATCTCATTTTACAGAAGAGCAGGGAGAGAGTCGTTCTTACAATACAGGAAAGTAGGGGACATTCCACCTGCTGAGAACCTCAAAGGTCCATTCAAAATGATACCTGGAGAAGATGTAGGCAGCTATGAAGGACCTGAGAGAGCAAAAGTCATCTTCCATGGCAAACAACCTGGTCAGGATGAAGGGATGTGTCTGAATCAGCCTCTCTCTTTTTATTGTAGAGAAGATGGACCAAACCAGGCCTCTGTCGAGAGCTGCTGCTGGGTGCCTATGGTTGACATACCATTCTACCTTGTGAAAGTGTCACAGGAAGTAGGGGCAGCCTCCATCTCATGGGACACTTGGAAGCAACTGTTAGGACAAAGTGGTAGCCAAGGCAGTGACCTCATTCAGTTCCAAAGAAAGTGACATACCTCATTTCCTTGGTGATGGAACTCTCTGAACTTTTGTATCCAAGAATCCAGGCACCCCGAGGCAGCCCCAGTTCCAGTGGGCTCACTTGTTTGGATTTACCAAGGACAGAGTCAGTCTTTCTTGGTACCTACTGATGTGAGGATGGCCAAATGCCAGGAGAGCTCTGAAGAGGGACCTTTCCAGAAGAAGCAGGTAGTGGCTCACCCCTTTTTCTTGACAACTTCACAGAGTTGGCCAAGGAAACCAGATCTGAGAGAGGTCAGGCCATGTCCTGAGAATAGGTAGGAAAGTTGGTTTGTTTGGTTTGGCGTGGATTGTTTTTAGTAAGTCGTTTGACCAGGCGAGTGTTTCTATGTCTGTGTATCCCACTGTGTCCGTTGTTGTAGACATTAGAAAAGAGAATGCATTAATGAATGCTTCCAGTCTAGTATAAATCTTCCCATAATTCATTCTGCCCAATTTATGAATGGACTGCAGCTTGTCTTATTGAGAGGCAATACCTTCTATCTTCCTAAGTTCCTGTTTTCTTCCTGAATTCTGGCCACTCTCCAGAATAGGCTCATGGTTTTGTGTCCAAGATATGTACCACTCCAAGCTCTGTGACATGGCCATGTACTGGATAGCTGAAGAGAATGGCCAGCCTTTCAGAGAACTCAGATATCAGTGTGAACAGGAACGTCTCAGTGGAAAAACCCTGCTTTGGGCCTTTTGCTTACCTATTGTTCTGTTGCACTGAATGTCAGGAAAGACTTTGTCTCAGGCCACCCTTTTGTGAAGCCTGAAGAAAACAATTTTCAAATGGAAATGAATGGGCATCACCTGTGGCTCTTTGTTTAATTGCTTTGGAAAGGGATGTGGCTGAATTAGCCTCTTGGCCTTGTGTGTGGCTGTGACTTACATTCTCAGCACCTGATGGATCTAAAGAATAATCCCATGTGTGCATCAAAAACCATAATGGCAAAAAGATCAGTCATTGTGGATGAAGTCTCTTGCCTTCCTCTGTTAGGTTCTTGACCTCCGTCAAGTGAGAAAATGGATTCTTTGGGTCAAATGAGTTCCTCAAAGCCCTGCAGAGGTGCTTGGGGTTTCGCATGACTCCAAATCACAAAGAATCTATACCTGAAAATCAGTAGGCCTCACATTGGAGAAACAGAGCATTATTAATGACAGGCTTATTTGATCACTCCTGGTTCACAGGAAGGGTGTCCAGGCCACCCTGACTTTAGGCAAATGAGGGCCAAGTGAGCTTATTTTGGACACTTTCTTGGGCTTCGCCCCTCATGAAAATCTTCAGCCAGACATTACGATGAATGACAATATGTAAGAAGATGAGGGCCATGTGGGAGTGTTTTCGTTTTAATTTTGGTCATTTGTGTGGCGGTTGGAAGAAATGACTGGGTCCACCTGGGCTTGAACTCTGGTGTGATTCCCCTTAGATACTGAGTTGTGGAACTGACCTTAGAGAAGTATTGCATTGAATTTTGTTGGGATTTTAGGAGGCCACGCATAAGAGTCACCCTTGGAACTGAGATCTAGGCCCAGGGTTGCTTTCCACAGATTTTTCAGTTCCTGAAAGAAGTGACCTCACCTCACTTTCTTGGTGATGGAACTCTCTGATCTTGGGATCCAGGAATTCAGGCACAAAAGCCAGGGCCAGTTCCAGTCCGAGTGGTCTCATTTGTTTGGATTTACCAAGGACAGAGTCAGTCTCTCTTGGTACCTACTAATGTGAGGATGGCCAAACGGCAGGAAATCTCTGAAGAGGGGCCTTTCCTGAGAAAGCAGGTAGTGGCTCACAGCTGGCTCCTGACAATTTCATAGAGTTGGCCATGGAGTCCAAATCTGAGACAGGAGTGGCCATTTCGGGGGAACATAGTATGGCCCAAAAGTCAGAGGGCACTTCAGATAGTCAAAGACCTACTTGGCGGAAGGAGGTGCCTTTGTGGGTTTGGTTGTAGGTTTGTGGTTTTGTCTCATGTTCTGAGAATAGGCAAGGAAGGCAGTTTGTTTGGTTTGGAGTGAACTGTTTCTAGTAAGTCGTTTGGCAAGGCGAGTGTTTCTATGTCTGTGTATCCCACTGTTATCCATGGTTGTAGACATTAGAAAAGATATTGGATCAATGGATGTGTCCTGTTTAGTAGAAAGCTTCCCAGAATTCATCCTGCACAATTTATGAATGGACTGCGGCTTGCCTTATCAATTGGCTACACCTGCTATCTTCCTAAGTTCCACTTTTCTTCCTGAATTCTGGCCACTCTCCAGAATAGGCTCATGGTTTTTGTGCAAGATATATACCACCTCCAAGCTCTGTGACATGGCCATGTACTGGATAGCTGAAGGGAATGGCGAGAATCGCAGAAAACTCAGAAATCACTGTGACCATTAAAGTCTCAGTGGAGAAACCCTGCTTTGGGCCTTTTGGTTACCTATTGTTCTGTTGCCCTGAATGTCAGGAAGGTCCTTGCCTTTGGCCACCCCTTTGTGAAGCCTGAAGAAAACAGTTTTCAAATGGAAATGAATGGATCACCTGTGGCTCTTTGCTTAATTGCTTTGAAAAAGATGTGTCTCATTCAGACCATTGGCCCTGTGTGAGGCTGTTGCTTAGTTTCTCATCACCTGATGGATCTAAAGAAAGATTCCATGTGTACATCCAAAACCAAAGTGGCAAAAAGAGCAGTCATTGTGGATGAAGTCTCTCGTCTTCCTCTGTAAGGTTTGTGACCTCCATCAAGTGAGAATAGGGATCCTTTGTGTCAAATGAGTTCCTCAACGCCCTGCAGATTCTATCCCATAGGTGCTTGGGTTTTATCATGACTCCAGTTCACATAAAGAATCTAAAACCCACAGTCAGTAGTCCTCAAATTGGAGAAGCGGAGAAGTATTAATGGCAGGCCTATTTGATCACATCTGGTTCACAGGAAGGGTGTACAGGCCACCCTGAGTTTAGTCAAATTAAGGGGCAAGGGAGCTTATTTTTGACACTGGCTTGGGTGGAGCCCCTTATGGAAACCTCCAGCCAGAAGTTTTGATGAGTGTCTATATGGAAGAAGATGTGGGTCATGTGGGAGTGTTTTGGTTTTAATTGTGGTCATTTGGGTGGCGGTTGGAAGTGACGATTGGGTCCACCTGGGCTGGAACTCTGGTGTGATTCCCCTTAGATACTGAGTTGTGGTACTGAACTCAGAGAAGTATTGCCATGAATTGTGTTGGGATTTTAGGAGGCCACGCATGAGATTTGCCCTTGGAAACTGAGATCTAGGCCCAGGTTGGCTTTGCACAGAGCACTGGGAATCTCAGCCAGGGTATCACATAATTTTATTCTGAAAGGCTTGCAGCCATAGTTGAGAGTCAAAACACACATGGACCTCACATTGTAGACCTCAATGCGCCTAGCTTAATGTGATCATTGGCCACTCTTTGGGAAGCCTTGCTTATAAGAGTTCTCCAGAGCTTTCATTGAAATGAGCATCCTCACCATTTAATGGTTCCTGAATGAAGTGAAACCGACAGTGCCTTCAACTTCATCCTTGAAAAATGGCTAGATAAATACGGTGAAATTTTTTTAAATTTCCATGGCCAGGTGGCACTAGAGAAACTTTTGATATCCTGTTGCTGACTATGAGTATACTAGACAGTGCCTGATGGACTGGGTTTCAAGAAAATGGTGTAGATCAGAGATGCCAGTAATTTGGATCCTGCTGAGTAGTGGGCATAGAGCTGCAGTCGGCAGGTGTGTGATAAATCATCTGTGGTGGGGCCATGTGGATCTTCCTTTGGCTTCCAAATTGCTTGTGACTGACATGGTGCAGCAAGCAGACCCTTATATGTAAAAGCGTATTTTTATTTGGAGAGGTTTCAGGGCAATGTTCAGAATCACGTTGCTATGGTCAAGAGGCAAGCTATTTGGAATAGAACCTTGGTGGGTGCATTCTCCTGCAGACCCTGACCCACCACACTTGAGAAACTCCCTCCAACACTTTGTCCCAGTTGGACTCCTTGTATTTTGTGAAGAAAATACCAAACTACCAGTGCAGCAGCAATAAACACCACAAAATGTGGAGGATGACCAAATGGCTTCACAGTCCACATGGGGAGACACTTAGCCCCCAGTGACCACAGTTTACCTACAAAGATTGAATTCAGCACTGCTGACTCATGTTCATTGGAAAATAAGAAACCATGTCCTCCAGGTCACATAGATGCAGACCCAGCTTTGATGCTCTCATTACAAAGGAATCTAAACCTCCTGACAACAACATATATTTCAAGTGCCCAACCTCAGAGGCAGTTTCTGAAGAAGTCTTTAGGCCAGCAGAGCTCCATATTTGTGGAGTGTTTACCCTGTCCCTTACTTTAGTAAACTACTCTACCACCTCCAAGGTTGTAAACTTTTGAGCATATTAAATTCCAGCTATGTATTCCCAGATTTTCGAACTCTTCTCCTCTAATGATGAATTACTTGGGGCGAGGGTAATGTCAAGGCATTGTTCTGGATGACAGTGAAATATTTCTCCATGTTTTTTTTTTAATTATTTTATTTCATATTATTATTTTATTTTTTTAATTGGGTGTTCAAAACATTACAAAGCTCTTGACATATTATATTTCATACATTAGATTCAAGTGGGTTATGAACTCCCATTTTTATCCCAAGTACGGATTGCAGAATCATATCTGTTACACATCCGCATTTTTATAATGTCCTATTAGTAACTGTTGTATTCTGCTACATTTTCTATCCTCTACTATCCCTGCTCCCCTCCCATCTTCCCTCTCTACCCCATCTACTGTAATACATTTATATCTTTGTTTATTTTCCCATTCCCCTCACAACCTCTTATATGTAATTTTGTGTAACAATGAGGGTCTCCCTCCATTACCATGCAATTTCCTTTATCTCTCTCTTTCCGCCCCCCACCTCATGTCTCTGTTTAATGTTGATCTTTTCTTCCTGCTCTTCCTCCCTGCTCTGTTGTTAGTTGCTCTCATTATATCAAAGAAGACATTTTTATTTGTTTTTTAGGGTTTGGCTAGCTTCACTAAGCATAATCTGCTCTAGTGCCATCCATTTCCCTGCAAATTCAATGATTTTGTCATTTTTTAATGATGCATAATACTCAATGGTGTATAAATACCACATTTTTTTATCCATTCATCTACTGAAGGGCATCTGGGTTGGTTCCACAGTCTAGCAATTTTGAATTGTGCTGCTATGAACATCGATGTGGCAGTATCCCTGTAATATGCTCTTTTAAGGTCTTCAGGGAATAGTCTGAGAAGGGCAATAGCTGGGTCAAATGGTGGTTCCATTCCCAGCTTTCCCAGGAATCTCCATACTGCTTTTCAAATTTGCCACAACAGTTTGCAGTCCCACCAGCAATGTAAAAGAGTACCCTATTCTCCACATCCTCGCCAGCACTTGTTGTTGTTTGACCTCATAATGGCTGCCAATCTTACTAGAGTAGGATGGTATCTTAGGGTGGTTTTAATTTGCATTTCTCTGACTGCTAGAGATGGTGAGCATTTTTTCATGTACTTACTGATTGATTGTATGTCCTCCTCTGAGAAGTGTTGGTTCAGGTCCATGGCCCATTTTTTGATTGGGTTATTTATCATCTTATTGTCTAATTTTTTGAGTTCTTGGTATCCTCTGGATATTAGGGCTCTATCTGAAGTGTGAGGAGTAAAAATTTGTTCCCATGATTTAGGCTCCCTATTTACCTCTCTCATTTTTTATCCTGCTGAGAAAAAAAAACTTTTCAGTTTAAGTAAGTCCCATTTGATGATTGTTGTTATTAACTCTTCTGCTATGGGTGTCCTGTTAAGGAATTTGGAGCCCGACCCCACATTATGTAGATCAGAGCCAACTTTTTCTTCTATCAGATGCAGAGTCTCTTTTTTGATATCTAGCTCCTTGATCCACTTTGAGTTAACTTTTGTGCATGGCAAGAGGAGGGGATTCGGTTTCATTTTGTTGCATATGGATTTCCATTTTATACAAAAACATTTGTTGAAGATGCTATATTTCCTCTATTGCATGCTTTTAGCTCCTTTATCAAATATAGCATAGTTGTAGCTTTGTGAATTAGTCTTTGTGTCCTCTATTCTGTACCCATTGGTCAACCCGCCTGTTTTGGTACCAGTGCCATGCTGTTTTTGTTACTATTGCTCTGTAGTATAGTTTTAAGTCTGGTATCGCTATATCGCCTGATTCACACTTCCTGCTAGAATTGCTTTTGCTATTCTGGGTCTTATATTTTTCCATATGAATTCCATGATTGCTTTATCTATTTCTACAAGAAATGCCTTTGGGATTTTGATTGGCATTGCATTAAACCTATAGAAAACTTTTGGTAATTTCGCCATTTTGATGATGTTAGTTCTGCCTATCCAGGAACAGGGTATATTTTTCCATCTTCTAAGATCTTCTTCTACTTCCCTTTTTAGGGTTCTGTAGTTTTCATTGTATAAGTCTTTCACCTTTTTTGTTAGGTTGATTTTCAATTATTTAATTTTTTTGACGATATTGTGAATGGAGTGTTTTTCCTCATTTCTGTTTCAGAAGTTTTGTCGCTGATATACAGAAATGCCTTTGATTTATGCCTTTGATTTTGATTGTATATCCTGCCACTTTGCTGAATTCATTTATTAGTTCTAGTAGATTTTTTTGTAGACCCCTTTGGGTTTTCTATGTATAGAATCATGTCACCAGGAAATAGTGATAATTTACGTTCTTATTTTCCTATTTTTATGCCTTTGATTTCTTTCGTCTGTCTAATTGCTCTGGCCAGTGTTTCGAGAACTATATTGAATAGAACTGGTGACAGAGGGCATCCCTGTCTTGTTCCAGATTTTAGAGGGAATGCCTTCAATTTTTCTCCATTCATAATGATGCTAGCCTGAGACTTAGCATAGATAGCTTTTAAAATGTCGAGGTTAGTTCCTGTTATCCCTATTTTTCTAATGTTTTGAACATAAGGAGATGCTGTACTTGGTCAAATGCTTTCTGCGTCTATCGAGATGATCATATGGTTCTTATCTTTAAGTCTATTGATGTGATGAATAACATTTATTGATTTTCGTATATTGAACCATCGTTGCATCCCAGGGATGAATCCTACTTGATCCTGGTGAAAAATTTTTTTGATGTGCCTTTGTATTCGATTAGGCAGATATTTATTGAGGATTTTTGCATCTAGGTTAATCAGATATATTGGTCTGTAGTTCTCTTTCTTTGAGTTGTCTTTTTCTGGTTTTGGAATTAGGGTGATGTTGGCCTCATAAAATGAATTTGGCAGAGCTCCCTCTTTTTCTATTTCCTGAAATAACTTGAAAAGTATTGGTATAAATTCTTCTTCAAAGGTTTTGTAAAACTCCGCTGTATAGCCATCCGTTCCTGGGCTTTTCTTGGTTGGTAGTCTTTTGATTGCTTCTTCTATTTCATCCATTGATATTGGTCGGTTTAAATTGTGTGTATCCTCCTGACTCAGTTTGGGCAAATCATATGACTTAAGAAATTTATCGATGTCTTCACTATTTTCTATTTTATTGGAATAATGATTTTCAAAATAATTTCTAATTATTTGATGTGCCTTTGTATTCGATTCGCCAGAATTTTATTGAGGATTTTTGCATGTAGGTTCATCAGATATATTGGTCTGTAGTTTTCTTTCTTTGAGGTGTCTTTTTCTGATTTCGGAATCAGCGTGATGTTGGCCTCATAGAATGAATTTGGCAGAGCTCCCTCTTTTTCTCTATCCTGAAATAACTTGAAAAGTATTGGTATTAAATCTTCTTTAAATGTTTTGTAAATCTCCGCTGTATAGCCATCCGTTCCTGGGCTTTTCTTGGTTGGTAGTCTTTTGATTGCTTCTTCTGTTGCATCCATTGATATTGGTCTGTTTAAATTTTGTGTATCCTCCTGACTCAGTCTGGGCAAATCATATGACTTAAGAAATTTGTTGATGTCTTCACTATATTCTATTTTATTGGAATATAGGTTTTCCAAATAATTTCTAATTGTCTTCTGTATTTCGGAAGCATCTGTTGTAATATAGCCTTTTTCATCCCATATGTTAGTAATTTGAGTTCTCTCTCTTCTTCTCTTCATTAGCATGGCTAAGGGTCTGTGGAACATATATATTTTTTCGAAGAACCACCTTTTAGTTTTGTTAATTTTTTCAATAGTTTCTTTTGTTTCAATTTCGTTGATTTCAGCTCTGATTTTAATTATTTCTTGCCTTCTGCTACATTTTCTGTTGTTTTGCTCTTCCTTTTCTAGGGCTTTGAGTTAAAGTGTGAGCTCATTTATTTGTTCGGTTTTACTTTTTTTCAGGAATGACCTCCAGGCAATGAATTTCCCTCTTAAAACTGCTTTCATTGTGTCCCATAGATTCCGATATGTTGCATCTGTATTTTCATGTATCTCTAAGAATTTTTTGATTTCCTCCTTTATATCTTCTCTAACCCACTGATCATTCAGTAACATATTGTTCATTTTCCATGTGATGTAGGATTTTTCCTTCCTTCTTTTATCATTGATTTCCAGTTTCATTCCATTATGATCAGATAAAATGCATGGTATTATCTCCACACCTTTATATTTACTGAGGGTTGCCCTATGGCATCATATATTGTCTATTTTTGAGAAGGATCCATGTGCTGCTGAGAAAAAAAGTATATCCACTTGATGATGGTTGATATATTCTATATATGTCAGTTCTGTAGGTTATTGATTGTGATATTGAGTTCTATACTTTCTTTATTCAACTTTTGTTTGAAGGATCTGTCCAATGATGATAGATGTGTGTTGAAGTCACCCATAATTATTGTGTTGTGGTCTATTTCATTCTGGAGCTTGAGGAGAATTTGTTTCATGAACAACGTAGCACCATTATTTAGTGCATAAATATTGATAATTGTTATGTCTTGTTAGTGAATGGTTCCTTATAACAGTATATAATGTCCTTCCTTATCCCTTTTGATTAACTTAGTCTTGAAGTCGATTTTATTCGATATGAGGATGTCCACCCCTGCTTGTTTATGAGGATAAGTGTGCATGGTGTATTTTCTCCCAACCTTTCACCTTCAGCCTGTGTGTCTTTGCATTTCAGATGTGTCTCCTGGAGGCAACATATTGTTGGATTTGTTTATTTAATCCAAGTTACCAGCCTATGTCGCTTTATTGGAGACTTTAAGCCATTTACATTCAGAGTTACTATTTATGTATGGTTTGTATGCCAGCCATGTTTGATTATTCATATTTTTTTTTAATGTAGTTTTTTTCTCCATGACAAGCATTCACCCTGCCTCTTTCATTACCAAGGTACTTCCCACTGATGGTTTTGGTTGTTGTTTTTCATTTCTTTCTTGTGTAGTGTTTTGCTCAAGACGCTTTGCAATGCTTGTTTTCTGGCTTCAAATTCTTTTAGCTTTTGTTTATCATGAAAGATTCTTATTTCGTTGTTGGACCTGATGGTTATTTATGCTGGATACATAATTCTTGGTTGGCATCCATTGTCTTTCAGTGTTTGATATACATTTTTCCAGGATCTTCTCGCTTTCAGCGTCTGTGATGAAATATCCATTGTTAACCTTATTTGTTTACCACTGAATGTATTCTGCCTCCATTCTCTTGTAGATTTTTTATTTTCTCTTTGTTCTGTATATTGGATATCTTCATAACAATGTGTCTTGGCATTGGTCTACTGTGATTTTGTGTGCTCTTGTCCTGTATGCAGCTACAATTTGTATATCCATTTCCTTTTTTATTTCTGGAAAGTTTTCTGTAATTATTTCATTCAGCAGTTTTCTCATTCCCTTGGTTTGAGTCTCTGTACCTTTCTCTATCCTGATGACTCGTAAGTGTGTTTTTTTTTTATGTTATCCCAAATCTCTTGGATGTTTTTCTTGTGATTTTTTTGCCAGCCTTTCTGAGTTGGCTGGACTCGTTTCAAGATGATATATTTTGTCTTCATTATCTGACCTTTTGGCTTTTACTTGCTCCACTCTGTTAGTGATACTCTCAATGGAGTTCTTAATTTGGTTTATCATTTCCTTCATTTCTAGAATTATTGTTTGATTTTTTTATAATCTCTATCCTCTGATAAAGATGCTTAACTTTTTCTTTTATCTGTTTATGTAATTCATTTTCAATGTTTTCTTTTACTGTTTGGATTTTCTGTCTCGTATCCTCTTTAAGTTTCCATTCCATCTGTCTAAGGTATTCCTTGAGTTCTTTATATGACCATTTTTCTGATGACTCTAGGTCCTCGTGAATATTTAGGGTGTCCTTCGTGGTTTGTACTCCTTTTCTTCCTTGCTTGTTTATGCTGCTCATGTTACTTCTTGTTCTGTTTGACTGCTTAGTTACTGTTTACTCTTATAAATTTATTTGATGCTTGGGAGGAAAGATTTTAGAAGGGAAGGGAAAAAGTCACTAAAGAGAATGAGAGTAGGCAGGTAGAATGCAAGGAATGGGAAATAAGAAAATTGAAAAGAAATGAAAAGACAATAGAAAAAATAGAAAATAAAGAAAGAAAATGATTTTTTTAAAAAATGATTATGATAATATAAAATTAAAATTTTAAAAAATAATAATAACAAAAGAAAAAATTAAAAAAAAATTAAAAACATTTTAAAAAAGTTAAAGAACAGCAACAAAAAATGAAAATAAAAGAAAACAAAAAAAAACAAAAACAAAAAAAACAAACTAATATAATAATAATAATAATAAATGCAGTCATAGATTGCAATAAACTTTTTTTCCATTAGGTAGAGCTGTGCCCACTGGGCTAAGCTTCTCCTTTCAATAGGTGGGAACCAATCACTGTGCAGCAGCTATTCCTCCCACACTGGGTGGGTGTCCAATCCTGAGTGCCTAAGTTCTTTTTTTGTGTTTCCTCAAGCCAGGCCCCACTCACCTGTGACACTCACCACAATACTGGCTACATGCCAGGTCTGCTGCTCCTAGGAGCCCTGTTTTCATGAACGCCTGGGCACAATCTCCCTCTTTGTCTCCCTCAGACCCTAAGTTTTTAGAGCTTAGGCCTGAGAACCCCCAGTGAATTTGCTGCACTCCGGAAGCCATGCCCCCGGAAGCTGGAGCAAGAGACTTCAGTTTTCAGCACTGGTGGGAGCGGTGGCCTGGAGGTCTGCACCACGAGTCCCGTGCCACTCCTAATTCCCTCGGTCTGGATATCGCGCTCAAGGGAGAGCTGGGAGGGGCTCTTAAGATTTCCCCACAAGTTCGCAAATTTATAGGAATTTGCTTCACTTTCAATCACTTCCTGCTTCAGGACACATGTATTCTTCCATGTTTCTTGACAGGTCTTTTCATGAGACTTCTTTCAAGACACATGACTTTCAATTTCCATAATCACTTTTGAAGCAAAACTCACATAAACTTTATGATAAATTATAACTCTGATATTACCATTAGATGTATAACTGGTTGGAATTAATGATTGCATACCAATATAGGATTTCTTATATATTTTCAGATAAAAATTCAATCCATTATTTAAAGTGAAAAGAGTTATATTATTTATTCACAGAATGGTCTATTCATGCATTATCTCTATATTCATAGACGCAGTGTACACTTCTTTATACCCCCAATACTAATTTATACGTCTTCAAAATATTGCTCCCTGAAATGGTGGAAGAAATACTCATGTCACCTGATCTACTTATACATTTAATCACAGAAATATTAGGAACACAAAATGCAAAGGTCACACTTATGTTTGTACCAAAGCCTAAAAGGAAAGTAAACATGGATTACTAAAAACATCCATGTCCATGTTGCCTAATGCTGTCAAATGTCAATCCTATTGGTGAGTACATATTTGTTTCTTCTTAAGATTACATATTCAAACTCAACCCTACTGAAAATGTCTAATCCTATCCCTCACTTTATACATTGCCTGATTTCATTATGGCTCTATTTCTATCTGTTTCCTACATATTTTCCCCAGTTCATCATTGTGACTGACTCTTCACATGTGCTGACATTTACATTCACACTCTAATCGATAACCTATTGCTAATAAACTTTTGTTCCTAATCCTATACTCATTCTTTTTGTAAACCTACCGACTATCTTCCTAATCCGACCGACTATCCTTTTTTGACTGGTTGTTCTCTTCTACATTCAATCAAGCAAGGTACAAGGTCTTATGCCATTGTATATTGATCTATCTGAGACCTCTGTGCAGAATGCAATTCAATGCTAAGTATCACAATCAAGGGTCCAATGCCCTTCTGGGCTTCAAATGTTACCTAGATTTCTGGTTTCACACTTATATTTCACATATATATTCTGGTAAATATCGCAGTTTCAAATACCATTATTCATTCTGCAGGATGATTCCTAAACTAAATCCAACATGTTATTGACCCTAAACATACACTGTTCCCTCAATCTAACTTTACAGAAGAGCAGGGACAGAGTTGGTCTTACAATACAGGAATGTAGGGGATCTTCCACCTGCTGAGAACCTCAAAGGTCCATGCAGACATGATCCCTGGAAAAGAGGTAGGCAGCTATGAAGGACCTGAGAGAGCAAAAGTCATCTTCCATGGCAAACAACCTTGTCAGGATGAAGGGGTGTGTCTGAATCAGCCACTTTCTTCTTAATGTAGAGAAGTTGGACCAAACAAGGTCTGTGTGGAGAGCTTTTCCCGTGTGTCTATGGTTGATATGCCATTCTAACTTGTGACAGTGTCACAGGAAGTAGGGGCAGCCTCCATCTCATGGGACCCTTGGAAGCAACTATTAGGACAAAGTGTTTGCCAAGGCATTGACCTATTCAGTTCCGGAAGGAAGTGACCTACCTTACTTCTTTGGTGATGGAACTCTCTGAACTTGGGATCCAGGAAGCCAGGCATCCAGAACCAGTCCCAGTCCCAGTCCCAGTGGGCTCACTTGTTTAGTTTTACTAATGACAGATTCTGTCTTTTTTGGTACCTACTGATGTGAGGATGGCCAAATGCCAGGAGAGCTCTGAAGACGGGCCTTTCCTTAGTAACTAGGTAGTGGTCACCGCTGGCTCCTAACAACTTCACAGAGTTGGCCAAGGAGACCAGATCTGACACAGTACAGGCCATTTCGGGGGAACATAGTAGGGCCTGCCAGTCAGAGGACACTCTGGATATTCACAGACTTACTTGGAGAAGGAGGTGCCTTTGTGTTTGTGGGTGTGAGTTTGTGGTTTTGTCTCATTTTCTTAGAATAGGTAGAAAAGCTGGTATGTCTGGTTTGCAGTGGACTGTTTCTAGATAGTCGTTTGACAAGGCAAGTGTTTCTATGTCTGTGTATAACACTGTGTCCGTGGTTGTAGACATTAGAAAAGAGAATGCATCAATGAATGTGTCCTGTCTAGTAGAAAGCTTCCCAGCATTCATCCTGCCCAATTTATGACTTCACTGCAGGTTGCCTTATCGATGGGCAACACCTAATATCTTCCTAAGTTTCAGATTTCTTCCTGAATTCTGACCAATCTGCAGAATAGTCTCATGGTTTTGTGTCCAAGATAGGTACCACCCCAAGCTCTGTCACATGGCCATGTACTGAATAGCTGAAGGTAATGGTGAGCATCTTAGAAAACTCAGATATCAGTGTGAGCAGGTAAGTCTCAGTGGAGAAACCATGTTTTGTGCCTTTTGCTTACCTATTTTTCTGTTTCACTGAATGACAGGAAGGTCTTTGCCTCAGGCCACCCCTTTGTGAAGCATGAAAAAAACAGTTTTCATATGGAAATGATTGGGCATCACCTGTGGCTCTTTGCTTAATTGCTTTGAAAGGGATGTGTCTGAATCAGCCTCTTGGCCCTGTGTGAGGCTGTGGCTTAGATTCTCAGCACCTGATGGATATAAAGAAAGATCCCATGTGTGCATCCAAAACCAAAATGGCAAAATTCAGTCATTGTGGATGATGTCTCTCTCCTTCCTCTATTAGGTTGCAGACAATCATCAAGTGAGTATAGGGATCCTTTGGGTCAAATGAGTTTTTCAAAGCCATGCAGAGGTGCGTGGGTTTTCTCATGATTCCACTTCACATAAAGAATCTAAACCCAACAGTCAGTAGGCCTCAAATTGGAGAAGCAGAGCAGTTGTAATGGCAGGCCTATTTGATCACTCCTGGTTCACAGGTATGGTGTCCAGGCCACCCTGACTTTAGGCAAATGAGGGCCAAGGGAGCTTATTTTGGACACTCTCTTGCGCTGTACCCCTCATGGAAATCTCCAGCCAGAGGTTATAATGAGGGTCTATGTGGAAGAAGATGAGGGCCATGTGGGAATGTTTTGGTTTTAATTTTGGTCATTTGTGTGGCAGTTGGAAGGGATGACTGGGTCCACCTCGGCTTGTACTCTGGTGTAATACTCCTTAGAGACTGAGTTGTAGAACTGACCTCAGAGAAGTATTGCCATGGATTGTGTGGGGATGTTAGGAGGCCACGCATGAGAGTCGCCCTTTGAAACTGAGATCTAGGCCAAGGGTGGCTTTCCACAGAACACTGAGAATCTCAGCCAGGATATCACATGATTTTATTCTGAAAAACTTGGCAGCCATAGTTGAGAGTCAAAACACACATGGACCTCACATTGTAGACCTCAATGGTCCTGGCTTCATGTGACCTTTTGGCCACTATTTGGGATGCCTTGCCTGTGATTGTTCTCCAGAGCTTTTATTGAAATGAGCTTCCTTAACATTTAATGGTTCCTGAATGAATTGAAACCCACAGTGACTACAACTTCTTCCTTGAATAATGGCTAGATAAATACCATGAAATTTTTGAAATTTCCATGACGAGGTGGCACTGGAAAACCTTTGGATGTCCTGATGCTGATCATAGTATACCAGACAGTGCCTTGATTGACAGGGTTTCATGAAAATGGTGAAGAACAGAGATGCCAGTTAGTTGTCGCCTGATGATTATTGGGCCTAGAGCAGTGGTGGACAGATGTGTGACAAAACATCTGTGGTGGGGCCACGTGGATCTGCCATTGGCTTCCAAATGGCTTGTGACTGATATGGTTACAGCCAACAGACCCAATAGGTAAAGGCATCTTGTTATATGGAGAGGTTTCAGGGAAATGTTCAGAATCAGGTTGCTATGATCAAGGGGGCAAGCTATGTGGGATAGAAGCCTGGTTATTGCATTCTCCTGCAAACCCTCACCTACCACACGTGACTAAACTCCCTCCAGCAATGTGTCCCAATTGAACTCCTTTATTTCGTGAAGCAAATACCAAACTCCCAATGCAGCAGCAAGAAACACCACTAAAAGTGGAGGATGAACAAATGTCTTCCCAGTTAACACAGGGAGAAACTTAGCCCCAGTGTCCACAGTTTAGCTACAAAAAAAGAAATCAGCACTGCTGCCACATGTTCAATGAAAAATAAGAAACCATGTCTTACAGGTCACATATATGCAGAACCAGCTTTGATGGTCTCTCTACAAAAGAACTAAATCTCCTGAAAACAACATATATTTCAAGTGACCAACCTCAGAGGCAGTTTCTCAAGAATTCTTTCGGCCAGCAGAGCTCCATGTTTGAGGAGTGTTTACCTTTTGCCTTACTTTTTTGAACTCTGCTACCACTTCCAAGGTTGTGAACTCCTGAGCATATTCCATTCCAGATATGTATTCACAGATTTTCTAACTCTTCTCCTCTAACTGTGTCTTACTTTGGTAAAAGATAATGTCAAGGCATTGTTCTGGATGAGAGTGGGAAGATTTTGGGTAGCACATATTTGCATAGGCATTGGATACATTTTTCAATTTCCCTTCAAAACACTGAATCTCTGACCCTAACCAATTCCCAACTAGACTCTGACTACTAATCCTAATATGATGGAGAAAAATAACAAAAAACAGAAAAGAAGTATAAGCAGTTCAGTGGAGGCAAGGTGTATACTAGGACTTGCCTTTTGCATAATATAGGGTAGGAGTTATAAATCTTGCAAATTTTTTTTAAATAGTTCTCCATGAGTTTTTAAAGTTAACAAATATGTGAATTCCTTTCTCCCTTTCTCTGTAGCCTATTAAGCACATGTATTTTTATATGCACATATAGATTTCTACCTGGTACCACACGTATATTCTTGTGAGGTGTTTGACTTGGCAGATACAAATTGTGAGAAGAGATCACTCCTCGTAAATGCTGTTGGAACTGAAATTTCAAACTATGGGTGAACTTTCTAGTTGAACAACATTATACATAAATCCATGTTCAGTATAATGAATATTTTTGGATCTGTGTATGATATATATTTCATGATGAATTTTGATTGGCATATATATTGCTAGTTTTTAATGTCTCTCTCTCTCTCTCTGTATATATATATATATATATATATATATATATATATATATATATATATATATATACTCTCCAGATTTTTCAAAATATGTAATATATGTGACTTATTATACACTCCCTAAATTCATTCATATTCATTTATGTGGATTTATAATCAACTTTTCACAAGATTATTTTCTAAAATATTCATCCACCTGAAATTCATATTTGTTTCCTATTACTGACAACTAACTTCAGTGAATGGTGTATACAAATCCTAATATTTCTACAGTAACTGACCCAGTTTAACATCAATGCAAGCAGATTCCTATGGGACATGATATATATTTTGACATTCATATTTATTCAACAATGGAACATTATTATTTCTTCAGTTTATGCACATCATAGTATATATATTTCATCCAAAATTTCAAAAATATATAGGAATTTGTTTCACTTTCAATCACTTCCTGCTTCTGAACACATGTATTCCTCCATGTTGCTTTACTGTTCTTTTCATGAGACTTCTTTCCAAACACATTATTTTGGATTTCCAAAATCAATTTTGAAGCGAAACTCACACACTCTTCATGAAAATCCTAATACTAATATTATCATTGATGTATAACTGGTTGTAATGAATGTCTGTATATCAATATTTGATTTCCTGTATATTTTCAGATATCAATTCAATTCATTATTTATAGTGGAATGAGTATATGTTTTATTCAGAGTATGTTCTATTCATGCATTATCTGTATATTCATAGAAACAGGGTACACCTCTTTGTACCCCCAATACTAATTTATACGTCTTCAAAATATTGCTCCCAGAAATGGTGGAAGATATACTCATGTCACCTGATCTACATATATATTTTATCACAGTAATATTATGGACACAAAATGCAAAGGTCACACTTATGATTGTACCAAAGCCTAAATGGAAAGTGAGCATGGATTAGTAATAACATCCATGTCCAGGTTGCCTAATGCTCTCAAATGTCAATCCAATTTGTGACTACATATTTGTTTCTTGCTAAGATTATATATTCAACCTCAACCCTGTTGAAAATGTCTAATCCTATAACTCACATTATTCTTTGCCTGATTTCCTTTTGTCTCAATTGATATTTACTTTCATACATATTTTCCCCAGTTCATCATTGTGAATGACTCTTCACATGTGCTGACATTTACATTCACTCTCTACCCGAAACCCTATTGCTAAAAAACTTTTGGTCCAAATCCTATACTCACTCTTCTTTCTAAACCTTCTGACTATCTTCCTAATCCTACCGATTATCCCTTTTTGACTGCATGTTCTCTTCAACATTCAATCATCCAAGGTAAAGGTCCTATGCCATTGTATAGCGATTAATCAGAGACATCTGTGCAGAACATAATTCAAAGCTAAGTATCCTACCCAAGGGCTCAATACACTTCTGGGCTTCAAAACTTACATAGATTTGGGTTTTCAAACTTATATTTCACCTTTATATTCTTTTAAATATCACAGGTTCCCAATAACATTATTCATCCCGCAGAATGATTCCTAACCGAAATCGAACCTGTTATTAACCCTAACCATACGCTGTTCCCTCAATCTAACTTTACAGAGGATCAGGGACAGAGTTGGTCTTACAATACAGGAATGTAGGGGATCTTCCACCTGCTGAGAACCTCAAAGGTCAATGCAGAAATGATCCTTGGAGAAGTTTTAGGCAGCTATGTAGTACCAAAGAGAGCAAAAGTCTTCTGACATGGTAAAGAACCTGGACAGGATGAAAGGATGTGTCTGAATCAGTCTCTCTCTTCTTAATGTAGAGAAGATGGACCAAAGCATGCCTGTATGGAGAGAAGTTCCCCAGTGCATATGGTTGATATACCATTCTAACTTGTGACAGTGTCACAGAAAGTAGGAACAGCCTCCATCTCATGGGACCCTTGGCAGCAACTGCTAGGACAAAGTGGTTGCCAAGGCAGTGACCTCATTCATTTCATGAAGAAAGTGACTTCACCTAACTTACTTGGTGATGGAACTCTCTGAAATTGGGATCAAGGAAGCCAGGCATCCAGAGCCAGTCCCAGTCACAGTCCCAGTGGGATCACATGTTTGGTTTTACCAAGGGCAGAGAGTCTTTTTTTGGTACCTACTGATGTGAGAATGGCCAAATGCCAGGACAGCTCTGAAGAGGGTCCTTTCCTAAGAAAGCAGGTAGTTGGTCATCGCTGGTTCCTGACAACTTCACAGACTTGGCCACGGAGACCAGATCTGAGACAGGGCAGGCCAGTTCGGGGTAACAATATGGTCCACAGACAGAGGACACTCCCGATAATCACAGACATATTGGGGGAAGGAAGTGCCTTTGTGGGTGTGGGTGTGAGTTTGTGGTTTTGTCTCATGTTCTGAGAATAGGTAGGAAAGGCGGTTTGTTTGGTTTGGAGTGGACTGTTTCTAAAAAGTTGTTTGAAAAGGTGAGTGTTTCTATATCTGTGTATCTCACTGTGTCCGTGGTTGTAGACATGAGAAAAGAGAATGCATCAATGGATATGTCCTGTCTAGAAGAAAGTTTTTCAGCATTCATCCTACCCAATTTATGACTGGACTGCAGGTTGCCTTATGGATGGGCCACCCCTACTATCGTCCTAAGTTCCTGTTTTCTTCCTAAATTTTGGCCACTACCCAGAATAGGCTCATGGTTTTGTGTCCAAGATATGTAACACCTCCAAGCTCTGTGACATGGCCATGTACTGGATAGCTGAATGGAATGGCGAGCATCTCAGGAAACTCAGATATCAGTGTGACCAGGAAAGTCTCAGTGGAGAAACACTGTTTTGGGCCTTCTGCTTACCTATTTTTCTGTTGCCCTGAATGTCAGGAAGGTCCTTACCTCAGGCCACTCCTTTTTGAAGCCTGAAGTAAACAGTTTTTAAATGCAAATGAATGGGCATCACCTGTGGTGCTTTGCTTAATTGCTTTTGAAAGGGATGTGTCTGAATCAGCTGCTTGCCTCTGGGTCAGGCTATGGATTAGATTCTCAGCACCTGATGGATATAAAGAAAGTTCCCATGTGTGTATTGAAAACGAAAATGGTAAAAATATCAGTCATTGTGGATGAAGTTTCTTGCCTTCCTCTGTTAGGTTCCTAACCTCCATCAAGTGAGAATAGGATCCTCTGGGTCAAATGAGTTCTTTGAACTCTTGCAGAAGTGCTTGGGTTCTCCCATGATGCCAAATCACATAAAGAATCTATACTTGACAGTCAGTTGGCCTCAAATTGGAGAAGCAGAGCAGTATTAAAGGCAGGCCTATTTGATCACTCCTGGTTCACAGGAAGGGTGTCAAGGCCACCCTCATTTTAGGCAAATGACGGGCAAGGGTGCATATTTTGGACATTGCCTTGGGCTGCGCTCCTCATGGAAACCTCCAGCAAGAGTTTATGATGAGTGTCTATATGGAAGAAGATGAGGGTCATGTGGGAATGTTTTGGTTTCAATTGTGGTCATTTGTGTGGCGGTTGGAAGAGATGACTGGGTCCACATGGGCTTGAACTCGGGTGTGATTCTCCTTCGAGACTGAGTTCTAGAACTGACCTCAGAGAAGTATTGCCATTAATTGTTTTGGGATTGTAGGAGGCCACGCATGAGAGTCACCCTTGAAACCTGAGATTGGGCCCTGGGTGGCTTTCCACAGAGCACTGAGAATCTCAACCAGGATATCACATGATTTTATTCTGAAAGACTTGGCAGCTATAGTTAAGAGTCAAAACACACATGGACCTCACATTTTAGACCTCAATGGGCCTGTCTGCATGTGACATTTTGACCACTCTTTGGGAAGCCTTGCCTGTGAGAGATCTCCAGAGCTTTCATTGAAATGAGCTTCCTCACCATTTCATGGTTCTTGGATGAATGGAAACCCCAAAGTGCCTCCAACTTCATTCTTGAACAATGGATAGATAAATACCATGAAATTTTTGAAATTCCCAAAGACCAGGTGGCACTGGAGAACCATTGGATGTCCTATTGCTGCTCATGAGTGTACAAGACAGTGCCTTGATTGACTGGATTTCTTGACAATGGTGTAGAACAGAGATGCCAGTAAGTTGGAGCCTGCTGAGTAGTGAGCCTAGAGCAGTGGTGTGCAGTTGTCTGATAATATATTTGTGGTGTGGCCATGTGGGTGTGTCATTGGCTTCCAAATGGCTTGTGACTGATTTGTTGCAGCCAGCAGAAAATTATATGAAAAGGCATCTGGTTATATGGACAGGTTTCAGGGCAATGTTCAGTATCAGGTTGCTATGGTCAAGGGAGCAAGCAATGTGGGATAGAAGCCTGGTTGGTGCATTCTCCTGAAGACCCTGACCCACCACACCTTACAGGACTCCCACCAGCACTGTGACCCATTTGAAATCCTTGTATGTTGTGAAGCAAATACAAAACACCCAGTGCAGCTGCAAGAAACACCACGAAAATTGGAGGATGACCAAATGGCTTCAAAGTCCACACAGGGAGACACTTAGCCCCCAGTGGCCACAGTTTATCTACAAAGAGAGAATTCATCACTGCTTCCTCAGGTTCATTAGAAAATAAGAAACCATATCCTCCAGGTCACATAGATGCAGACCCACCTTTGATGGTCTCCGTACACAGGGAGCTAAAGCTCCTGACAACAACATATACTTCAAGTGCCCAACCTCAGAGGCAGTTTCTCAAGAAGTCTTAATGCCAGCATAGCTCCATGTTTGTGGAGTGTTTACACTGTCCCTTACATTTGGAAACTCCTCTACCACCTCCTGAACATTTTCCATTCCAGGTATGTATTCACAGATTTTCTAACTCTTCTTCTCTAATTGTGTCTTACTAGGGGCGAAGATATTGTCAAGGCATTGTTCTGGATGAAAGTGGAAATTTTTTGTAGCACATATTTGCATACACATTGGATTCATTTTCCTATTTTCCATTTGAAATACTTAATAACTGACACTAACCCATACCCTAATAGACTCTTACTACTAATCCTAATATGATGGAGTAAAATAACCCAAACAGAATAGAAATACAAACATTTCAGAGGAGGCATGGTGTATAGATAGACTTGGCTTTTGCATGATAAAGTGTAGGTGTTATAAATCTAGTTAATTTTTAATTGAAATAGTTCCATGTGTACTTAAAGTTAACAAATATGTGAATTCCTGTCACCCTTTCTCTGTAGCCTATTCAGCACCTGTATTTTTATATGCACATATAGAATTCTACCTGGTACCACAGGTACATTCTTGTGAGGTGGCTGACTTGGCAGATAGAAATTGTGAGAATAGATCACTCTGCCTAAACACTGTTGAAACTGAAATTTCAAACTATGGGTGAGCTTCCTAGTTGACCAACATTATACATAAATCCATGTTCAGTAAAATGAATATTTTTGGATCTGTGGATGATATATATTTCATGGTGAATTTCGATTGGCATATGTATTGCTAATTTTTAATGTCTGTGTGTGTGTGTGTGTGTGTGTGTGTGTGTGTGTATATATATATATATATATATATATATATATATATATATATATATATATACACTCTAATTTTTTTTTAAATATAAAATATATGTGTCTTATTATAAACTCCCTAAATTCATTCATATTCATGTATGTGGATTTAGAGTTAACATTTCACAAGATTATTCACGGAAATATTCATCCACCTGAAATACATGTTTTTTTCCTAGAAATGAAAACTAACTTCAGTGAATGGTGGATACAAATCCTAATATTTCTACAATAATTGATCCAGTTTCTCATCAATGCAAGTAGATTCCTATGGGACATGATGTGTATTTTGATGTTCATTCTTATTCACCACTGGTATGTTACAATTTCTTCAGTTTATGCACATTATAGGATATATATTTCATCCATACGTTAGCAAAATTATAGGCATTTGTTTCACTTTCAATCATTTTCTGCTTTAGAACACATGTAATCCTCCATGTTTCTTGACTGGTTTGTTTATGAGACTTCATTCCAAACATATTATTTTCGATTTCCATAATCATATTTGAAGCAAAACTCACACACCCTTCATGATAAACTATAACCCTAATATTACTATTAGATGTATAACTGGTTGGAATGAATGATTGTATATCAATATAAGATTTCTTATATATTTTCAGATATCAAATAAATCCATTATTTAAAGTGGAACCAGTTATATTATTTATTCACACTATTGTCTATTCATGCATTGTCTCTATATTCATAGACACAGGGTACACCTCTTTGTAAACCCAATACTAATTTATACGTCTTCAAAATTTTGCTCCCAGTAATGGTGGAAGAAATACTCATGTCATCTGATCTACATATACATTTTATCACAGTAATATTCTGGACACAAAAAGAAAAGGTCACACTTATGTTTGCACCAAAGCCTAAATGTAAAGTGAACATGGATTACTAAAACCATCCATGTCAAGTTTGGCTAATGCTCTCAAAAGTCAATCCTATTTGTGACAACATATTTGTTTCTTGCTAAGTTTATATATTCAAACTCAACCCTGTTGAAAATATCTAATCCTATCTCTCACTTTATACTTTTCCTGGTTTCATAATGTCTCTATTTATATCAGCTTTCCTACATACTTTCCACAGTTCATCATTGTGACTGACTCTTCAATTGTGCTGACATTTACATTCACACTCTAATCCAAACCCTATTGCTAAGGAACTTTTTTTCCAAATCCTATACTCACTCTTCTTCTTAAACCTACTGACTATCTTCCTAATCCTACCCATTATCCCTTTTTGACTGGATGTTCTCTTATACATTCAATAATACAAGGTACAGTGTCTAATGCCATTGTATATCGATCTATCTCAGACATCTGTGCAGAACATAATTCAACGCTAAGTATCACAATCAAGGGCCCATCCCCATTCTGCGCTTCAAATCTTATTTAGATTTCTGTTTTCATACATATATTTCACCTATATATACTTATAAATGTCGCAGGTTCCCAGTACCATTATTCATGCAGCAGAATGATTCCTTATTCAAATTGAACATATTATTAACCCTAACCATACACTGTTCCCTCAATCTAACTTTACAGAAGAGCAGGGACAGAGTTGGTCTTACAATACAGGAATATAGGGGATCTTCCACCTCCTGAGAACCTCAAGGTCCATGCAGAAATGATCCCTGGAGAAGATGTAAACAACTATGAAGGACCTGAGAGAGCAAAAGTCAGCATCCATGGCAAACAACCTGGTCAGGATGAAGGGTTGTTTATGAATCAGTCTCTCTCTTCTTATTGTAAAGAAGATGGACCAAACCAGGTTGGTGTGGAGAGCTGTTCCTAGGTGCCTATGGTTGATATACCATTCTACCTTGTGAAAGTGTCACAGAAAGTAGGGGCAGCCTCCATCTCATGGTCGTCTTGGAAGCAACTGTTTTGACAAAGTGGTTACCAAGGCAGTGATCTGATTCAGTTCCTTAAGGAAGTGACCTCACCTCACTTCTTTGTTGATGGAACTCTCTGAACTTGGTATCCAAGAAGCCAGGCACCAAGAGGCAGTCCCAATCCCAGTGGTCTCACTTGTATGGATTTACCAAGGACAGAGTCAGTCATTCTTGGTACCTACTGATGTGAGGACAGCCAAAACCAGGAAAGCTCTGAAGAGGGGCTTTTCCTGAGGAAGTAGGTAGTGGCTCACTGCTGGCTCCTGACAACTTCACAGAGTTGGCCAAGGAGACCAGATCTGAGACAGGACAGGCCATTTCATTGGAACATAGTATGGCCCACCAGTCAGAGGACACTCCGGATAGTCACAGACCTACTTGGGGGAAGGATGTGTCTTTGTGGGAGTCGGTGTGGGTTTGTGGTTTTGTCTCATATTCTGAGAATAGGTAGGAATGGCGGTTTGTTTGGTTTGGAGGGAACTGTTTCTAGTAAGTCATTTGACAAGGCGAGTGTTTCTATGTCTGTTTATACCACTGTGTCCCTGGTTGTAGACATTAGAAAAGAAAATGCATCAATGGGTGAGTCCTGTCCAGTAGAAAGCTTCTCAGCTTTCATCCTGCCCAATTCATGAATGGACTTCGGCTTGACTTATCAATGGGGAACACCTGCTAACTTCTTAAGTTCCTGTTTTCTTCCTGAATTGTGTGCACTCTCCAGAATAGGCTCATGGTTTTGTGTCCATGATATGTACCTCCTCAAATCTCTGTGACATGGCCATGTACTGGATAGCTGAAGGGAATGGCGAGCATCTCAGAAAGCTCAGATATCAGTGTGACCAGGAATGCCTCAGTGGAAAAACCCTGCTTTGGACATTTTGCTTACCTATTCTTCTGTTGCCCTGAAAGTCAGGAAGGTCTTTGCATCAGGTGTGTCATGTGGGAGTGTTTTGGTTTTAATTGTGGTCATTTTTGTGGCCGTTGGAAGAGATGACTATGTCCACCTGGGCTTGAACACTTATGTGATTCCCCTTAGAGACTGAGTTCTGCAACTGACCTCAAAGAAGTATTGGCATGTATTGTGTTGGGATTTTAGGAGGCCACGCATGAGAGTCGCACTTGGAAACTGAGATCTAGGCCCAGGGAGGCTTTCGGAAGAGCACTGGAAATTTCAGGAAGGACATCACATGATTTTATTCTTAAAGACTTGGCAGCCATCGTTGCAAGTCAAAACACACATGGACCTCACATTGTAGACCTCAAATGCCTGGCTTAATGTGACCTTTTAGCCTGTCTTTGGGAAGCCTTGCCTGTTAGAATTCTCCAGAGCTTTCATTGAAATGAGCTTCTTCTCCATTTTATGGTTCCTGAATGAATTGAAACCCACAGTGCCTTCAACTTCATCCATGAAAAATGCCTAGATAAATATCATTAAAGTTTGGAAATTCCCATCACCTGGTGGCACTGGAGAACCTTTGGGTGTCCTATTGCTGATCATGAGTGTACCAGACAGTGCCTTGATTGACTGGGTTTCATGAAAATGGTATAGAACAGAGATGCCAGTAACTTGGAGCCTGATGAGTAGTCGGCCTAGAGCAGTGGTGTGCAGGTGTGTGTTAAAACATCTGTGGTGGGGTGATGTGGATATGCCATTGGCTTCCAAATGCCTTGTGACTGATATGGTGCAGCCCCCATACCCTTGTATGTAAAGGCATCTTGTTATATGGAGAGATTGCAGGGCAATGTTTAGAATCAGATTGCTATGGTCAAGGGGGCAAGCTATGTGGGATATAAGCCAGGTTGGTGCATTCTCCTGCAGACCCTTACCCACCACACGTGACAGAACTCCCTCCATCACTGTGTCCCAGTTGAACTTCTCGTATTTTGTGAAGCAAATACCAAACTCCCAGTGCAGCTGCAAGAAACACCACGAAAATTGGAGGATGACCAAATGGCTTCACAGTCCACACTGGAAGACACTTAGCCCCCAGTGGCAACAGTTTACCTATAAAGAGAGAATTCAGCCCTGCTGCCTCATGTTCATAGGAAAAAAAGAAACCATGTCCTCCAGGTCATATAGATGCAGACCCAGCTTTGATGGTCTCACTACAGAGGAAGCTAAAGCTCCTGTCATCAACATATATTTCAGGTGCCCAACCTCAGAGGCAGTTTTTCAAAAAGTCTTTAGGCCAGCAGAGCTCCATGTTTTTGGAGTTTTTACCCTGTCCCTTACTTTTTGAAACTTCTCTACAACCTCGAAGGTTGTGAACTCCTGAGCATTTTCCATTACCGATATGTATTCACAGATTTTCTAACTCTTCTCCTCTAATTGTGTCTTACTTGGGGTGAAGGAAATGTCAAGGCATTGTTCTGAATGAGAGTTGGAAGATTTTTGGGTAGCACATATTTGCCTACACATTGGATTCATTTTCCAATTTTCCATTCGAAATACTGAATCCCTGACTGTCAAGGGTAGAAGGAATTCTTTTTCAAAGAACAGCCTGACACTTACAAGAAAAAGCCACCAGGAGACATCCTATCTGGAAGACATCCTGTAGCCATATGTGTCCCTGAGACATCCTGTGGCCATCTTTCTTCCAGAAACATCCTGAAGTTATCTCACCTTGTGAAGACATCCAGGAACTGCCGATAAGAGAGTTTTCCCAAATCCAGCATTTTAATACCCATGTGTGAACAATAAAATTTTGCAGCTTGATCAGAACTCCTGTGTTGCTCTCATCTCTCGTGTCTCTTGTCCCTTCATTCCTCCCCATCTAGGTTCGCTGCCCATGTTGATGTGTCCTGCCGGCCGGGACATCTGGCGCCCACCGACTGGGGCTCAAGCCATTGACTGAGGGGGAACCCCTTCCTCCTGGAAGACTTGGTCAAGAGGAGCCCGCGATCGTCTCAGCAGACACCACCCGAAGACATATCCAGGAGGAGGGTGGGAATGATGCACGGTGAGTGACCCACCATGTGACAAGCAGTATCGTCACATGATTTGTTTATTTCAGGCCTCAAGGAGTTCTTCAAGACATGGGGGGCACATGTTAAGAAAAAGGAGTTAAAATTTTTCTTTTCACACATAGGAGCATTGTGTCCATGATTTCCTCTTGAAAGGACCATTGATGGCAAAAATGGCTTAGAGTAGGAGACTGTTTAAAAGATTATTATGAATCCTTTGGCCCAGAAAAAATGCCAGTTCCCACCTTTTCTTACTGGAACTTAATTAATGAAATTCTTAAAAGTTTTCGCTTTGACAATGGTACCTTACAACTTGTCAGGATTGGGGAAGAGATTATGCAAAAGACCTCTCGTCCCTCCTCTGCATGCCCATCATTAGTATAGACCTAGACCCTTCTCAGTCTTCCCAGGACCCTGAGAACCTTCCTGGTCCCCCTCAAAATACGACCCTAATTAATAAGGCTCCAATGATTAAAAACCACCTTTATCCAGTTTTAAATCCCAGAGACACATTGACCCCTGGGAAGGACGCTATCTTGGAGAAGGAAGCAGCTCTCTACCATTCAGAAGACCCGCAACCTCTCAGGACCCTGCCACAGCCTACAGGATTTACACATCCACCTCCCTCCTATATCCCTCCTGCCTTTTGTGCTCTGGCCCTTCAGGGGCCAAGTGCCCCCCCAGATATTTTTTCCCTACTTCCCCTACCTAACCTCGCTCCCTTGCCAGCATCCTTCCAACATAGACGGGAAGAGATGCAACTTTTAAAATAATTAAATTCCCTTGACTCTGAGCTCTCTTCATTAGCCTTAGCTATGGAGTCAATGCAAGCTGGCCCACAGCGGTCTAATACAAAGTCGAAGCCACTCCATTGGCCTGTTCTCACCTTCCCAGTCACCACCAGTCAGATAGATAAGCCTGCCCAGGCTGAGGTCAAAGACTTCGATGAGGAACAAGAGGAGGAAGCGGGGGAAATGGATCAAGGAGATCAGGACTCAGAGGATGAGGAGTTCACCCCTGGGCAGGAAGGAACCCAGAGTCTACAAAAAATTAAGCCTATGTTTTCTTGAAAAACTTAATAAGGCTTGTGCTCACTATGGCCCCACTGTGCCCTACACGTTGGCTTTATTAGAAATCCACAGCGCACAATGGCTTACTCCCAATGATTGGAAATTTTTAGACCAAGCTACCTTCAGTGCCGGAGACTTCCTGTTATGGAATGCAGATTTCGAAGACAATGTCGGGAAACTGCTCAAATAATTTTAACTAAGGCCTCCTCTGAATCTGGGACTTAAGTTTAGCTAGTGGGCAATGCGCCTTTTGACACTAAAAATAACAGGCACGTTTCCCTCCTGGACTCTTGGCGTAGACTCAGATAGCTGGTTTTCCTGCTTGGTGACACCTCCCTCAAAAGGCCTCGGCTACCAATTCCCTGGCAAAAATTTGACAAGTGCCCCATGAGCCTTATAGGTAGTTTGTTCCCCGGCTTAACCTAGCTGCGGAATGCTTGCATGAACCAAGCGAAGGTGAAAGCACCTATGTAAAACATCTTGCCTTTGAAAATGCCAACCTAGCATGTCAGGATGTTCTTCAACCACATAAGGATAAAGGGAAACTTTCTGAATTTATTAGACTCTGTGCAGGCGTGGGTGCAGCCCATGCCATGGGTCTCGCTTTAGGGGCCGCCTTTACCAAGGCGTTTCACAATCCTGGCTCACGTACTTGCTTTACTTGTAAACAACCTGGCCATTTTGCATGTGGGTGTCCGATAGGCAAACAAAGCCTAGGAATAGCGTCTCCTCAAACTGGGGCTTAACCGCCCCCAGCTACCCTTTTCCATAGAAGTGGTAAAGGTCATCACTGGGGCAGTGAGTGTAGATCTAAGACAAATGCCCTCAGACAGCCTATTTCTTCCTGCTTCTCGGGAAACTCCCTGCGGGGCCAGCCCCTGGCCACAACATCCCCCAGGACAAACACAGGAGCAATAAGGTTTGTTCCCTCCCAAACTCCCAACCTACTACAAAATCCTTCTCCACAATTGCCTCCCTCCAACTAGCCACCCCAGGCAGCGCAAAATTGGACCTCTGTGCCACCACAGTTACAATATTAGACTCAATGCAAGGGCCCCAGATAATACCCACTGGAATTATGGGTCCCCCTCCATCTCATACATGTGCCCTTATTCTTGGAAGAGCCTCCACTACCATACAAGGTGTTCAGGTGTTCGCTGGCATTAATGATAATGATTTCACTGAAGAAATAAAAATACTGGCCACTGCTATTAATGGAGTTGCCGCCATCCCAGCAGGAACAAGACTTGCACATTTAATTCTCCTTCCCTTGGATTCAGGAGGCATTTCCACCACCCAAACCTACCTCGGGGGGCTGCCTTCTTAGGCTTCTCTGATGTGTATTGGGTTCAACCCATTTCTCACAATAGACCCACCCTTACCTTACTTACTGAAGGAAAGGAATTCCAAGGAGTTCTAGATATTGGAGCTGATGCCACAATTATTTCTCAAAAATACTAGCCATCAGGTTGGCCCCTCACTCCATCCTTGACTGACCTTAAAGGGATAGGAAAATAAAAAAATCCTCTGGTCAGCTCAAGGTCTATTAGCTGCACTGATAAAGATGGTAATAAGTCAACTGTCACTCCTTTCGTTGATTCTGACCTCCCTGTTAACGTATAGGGTGGAGATATTTTGAGTCATTGGAAGTTATTCTCGCCAGTCCCAATTCCATGGTGACTCATCAAATGCTTCCTATGAATTTTGTTCCTGGTACAGGCCTGGGGATACTGAAACAAGGACTGGTGGAGCCTATACAACCCATAAAAAAAACAAATACATGTGGACTTGTGTATTCAGATTTTTAGTGTCGGTCCCTGACCCTCCTGTACCCCATGCAGATAAAATTATTTGGGAGACTCAGACTCCTGTGTTGGTGGATCAGTGGCCCCTTACCCAAGAAAAATTGGAGGCTGCCTCCACGTTAGTGCTGGAACAGCTGGCAGCCGGCCATGTAAAGCCCTCAACCTCACCATGGATTACTCCTATTTTTATTATCAAGAAAAAATCAGGCAAGTGGCGCCTTTTACAATATTTGTGTGCCATTAATAAAGTTATGTGCCCGATGGGAGCACTACAGCCAGGCATTCCCACACCAGTGGCGATTCCAAAAACCTATTGTAAAATGGTTATTGACTTAAAAGATTGCTTTTTTACCATTCCTTTACATCCTGAGGATAGACCCTATTTTGCCTTTAGTCTCCCTCGCATTAATTTTCTGAGCCCTATGCAGAGATTTCAATGGAAGGTTCTTCCCCAAGGTATGGCCAACAGCCCTAGTCTTTGCCAAAAATACGTTGCTCAAGCAGTAGACCCTGTGAGAGAGCGATGAGCACAAAATTATATTTTACATTATATGGATGATTTGTTAATTGCTGCACCTAATACCCATGACCTTAATAATTGTTACTTGGACTTTTACAAAACCTCACTACCTTGGGACTACAGAAAGCTCCAGATAAGTTTCAAACACAGGACCCTTATACCTATTTGGGCCTTAAACTTCAAGATAATCAGATCCAAATTCCTAAAATACAACTATGTGTGGACCATATTCACACACTTAATGATTTTCAAATATTACTGGGGGATATTCAATTGCTAGGAACATATTTAAAATTACCCACTTGTGTACTTTTGCCCCTTAATGATATTTTGATAGGTGATTCCCACCCCTCCTCCCCTCAAAAGCTTACTCCCGAGGCATGACATGCATTAAACCAAGCCACAGAAGCCATTGCCCAAAAGTTTGTTACACAAATTTCTTATAACCTTCCTCTGGTTCTGGTTATTTTCCACACTCCTCATACACCCACAGGAATATTTTGGCAGCGAGATCCACATTTTAAAAATAAAGGCTGCCCCTTGCTTTTGGTCCTTGTACCCACCACATCCTCCAAGGTTATTACTGTTTATCTTGCTCAGGTAGCTTCTCTTATTTTTAAAGGTCGTTTGCTTTCTCGACAACATTTTGGCAAAGACCCTGATAATATTTTAATTCCATATACTAAGGACCAAACCCTTACTACAATTTTTACTACAGACATGGATGAATGGGATATTGCCCTATCAGGCTTTTTGGGAACAATTCATAACCACATCCCCAATGACCCCCTTTTAAATTTTGTCCAGTTACATCCATTTATTTTTCCCAAAATTACTCAAAAGGCTCCCATTCCTCAAGCCCTTACCTTTTTTACAGACGGTTCCAGTAATGGCCGTGCAGTCTTTGTTGTCAATAACAAGCCTACCACCTTTGATACTGTCTATCAGTCAGCTCAGTTTGTGGAATTGTTCGCCATAACACAAGTTTTTATAAAGTTTTTTGATAATCTTGTTAATATTTATACAGACAGTGCCTACATTGCTCATTCTGTGCCCCTTCTGGAGATTTCACCCACCATTAATGCTTCTTCCAATTTCCCCTTTCTGTTTCACCAGCTTCAGTAGCTAATTCAGGCCAGAAAACATCCATTTTCCTTAGGACACATCATGACACACTCTGACCTTCTGAGCCCTCTAACAAGGTAATGCCCAAGCTGATGCAGCAACACGTTCCATCTTTCCAATTTTTGTTGGCTCCATTCAAAAGGCCATGGAGTTACACAATCTTCACCATCTAAATTCCCAGAGCCATCGATTACTTTGGAAAATTACCAGGCAACATGCATGAGAAATAGTAAAAGCATGCCCTGCTTGCACTGTCTCCATCCCCATTCAACACTTGGAAGTTAACCCCCGAGGATTACTGCCCAATCAGATTTAGCAAATGGATGTTATTCATTTTCCTGAATTTTGAAAAACCAAATATATATACGTTTCTATAGATACCTTCAGCGGCTTTATTTTTGCATCACCACATTCTTGAGAGGCTACAAAAGATGTCCTTTCTCATCTTGTTTCAGCCTTTTTCGTAATGTGTAAACCAATACATATTAAAACAGATAAATGTCCTGCATATACCAGTGCCAAGTTTAAACAGTTTTGTGCTACCTTGCAATTTTGTCATACTACTGAAATTCCATACAACACTCAGGGCCAAGGCATGTGGAACTTGCCCAGCTTACCTTAAAGACTTGGCTATCCCGTCTTAAGGCTTCCGCCCTTGTATTTACCACTCCCAGGGATCGCCTTAACCATGCATTATTTGCCCTTATTTTTCTTACCCTAGACAGTGAAGGCCATTTGGCCACAGACAGACACTGGCATCCTTCATCCAATTCTGTTCGCACACCTGTTATGTGGTGCAATCCCATTACAAATAAATGAAAACGCCCACATCCTATCCTCATCAGGGGATGAGGCTCAGCTTGTGTTTTGGACCAAGAGCAAGTATCCCCAAGATGGTTACCAGAATGCCTGGTTAAACAGGTAAATTACTTACCTCAACCCAGGGACGGAGGCCCTCCCCCTGAGGACAAATTTTCCTCCATTTCAGATACAGCCAACAATCTGTGCGAGGATCCTGCTTAAGGCACTTCTGCTGAACAGGTTTGAACACAGAGGCCTTGGACCTCTAATTTCCAACATCATGGGGTACCTTTTTGCCCCCCCCCCCGTGAATGCAAAGGAGGATTTTGGACTGAGGCTCCCACTAGTTGGACCCAGACTGCTGACTGCATGACTAAGGTGACTTACCTCCGTGCCAAGGTTGACCATAATCTCGGAGGAGTTCATCAGCCTAAATGGGTATGTGTTAACAAGCCAAAGATTATTCCCCCTAGTACAAGTAAAGCTCTCCAAAATTGTTCTGCAACTTGTACGCATACCCAGGCGATGCATGTGTCTTGTAATGCGTCGGCTTCACTTTGTGTTAATAAACAGGGAGAACAATTTTTTGAAGCCTCCCTAACTAAAACTCATGCAGCAGGGGGACCACTATTCATTATACCCCCATTCTCTTTGACCATGGAGGAGATGGCAAATACACCAAGCTACAGTCAGCTGGGTGCCAAGGCACTGTCGGAAAACCTTCCTACTGGCCCATTAAGGCCCCTACAGGGGTCTCTGATGGTGGAGGACCCACTTATTCTGTCAAGAATCCTCAGATAATCAAACTTTTGAAACCCCAAATCCCTGAGCTCACATATCATCCCTTAATGTAGCCTAAATCCCAGTTCCCAGGTTTAGATACCAATACATTAGATATTTTGCAAACTACATTCTCCTAGCTTAATAATTCGAACCCCACCCTTGCTGGTGATTGCTGGCTCTGCATGACAACAGGGGCAATCATGCCTATGGCAGTTCCTATTAATTCTATCATGGACAATGATAATACATGCCAACCCGGATTTCCCTTTAAAGTACAGCCTATAGGCACTTTTACATTATTTCTTTTAGGCGCGATGCAGAATAATACCTATGATATTGATGTTCGACTTACTTCCTTTGGAAATTGCTCAACAGTATAAAATTATTCCTCACCCACCCCATCTCTTTGTCCCTCCAATGGCACAGTTTTTATGTGTGGAGGAAACTCAGCCTTCCCACGCTTCCAGCGAATTGGACCATTGGTTGTGTTCTTGCTTTATTACTCCCTGATATAACTATTGTCCCAGGAGATGAACCTCTACCAATTTCTAGCCTAGACACTTTAGTCAAAAGACATAGGTGGGCAATACAGGCTTTACCACTCATTGCCAGCCTTGGAATAACAGCTGCTGTTGGCACAGGTACAGTGGCTTAGGCACGGCTATTCACTCTTACCATCGCCTGTCTCAACAACTTATAAATTATGTACAAACTTTATCAGGAACCATTAAAGATTTGCAGGACCAAATAAATTCCCTGGCAGAAGTGTTCCTTCAAAACAGACGAGGCTTAGATTTGCTGACAGCTAACCAGGGAGGTATTTGCTTAGCCTTAGGGGAACGATGCTGCTTTTATGCCAATAAATCAGGCATACTACGCATTAAAATTAAGCAGCTTCAAGAAGATCCAGAAAAGAGACAAAGGGAACTATTTGAAAATCCCCTCTGGATTGGGCATAATGGATTTCTACCCTACCTTCTTCCCCTATTAGTCCCTTTGTTGGGTTTACTTTTAATGGTGTCCATAGGCCCCTGCATTATAAAGAGGCTGGTACAATTTATTAAAGAACAGATTAATATTTTGGTTTTTAAGCCCATACAGGTCCACTATCATGGTCTGGAGATGGAAGACAGCACTGCCAACATTTAAAAGAATGTTCAACCCTTCTCACAGGCTTATTAAGTTTACATCCCCACAGATCTCTCTTTCTTACAGAAAACTATAAGTAACAGCTCTGAGCAACCATCTTCTACCCTTGCAATAAGGGTTCGTTCTCCATGGGCCCCTACGCTTGGGGGAGGACACACCCTTGGAATGAGCACGTTAGGCCATAATAACGGAGGGTCCAGGAAGGACTGCAGGAGGATGGATCCACGGATCCCCAAACACAAGACCTCTGAATGACACGCTCTGGTGCATGGCGGTTGGCATGCTATCCCCTCAAAGACGTCTCCTCCAAAAACATGCCAAAGCCAACACGAAATCTCCTAGGAAAGATGCTCGCTCAAATCAGGAGATATTCTAAGGCATCCTAGAGAAACAGAGCCACTATCACCCCCTAAATCCATGGCCTGTAAGGTATGGTCGAATATTTTATATAACAAAAGGGGAGATGTCAGGGGCTAGAAGGAAGTTCTCCTTCAAAAAATAGACTGACACAAGAAACAGCCCCCTGGGACACAACCTGCCTGGCAGACATCCCACAGCCATCTATCTCCTTTTGACATCCGGCTACCATCTGTCTACCTGAAACATCCTGAGGTTATCTCACCCTGTGAAGACATCCAGCAACTGCCGATAAGAGAGCTTTCACATCCGCAGCATATAAATACCCTCTGAGAATAATAAAAGTTTGCAGCATGATCAGAACTCCTGTCTTGCTGTCATCTCTCGTGTCTCTTGTCCCTTCATTCCTCCCCAACTAGGATCGACACCCAAGTTGATGTGTCCTGCCAGCCAGGCCATCTGACACTAACCCATACCCTCCTAGACTCTGATGACAAATCCTAATATGATGGAGAAAAATAACCCAAACAGAATAGAAATACAAGCAGTTCAGAGGAGGCATGGTGTATAGTTGCACTTGCCTTTTGCATGATATAGGGTAGGTGTTATAAATCTAGTTAATTTTTAATTGAAATAGTTCTCCATGTGTTTTTAAAGTTAACAAATATGTGAATTCCTGTCTCCCTTTCTTTGTAGCCGATTCAGCACATGTATTTTTATATGCACATATAGAATCCTACCTGGTATCAGATGTACATTCTTGTGAGGTGGCTGACTTGGAAGATACAAATTGTGAGAACAGATCACTCCTCCTAAACGCTGTTGGAACAGAAAATTCAACCTATGGGTGAGCCTCCTAGTAGAACAACATTATACATAAATCCATGTTCAGTAAATTAAATATTTTTGCATCTGTGGATGATATATACTTCATGATGAATTTCGATTGGCATATATATTGCTACATTTTATTGTCTGGGTGTGTGTGTTGTGTGTGTGTGTGTGTGTGGGGGGGTATATATATATATATATATATATACACTGTCCAAATATTTCAAAATATGAAATATATGTGTCTTACATATACTACCTAAATTCATTCATGTTCATGTATGTGGATTTATAATCAACTTTTCATAATATTATTCTCAGAAATATTCATCCACCTGAATTACATATTTGTTTTCTAGTACTGAAAACTAACTTCAGTGAGAGGTGCATACAATCCTAATATTTCTACAGTAACTGACCCAGTTTAACATCAATGCAACTAGATTCCTCTTGGATATGATGTCTATATTGAAGTTCATTTTATTCAACACTGGTACATTACTATTTGTTCAGTTTATACACATCATAGGATATATATTTCATGAACAACTTCAATAATTTATAGGATTTTGATTCACTTTCAATCATTTCCTGATTCAGAACACATGTATTCCTCCAGGTTACTTGATTGTTTTTTCATGAGACTTCTTTCCAAACGCTTTTTTTTTTCAATTTCCATAATCATTTTGAAGAAAAACTGACACACTCTTCATGATAAACCATAACCCTAATATTACCATTAGATGTATTTCTGGTTGGAATGAATGATTGCATATAAATATACGATTTTCTGTTTATTTTCAGATATCAATTCAATCGAATTTTAAAGTTGGAACAAGTTATAATATTTAATCACAGTATCGTCTATTCATAAATTATCTCTATGTTCATAGACACAGAGTAAATCTATTTGTAACCCCAATACTATTTTTTTCATCTTCAAAATGTTGCTCCCAGAAATGGTGGAAGAAATACTCATGTCACCTAATCTACATATACATTTTATCACAGTAATATTCTGGACACAAAGAGAAGAGGTCACACTTATGATTGTATCAAAGCCTAAATGAAAAGTGAGCATAGATTACTGAAAACATTGATGTCCAGTGTGCCTAATGCTCTCAAATGTCAATCCTATTGGTGACTACATATTTGTTTCTTCTTAAGACTATATTTTGAACCTCAACCCTGTTGCAAATGTCTAATCCTATCACTCAATTTATACTTTGCCTGATTTCCTTATGTCTCTATTGATGTCTGCTTACCTAAATATTTTCCCCAGTTCACCATTGTGACTGACCCTTCACGTGTGCTGACATTTACATTCACTCTCTACCCGATACACTATTGCTAAAGAACTTTTGGTCCAAATTCTGTACTCAGTCTTCTTCTGAAACTTATCGAATATCTTCCTAATCCTACCGACTATCCCTGTTCTAGTGGATGTTCACTTCTACATTCAATCATCCAAGGTACAAGGTCCTATGCCATTGATTATTGTTTTATCTGAAACACCTGTGCAGAACGTATATCAAAGCTAAGTATCCCAATCAATAGCGCAATGCCCTTCTGGGCTTCAAATCTTACCTAGATTTTTGTTTTCATACTTATATTTCACCTATATATTCTTATAAATATCACAGGTTCCCAATACCATTATTCATCAATTAGAATAATTCCTAACCCAAATCAAACCTGTTATTAACCCTAACCATACACTGTTCCCTCAATCTAACTTTACAGAAGAGGAGGGACCAAGTTGGTCTTACAATACAGGAATGTAGAAAATCTTCCACCTGTTGTAAAACTCAAAGGCCCATGAAGAAGTGATCCCTGGAGAACATGTAGGCAGCCATGAAGGACCTGAGAGAGCAAACGTCATCTTCCATTGCAAACAACCTGGTCAGGATGAAGGGTTGTGTCTGAATCAGCCTCTCTGTTCATAATGTAGAGAAGATGGACACAAACAGTCCTGTTTGGAGAGCTGTTCCTGGGTGCCTATGGTTAATATACCATTCTAACTTGTGAAAGTGTCACAGGAAGTAGGAGAAGCCTCGATCTCATGGGACCCTTGGAAGCAACTGTTAGGACAAAGTGGTTGCCAAAGCAGTGACCTCATTCAGTTCCTAAAGGAAGTGACCTCACCTCACTTCCTTGGTCATGGAACTCTCGGTACTTGGGATCCAGGAAGCAAGGTACCAAGAGCCTGTCCCAGTCCCAGTCCCAGTGGGCTCACTTGTTTGGATTTACCAAGGACAGAGTCAGTCTTTCAGGGTACCTACAGATATGAGGATGGCCAACTGCCAGGAAAACTCAGAAGAGGGGCCTTTCCTGAGAAAGCAGATAGTGGCTCACCGCTGGCTCCTGACAAGTTCACAGAGTTGGTGATTTCCGGGGATCATAAGTTGGCCCACCAGTCAGAAGACACTCTGGATAGTCACAGACATACTTTGTAGAAGGTGGTGCCTCTGTGGTTGTCGGTGTGGGTTTGTGGTTTTGTCTCATGTTCTGAGAATAGGTAGAAAAGGCGGTTTGTTTGATTTGGAGTGAACTGTTTATAGTAAGTCGTTTGGCAAGCAAGAGTTTCTATGTCTGTGTATCCCACTGTGTCCATGGTTTTAGACATTAGAAAACAGAATGCATCAATCGTTGTGTCCTGTCTAGTAGAAAGCTTCCCAGCATTCATCCTGCCGAATTTATGAATGGATTTCAGCTTGCCTTATCGATGAGCAACATGTGGTATCTTCCAAAATTCCTGCATTCTTCATGAATTCTGGCTACTCTCCAGAATAGGCTCATGGTTTTGTGTCCAAGATATGTAGCAGTTCCAAGCCCTGTGACATGGCCATGTACTGGATAGCTGAAGGGAATGTCGAGCATCTCAAAAAACTCAGATATAAGTGTGACCATGATAGTCTAAGTGGAGAAACCCTGCTTTGGGCCTTTTACTTACCTATTGTTCTGTTGCCCTGAATGTCAGGAAGGTCTTTGCCTCAAGACATTCGTTTGTGAAGCCTGAAGAAAACAGGTTCAAATGGAAATGAATGGACATCACCTGTGGATCTTTGCTTAATTCCTTTGGAAATGGAAGTGTCTGAATCAGCCTCTTGGCCCTGTGTGAGGCCGTGGCTTAGATTCTCAACCCCTGAAGAATCTAAAGAAACATCACATGTGTGCATCCAAAACAAAAATGGCCAAAAGTGCAGTTATTGTGGATGAAGTCTCTCCCCATTCTCTGTGAGGTTCCTGACCTCCATCAAGTTAGAATAGGGATCATTTGGGCCAAATCATTTCTTCAAAGCCCTAAAGAGGCTTGCCCATAATTGCTTGAATTTTCCCGTGACTACAATTCACATAAAGAATCCAAACTGCACAGTCAATACGCCTCAAATTGGAGAAACAGAGAAGTATTAACAGCAGGCCTATATGAACACTCCTGGTTCACAGGAGTGGTGTCCAGGCCACCCTGAATTTAGGCAAATTAGGGGCAAGAGAGATTATTTAGGAGACTGTCTTGAGCTTCGCCCCTCGTGGAAAATTCCAGCGATAGGTTGTGATGAGTGTCTATATAAAAGAACATGAGGGCCATGTGGGAGTGTTTTGGTTTTAATTGTGGTTGTTAGTGTGGTGGTTGGAAGAGATGACTGGGTCCACCTTGACATGAACTCTGGTGTTTTTCCACTTAGAGACTGAGTTCTGGAACTGACCTCAGAAAAGTATTGCCATTAATTGTGTTGGGATTTTAGGAAGCCATGCATGAGAGTCGCCCTTGGAAACTGAGATCAAGGCCCAGGGTGGCTTTCAACAGAGCACTGGGAATCACAGCCAAGATATCACATAATTTTCTTCTGAAAGACTTGGCAGCCATAGTTGAGAGTCAAAAGACACATGGACCTCACATTGTAGAACTCAATGGGCCTGGCTTCATTTGACCTTTTGGCCATTCTTTGGGAAGCATTACCTGTGAGATTTCTCCAGAGCTTTCATTGAAATGAGCTTCGTCAAGATTAATGGTTCTGGAATGAACTGAAACTCACAGTGCCTCCAACGTCATTGTTGAAATATGGCTAGAAAAATACCATGAAATTTTTGAAATTTCCATGACCAGCTGGCACAGGAGAACCTTTGGATGTCTAGTTGCTGATCATGAGTATAACAGACAGTGCCTTGATTGACTGGTTTTAATAAAAATTGTGTAAAACAGAGATGCCAATAAGTTGGAGCCTGATGATTAGTGGGCCTAGAGCATTGGTAGGCAGGTGTGTGATAAAACATCTGTAGTGGGGCCATGTGGATCTGCCATTGGCTTCCAAATGGCGTGTGACTGACATGATGCAGCCAGCAGTCCCTTCTAAGTAAAGGCATGTTGTTATATGGAGAGGTTTCAGGGCAATGTTCAGAATCGATTTGCTATGGTCAATGGGGCAAGCTATGTGATATAGAAGCATGGTTGGTGCATTCTCCTGCAGAAATTGAAACACCACATGTGACAGAACTCCCTGCTGCACTGTGTCCCAGTTGAACTCCGTGTATTTCATGAAGCAAATACCAAACTCCCATTGTAGCAGCAAGAAACACCATGAAAATTGGAGGATGAACAAATGGCTTCACAGTCCACACAGGGAGACACTTAGAACCCAGTGGCCACAGTTTACCTACAAAGATCAAATTCAGGACTGGTGTCTCATGTTAATTGGAAAATAAGAAACTATGTTTTACAGGTCACATAGATGCAGACCCAGCTTTGATGATCTCAGTACAAAGGAAGCTAAAGCTCCTGATAACAACATATGTTTCAAGTGCCCAACCTCAGAGGCAATTTCTCAAGAAGTCTTTAGGCCAGCAGAGCTCCATGTTTATGGAGTGTTCACCCTGTCCCTTACTTTTGGAAACTCCTGTACCACCTTCAAGGTAGTGAACATCTTAGCATATTACATTCCAGATAAGTATTCACTGATTTTCTAATTCTTCTCCTCTAATTATGTCTTACTTGGGGCGAAGATAATGTCAAGCCATTGTTCTGGAGGAGTGGGAAGATTTTGTGTGGCACATATTTGCATACACATTGGATACATTTTCCCATTTTCCGTTCGAAATACTGAATCCCTGACTCTAACCCCTACCATACTAGACTCTGACGACTAATCGTAATATGATAGAGAATAATAACCAAAACAGAATAGAAATACAAGCAGTTCAGAGGAGGCATGGTGTATAGTTGGAATTGCCTTTTGCATTATATAGGGTAGGAGTTATAAATCTAGTCATTTTTTTGTTGAAATAGTTCTCCGTGTGTTTTGAAAGTTAACAAATATGTGAATTCCTGTCTCCTTTTCTCTGTAGCCTATTCAGCACATGTAATTTTATATGCACATATAGAATTGTACCTGGTATCACACGTACATTTTTGTGAGGTGACTGACTTGGCAAATACAAATTGTGAGAAGAGATCACTCCTCCTAAATGCTGTTGGAACTGAAAATTCAACCTATGGGTAAGCCTCCTAGTTGAACAACATTATACATAAATCCATGTTCAGTATATGAATATTTTTGGGTCTGTGGATGATATGTATTTCATGATGAATTTCGATTGGCATATATATTGCTAGTTTTTAATGTCTGTGTGTGTGTGTGTGTGTATATATATATATATATACTCTCCAGATTTTTCAAAATATGAAATATTTGTGTCTTATTTTGCACTCCCTAAATTCATTCATATTCATGTATGTGGATTTATAATCCACTTTTTAAAAAATTATTCTCAGAAATATTCATCCACCTGAAATACATATTTTTTCCTAGTACTGAAACAGTTTTCAGTAAATGGTGCATCCAAATCCTAATATTTCGGCATTGCAAGATGGCTGTGAAGACAGTGTATCACACCCAGTGTACCCTGCCACTGCGCAAGTGAATAATGAGTTAGAGCAATGAAAAACTATCTTGTTAGGATCTTACAGGAAAATGGGTGTTTACCGAAACCTAGAAGAATGATTTCCACCACCGAGGTCCGGTAATTGAGTCTCAAACACAAGCCACTTGTGCAACTGGAGATCCATTCTGATTGATCCGCGTGACCTGCCCTGTGTCTACAAATGGTGAGGCACCACCGAGAAGCGACCAGCAAGCAGGGAGAAACGTTGCTGAGGATTTTGTGGAATCCTGCTGGCTGAGCATCCACTGAGCCCCCAGCTGAATTCGGGATTTCAGACGGGGAAGTTAGCAGTACATTTCTATGCCCCAAAGCGGAAACTCCACAAAGGAAACCAACAGCCACCATCTTGGAGAGCTGAAGTAACCACCACCACTCCCTGACAGATTGCAAGAATAAAACAGGTGTGTGTTTCTCAGCTCATCTCACATACAGAGGGGAATTCGCATAAAATATCTCCTAGGCTTTTGGGGGAGGGATAATCAGAGCAAGTCTGCATAAAGACTGGGGGAAAACTAGAGGCACCTGACCTTCATCTCCCCTTCCCATCAGCGGCAAAAATGAAACTTGTCTAGCCAGTGCGGGGCGATGGGCAAGAGAAAAAAATTAAAACAATAGAGTTCCAGGGTTCCCAATAGACACCCTCCCCACCCAACAAACGGCAGACCCAGAGAACAGTTTGAGCTGCTGAGAAGCATCACTCAGGAGAAATCTGGTCTAGCAGGAGAAATCAGGACTAGCAGGATAAACCAGGGGACTAGAGGCCAGGCCCTCCTGACTGGCTGGCTGGAGAACGCCGGCCCACTGCCAGTGTGACTGGGCAACTGGACACGACCTTCCTGCTGGCGCCAGCCCACCTGCTGACGCTATGTCTTGACGGCTGGAGAAGGCGCGCCTGCCGGCGACCGAACACGCAACTGTGTGGCTAGAGATCACCCACCAGCCGAAGACAGACCACAAGCTGCCCGCGCTACTGGGTGGCTGGAGACTGCCGGCCTGCCAGCGACCGGGAGCTGAAACCAACCAGAGACAATACAGTACACCCACCCAATTCGGACACTCCGGCAAGGAGCCTGGGGCCCACCACAGCAGAGAGGTGACATCACTGGAGCTCGGCCGTCAGAATTCCTTAACAGCGGAATCCACTTAAGCAGGCATAGTCTACCAACACAAAGGAGAGAAAACAGAGATATATAAACCCATAACAAATCTATAGAAGAGAGCAGAAACACAGCAATCAAATAGAGCTGGAAAATGACGTGAACATCATGAAAAAACAAGGGAAAACAAGGTGTACAAACAATGAAGGACAACTTAATACTACAGGAGAACCTAGAAGCATCAGAAACAGGGATAGGGAAAAAACTTAAGTCATACCTAACTCAGATGGAAAGGAATAAGAGAGAAGACATGAGGCAGCAAGTCTAAGGATAAAAGTATATTTTGAAAATGAATTAAACAAACAAATTCAAATGGCAAAGAACAAGCTTTACCAGGAGATAGAGATCTTTTTAAAAATCATACAGTAATTCTAGAAATGCAGGAAACTATAAACCAAATTAAAAACTGAAACAAGAATATTACAAATAGACTAGATCAAGTAGAAGTCAGAACATCAGATAATGAAGACAAAGTTTGTCAACTTGAAAAGAATATAGTCAACACAGAAAACATGCTTAAATCCCATGAGCAACTATTCAAGAGATATGGGATGTCATAAAAAAAACAAAATTGGGAGTCATCGGGATAGAAAAAGGCATAGAAATTCAAACCAAATGAATGAACAACATATTAAATGAAATAATTCTAGAAAACTTCCCAGAGATGAAAGATGGAATGGATTGCCATATCCTGGAAGCCTACAGGACCTCAAACATTCAAAAACATAATAGACAAACTCCAAGACATATAATTATGAAGATAGCCAACATACAGAACAAGGAGAGAATATTAAAAGCTACGAAAGAAAGTAGGCAGATAACATTCAGGGGTAAACCAATAAGGTTAACAATTGATTTTTCATCACAGACTTTGAAAGCGAGAAGATCTTTAAACAATGTATTTCAAACACTGAAAAATAATGGATTCCAACCAAGAATACTGTATCCAACAAAATTAAGCTTCAGATTTGACAATGAAATTAAGTCCTTCCTGATAAATAAAAGCTAAAAGAATTCACAGACAGAACACCAGCACTGCAAAGCATTTTGAGCAAAATACTACAAGAAGAGGAATTGAAAAATAGTGCCCAAAACTAACCTCGGGAGGTATCTCAGTAAAGGGGTAAGAAAAAAACCAAAAAGTAAAAACTACCCAAATTAAAATAAATAAATAAATAAACATGACTGGAAGTACAAATCATATTTCAATTGTAACCTTAAATGTTAAAAATCTAAACTCACCAATCAAGAGACATAGGCTAGTAACCTGGATCAAAAAAATAAATCCAACAATATGCTGCCTTCGAGAGACTCATATGAAAGGTAGAGACATACACAGGCTGAAAGTGAAAGGTTGGGAAAAATCATACCACTCATATGGCCCTCAGAAGCAAGCAGGAGTGGCCATACTCATATCATATAAAATCAACTTCAAACCTACGTTAATCAAAAGGGATAAAGTAGGACACTATATATTGTTAAAAGGAACCATCCACCAACAAGACATAACAATTATCAATTGGTATGCACCAAACAATTGAGCTGCAATGCTCATAAAACAAACTCGCCTCAAGTTCAAGAGTCAAATAGACTACAACACAATAATTATGGGTGACTTCAACACACCGCTCTCACCATTAGACAGATCCTCTATAAAAAACTGAATAAAGAAACTATAGAATTCAACAGCACAATCAATAACCTTGACGTAACCGACATATATAGAATACATCAACCATCATCAAGTGGATACACTTTATTCTCAGCAGCACATGGATCCTACTCCAAGTTAGACCATATATTATGCCACTGGGCAACTCTTAGTAAATATAAAGGCGTGGAGAAAATACCATGCACCATATCTGATCATAATGGAATGAAACTGGAAATCAATGATAAAAGAAGGAAGGAAAAATCCTACATCACATGGAAAATGAACAATATTCTACTGAATGATCAATGGGTTACAGAAGACATAAAGGAGGAGATAAAAATATTTTTAGAATCAAATGACAATACAGACACATCGTACTGGAATCTATGGGACACAAAGAAGGCAGTTTTAAGAGGGAAATTCATTTCTTGGAGTTCTTTCCTCAAAAAAAAGAATAAAACAACAAATAAATAAACTCACAGTACACATCAAAAACCTAGAAAAGGAAGAGCAAAACAACAGCAAATGTAGTAGAAGACAAGAAATAATTAAATTTAGAGCAGAAATCAACGAAATTGAAACAAAAAAAAAAACATTGAAAAAATTGATAAAACTAAAAGTTGGTTCTTTGAAAAAATAAATAAGATTTACAGGCCCTTAGCCATGCTAAGGATGAGAAGAAGAGAGACAACTGAAATTACTAACATACGGAATGAAAAAGACAATATCACAACAGACAGTACACAAATACAGAAGATAATTAGAAAGTATTTTGAAACCCTATATTCCAATAAAATAGAAGATAGTTAAAATATCGACAAATTTCTGAAGTCATACGATCTGCCCAGATTCAGTCAGGAAGACACACACAATTTAAACAGACCAAAAACAAAGGAAGAAAAAGAAGAAGCCATCAAAATACTACCAACCAAAAAAAGCCCTGGACCTGATGGGTATAGAGCAGAGTTCAAAAAAACCTTCAAAGAAGAATTAATACCAATACTTTTCAAGCTATATCAAGAAATAGAAAAATAAGGAGCTCTTCCAAATTCATTCTCGGAGTCCAAAATCACCCTGATCCCAAAACCAGACAAAGACACTTCAAAAAAGAAAACTACAACCAATATCTCTAATGAACTTGGATGCAAAAATTCTCAATGAAATCCGTGTGAATTGAATCCAAAAGCATATCAAAATAGTTGTGCACCATGATCAAGTAGGATTCTTCCCTGGAATGCAAGGCTGGTTCAATATACGGAAATCAATAAATGCTATTCACCACATCAATAGACTTAAGGACAAGAACCATATGATCGTCTCGATAGATGTAGTAAAAACATTCGACACAGTTCAGCATCCCTTTATGTTCAAAACACTAGAAAAACTAGAAATAACAGGAACTTACCTCAACATTGTAAAAGCTATATATGCTAAACCTCAGGCTAGGATCATCCTAAATGGAGAAAACTGAAGGCATTCCCTCTGAAATCTGGAACAAGACAGGGATGCCCTCTATCACCACTTCTATTCAATTTAGTTCTTGAAATACTAGCCAGAGAAATTAGACAGACAAAAGAAATTAAAGGCATAAAAATAGGAAAAGAAGAACTTGAATTATCGCTATTTGTGGATGACATGGTAATATATTTAACAGACCCAAAAGGGTCTACAAAGAAACTGCTAGAGTTAATAAATGAAGGATATAAAACCAACACGCATAAATCAAAGGCATTCCTGTATATCAGCAACAAAACTTCTGAAATGGAAATGAGGAAAACCACTCCATTCACAATATCCTCAAAGAAAATAAGATACTTGGAAATCAACCTAACAAAAGAGGTGAAAACCACAGAACCCTAAAGAGAGAGATAGAAAAAGATCTTAGAAGATGGAAAAATGTACCCTGTTCATGGATAGGCAGAACTAAATTCATCAAAATGGCGAAATTACCCAAAGTTCTATACAGGTTTAACGCAATGCCAATCAAAATCCCAATGGCATTTCTTGTAGAAATGATAAAGCAATCATGAAATTCATATAGAAAAACAAAAGACACAGAATAGCAAAAGAAATTCTAAGCAGGAAGTGTGAATCAGGAGGTATAGCGATACCAGAGTTCAAACTTTACTACAAAGCAATAGTAACAAAAACAGTGTGGTACTGGTACGAAAACAGGCAGGTGGACAAATGGTATAGAATGGAGGACAGAGAAACCAATCCACAAAATTACAACTTTCTTATATTTGATAAAGTGGCTATAAACATGCAATGGATGAAGCATCTTCAACAAATGGTGCAGGGAAAATTAGAAATCCATATGCAACAAAATGAAACTGAATCCTGTTCTCTCACCATGCACAAAAGTTAAATCAAAATAGATCAAGGAGCTAGATATCAAATCAGAGACACTGCGTCTCATAGAAGAAAAAGTTGGCTACGATCTATATACTGTGGGGTCAGGCTCCAAATTCTTTAATAAGACATCAATAGCCCAAGAGTTAATAACAAGAAAAAAACAAATGGGAGTTACTTAAACTAAAAAGTTTTTTTCTCAAGAAGAGAAACAATAAGAGAGGTAAATAGAGAGCCTACATCCTGGGAACAAATTTTTACCCCTCACACTTCAGATAGAGCCCTAATATGCAGAATATACAAAGAACTCAAAATATTAAACAATAAGATAACAAATAACCCAATCAACAAATGGGCCGAGGACCTAATCAGACACTTCACAGAGGAGGAAATACAATCAATCAACAAGTACATGAAAAAATGCTCACCATCTCTAGCAGTCTGAGAAATGCAAATCAAAACCACCTTAAGATACCATCTTACTCCAGTAAGATGAGCAGCCATTATGAAGTCAAACAACAATAAGTGTTGGCGAGGATGTGGGGAAAAGTGTACACTTGTACACTGCTGGTGGGACTGCAAATTGGTGAGGCCAATTTTGAAAGAAGTATGGATATTCCTGGGAAAGCTGGAAATGGATCCACCATTTGACCCAGCTATCACCCTTCTTGGACTGTTCCCTGAGGATCTTAAAAGAGCGTACTATAGGGATACTGCCACATCAATGATCATAGCGGCACAATTCACAATAGCTAGACTGTGGAACCAACTTAGATGCCCTTCAATAGATTAATGGATAAAAAAATGTGGCATCTATACACAATGGAGTATTACACAGCACAAAAATGACAAAATCATAGAATTTGCAGGGAAATGGATGGCATTAGAGCATATTATGTTAAGCGAAGCTAACCAGTCCTTAAAAAATAAATGCCAAATGTCTTCTCTGATATAAAGAGAGCAAATAAGAGCAGAACAGGGAGGAAGAGCATGAGGAAAATATTAACATTAAACAAAGACGAATGGGGGGAGAGAAAGGGAGAGAGAAGGGAAAGCTTATGAAAATTGTAGGAGACCCTCAATGTTACACAAAATCGCATATAAAATGTTGTGAGGGGAAGTGGGGGGGAAACAATGGAGAGAATTGAACAATAGCAGATGAGGTAGAGAGGGAAGCTGGGAGGGGAGGAGAGGGTGGATAGTAGGGTATAGGAAAGGTAGCAGAATACAACAGTCACTAATATGCCATTATGTAAAAGTGTGAATGTGTAACCGATGTGATTCTACAATTCGTATTTGGGGAAAAAATGGGAGTTCATAACCCAATTGAGTCAAATGTATGAAAGATGATATATCTTGAGCTTTGTAATGTTTTGAACAACCAATAAAAATAAATAAATAAATAAATAAATAAAGGTTTAAAATTTAGTGGGAAGAAATCAGCTAAAAATGGGTTCAGATGTATTCATTTTGCTATGCAGAAACTTTGTTTTGTGTAGTTGTAAATATCACAAATTTATTTTACGAGAAAATGCACATAAATTGAGATGAAAGGATAATTCACCTATCTTCATGAAAAATTCATAGCATTTTCTACACTTTTCATACTTCATTTTTTTCGTGAATATTTTGACATGGACAAGGTCTAGTCTTAGGCTGTTCTTCCAGAATACTACCTCATCTGACAAGTTCGTACAATGTGTTGGATTGTTCTTTTCATCTTTTATTTAATAGTTTCTAGCTGATAATGTGTATTTTTCTTATCTTTATTTGGACATTATCTTTGCATTTTATGTTTTACTGGGGAAGAGACTCATCAAAAGCTCTTTATTATATGTATCAACAATCAAACATTTAGAGCATGCAATTATTCTTAATTTTGCATGAAAATAAATTTGTATCATTTTTCTTATAAAGATGTAGTATTATTAATAATGTCCCTACTGTAATAAGTAACTACTTACAAGAAGAATTAAACAATTGACTTTATATCAATTATGAACATGAAAAGTACTAAAATAAGTATTTGGCAATTAATACACAATTGATAGAAATAGAAATCACAAGAACGCCATTTAAAATGTCAGTGCATATGGTCCTTAAATAATAGGTTGTTCAAATAAAATTTCTCTAATTCATAAGAGTTAATATGCCATATTACAGCTTAATGTGATATAAAACCTTAAATTATCAGTATTGATAAATAAGAATGATACCTTTTTACTTAAATATGTTTTTTTTTATTTTCACTGTAAGATGTTAATTATGGAAGAATTGAGAATTAAGAAAGACTTGGTCTATATTATTTCTAACAGGAAAATCAAAGTACTTTTAAATATATATGTATATATATATAATATATGTAATGCATATGCATAAATATAGATACATATGTGTAATAAATGTATTGTAATATATCTATCAGGTGATTATAATTTTTAGATTTTATCAAGAAAAAGAATGACTATAAAAAACAGTCTTAAACATAAATTTCATAGCATACTACTGTTTGTAATGACATGAGAGAAAAATAGATATGGAGGGGAAACGAAAAAGGAAGGGAGAGAAGGGGGAAAATGGGGAAGAAAGTGAGTAAAGAAGAGGGACATGAGTGTATGATGTTAAGATAAAAGTGGAGGGGCTGGGTTTGTGGCTCAGTGGTAACATGCTTTTCTAGCATGTGTAAGGCACATGGTTCTATTCTCAGCACCACATACAAATAAACAAAATGAAGGTCAATCAACAACTGAAAAAATAAAAAATAAAAAAGAAGAAATATTATGAAAATTCCAAGCTTTGATGAATGTTAAATAAAAAAAATTATGTTACATAGCCTTATGTAATTTTAGACTATCCAAAATAGTCACTAAATATTAGATTATTAGTGCTATAACTAAAAATCCATTGATCTTTCCTCTACATTCTGTGGCATGCTAGTGCTAAAATAAATTGTATTATTAATCCCCCCCAAAATCCTAGTATTTCTACAGTAACTGACCCAGTTGAACATCAATGCAAGTAGACATGATGTGCATTTTGACGTTCATTTTTATTCAACACTGGTACATTACTATTTCTTCAGTTTATGCACATCATAGCATATATGTCTCATCAAAATTTCGCAAATTTATAGGCATTTGTTTCACTTTCAATCACTTCCTGCTTGAGAACACATGTATTCCTCCATGTTTCTTGACTGCTCTTTTCATGAGACTTCTTTCCAAACACATTATTTTCGATTTCCATTATCACATTTGAAGCAAAACTCACAAACCCGTCACAATAAACCATAACACTAATATTACCATTAGATGTGTAACTGGTTGGAATGAATGGTTCTATATCAATATAAGATTTCTTACTTAGTTTCAGATATCAATTCAATCCATTATTTAAAGTGGAACCAGTTATATTATTTATTCACAGTACAGTCTATTCACGAATTATCTCTATATTCATAGACACAGGTACACCTCTTTGTACCCCCAATACTAATTTATACGTCCTCAAAATATAGCTCCCAGAAATGGTGGAAGAAATACTCATGTCACCTGATCTACATATACATTTTATCACAGTAATATTCTGGACACAAAAAGCAAAGGTCACACTTATGATTGTACAAAACCTAAATGGAAAGTGAACATGGATTACTAAAAACATCCATGTCCAGGTTGCCTAATGCTCTCAAATGAAAATCCTATTGGTGACTACATATTTGTTTCTTCCAAAGATTATATGTTCAAACTCAACCATGTTGAAAATGTCTAATCCTGTCACTCACTTTATACTTTGCCTGATTTTGTAATGTCTCTATTGATATCTGCTTTCCTACATATTTTCCCCAGTTAATCATTGTGACTTCCTCGTCACATGTGCTGATAATTACATTCACTCTCTTAGCGATACCCTACTTCTAAAGAACTTTTGTTCCAAATCCTGCACTCATTCTTCTTCCTAAATTTACCGAATATCTTCCTAATCCTACCGACTATCACTTTTTGACTGGATGTTCTCTTCTACATTCAATCATCCAAGGTGAAAGGTCCTATGCCATTGTATATCGATTTATCTGAAACATCTGTGCAGAATGTAATTCAACGCTAAGTATCCCAATCAAGGGACAAATGACCTTCTGGGCTTCAAATCTTACTTAGATTTCTGTTTTCGTACATATATTTCACCTCTATATTCTTATAAATATCACAGGTTCCCAATACCATTATTCATGCAGCAGAATGGTTCCTAACCCATATCGAACATGTTAATAACACTAATCATACACTGTTCCCTCAATCTAACTTTGCTGAAGAGCAGCGACAGTGTTGGTCTTACAATACAAGAATGTATGGGATCTTCCACCTGCTGAGAACATCAAAGGTACGTGCAGAAATGATCTCTGGAGAAGATGTAGGCAGCTATGAAGGACCTGAGAGAGCAAAAGACATCTCCATGGCAAACAACCTGGAAGGATGAAGGAATGTGTCTGAATCAGCCTCACTCTTCTTAATGTAGAGTAGACCAAACCAGGCATGTGTGGAAAGCTCTTCCCAGGTGCGTATGGTTGATATACCATTCTAACATATGAAATTGTCACAGGAAGTAGGGGCAGCCTCCATCTCATGGAACCCTTGGAAGCAACTGTTAGGACAAAGTGGTAGCCAAGGCAGTGACCTCATTCAGTTCCTGAAAGAAGTGACTACACCTCACTTCCTTGGTGATGAAAGTCTCTGAACTTGGGATCCAGGAAGCCAGGCACCCAGAGCCATTACCAATCCCAGTCCCAGTGGTCTCACTTGTTTGAATTTACCAAAGACAGAGTCAGTCTTTCTTCTTACCTGTTAAGGTCTGTAAACAAGTCAGATTGGCACCTGTTATTTTGCTGGAGAAATGTTAGAGTCTGTAAACAAATCTGGATGGCGCCTGGCAAAATGCCAGAGAGAGTGGTTTGTGAAGTAACAAAAGCGAGCCATTAAGTGTGAAGATTCCTTATTGGTTGACTGCTGTATCTATTTTATGCTAATGAGATAGGCTGTGTAAAATGTATAAATATCGCTCAGATCTTACAATAAACGGCTCTCATTCCTGCTGCATCAACATACACAAGTTATTCGTTACCCCCCAGGTTATTCTGCTGCAGCAGGACTGCGGCAGATGGTGGCCCGTTACAGGGAGCCCTGGGACACTCACGGGTAAGGGTCGAAAAAAGCTTTCTGTCCATAGATAGGACGGGAGCAATCTGCTCGTCCCTAGGCAGATAGGGCGATAGGAAAAATGACCATTTCGAGAAAATGGAGAAGATTGATGCAGTATGTTTGTGTCTTGTTTTGTCTTGAAATGTTGTATTGTCTTTGTGATGAAAATATGGAAGGGGTGAGAAGTAAATTGATAAGAGAAAAAGGCACCCCAGTGGAACCAAGAATAGTTAGGGCATGTGTTGATAAAAGCCCAGAAACTCTAGTCAGAAAGAAAAAGAAAGTTCAGAAGAAGAAGGATTATCAGGAAAAAAGTTGAAGCAAAAGGCTATTACTGAATACTTTTCGATACTGGAGGGTGCGTGAAATGACAAGGCGGCTGCCACCTGCCCAAGCCGATCATGGCGCAGTAAGAATTTTCCAAGAGGCAGTTGAGGGCTCTTCCCCGCCCCCCTGCCCGGGGGAGCGGATCACCACTGTGAGCCCAAATCTAGACCTGACCTGGAGGCACAGTTTCGCAGGCTTTTGCTCCCTGTGCCCGGAAGAAGTTTGAGCCCAGGACTCTCCCTGGGGCCATCTGGGGCTGCCCAGGATGCTACAGCTGGCAGAAGATGCCACTGGCATCCCTGAAGTTTGATCATTTCCAAGGCCAGTAACTACAATGGGTCTCCCACACCTGCAGGCTGATGAGTAATGAGTACTATTAAGGCTTATTTCAAATGTAAAAAACCTTGAGATAATGTACTAAAATTGTTCAGAAGGTTGTTTTCTTAGTGAAATGCTACAGGATTTTCTTTAGCCATCCGGAGTTCCTGCCTTCGTCCAAGTGCCGGTGAAAACAAAGGTGGAAGAATTTACAATGTTGCTGAGAACTGGAGGAAACTTCGGCTGAGAACCCGAGGAGACTTTGGAGCTATTGCTGTTTCTGCTACTACAACTTAAGCTAGCTGCCTGGAGAACTTACCTGGACTGTGATTTACCTGAACTCTGAGTTAATCTATTGAGACACTGCTTTATCTGGACTGAGACAACAGACTGTAATCTACAACAACTTGTAACTCGGTATCTTTGCTAACGGTGTCATTGCTGGTATAAGTTTTCCAAGGGCTTCTTGCATGGAGCCATGAATTGGATTGGTATTGTAACATTTTGTATCCTCCCTTTCTGTTTCTAGCAGGTTATTTATGGTGTTTCTGTAAAAAACACTATGGTCCTTATTTAAATTAAACAAAAGGGGGAAATGTTAACGTCTGTAAACAAGTCAGATTGGCACCTGTTATTTTGCCAGAGAAATGTTAGAGCCTGTAAAGAAGTCTGGATGGCGCCTGGCAAAATGCCAGAGGGAGTGGTTTGTGAAGTAACAAAAGCGAGCCATTAAGTGTGGAGATTCCTTATTGTTTGACTGCTGTATCTATTTCATGCTAATTAGATAGGCTGTGTAAAATGTATAAATACTGCTCTTATTCAACAATAAACGGCTTCCAGTCCTGCTGCATCAGTCTACACAAGTTGTTCGTCACCCCCCCGGTTATTTTGCCCAGCCAGCCGGGCTACGGCACTTACCTACTGATGTGAGGATGGCCAAATGCCAGGGAAGCTCTGAAGATGGTTCTTTCCTGATAAAGCAGGTATTGGCTCACCGCTGACTCCTGACTACTTCAAGAGTTGGCAAAGGAAAGCAGATTTGAGACAGAACAAGCAATTTTGGGGAACATAGTATGGCCCACCAGTCAGAGGACACTCTGGATAGTCACAGACCAACTTGGAGGAAAGAGTTGCCTTTGTGGGTGTGGTTGTGGGTTTGTGTATCCCACTGTGTCTGTGGTTATAGACATTAGAAAAGAGAATGCATCAATGGATGTGTTCTGTCTAGTAGAAAGCTTCTCAGCATTCATCCTGCCAAATTTATGAATGGACTACGACTTTCCTTATGAATGGGCAATACCTGCTATCTTCCTAAGTTCCTGTTTTCTTCCTGAATTCTGGCCACTCTCAAGAATAGGCTCATGGTTTTGTGTAAAAGATATGTACCACCTCCAAACTCTGTAACATGGCCTTGTACTGGATAGCTGAAGGGAATGGAGAGGAACTCAGTAAACTCAGATATCAGTGTGACCAGTAAAGTGTCAGTGGAGAAACACTGATTTGGGCCTTTTGTTTACCTATTGTTCCGTTGCCCTGAATGTCTGGAAGGTCTTTGCCTCAGTCCACCCCTTTGTGAAGCCTGAAGAAAACAGTTTTCTAATGGAAAATAATGAGCATCAACTGTGGCTCTTTGCTTAATTGCCATGGAAAAAGATGTGTCTGAATCAGCCTCTTGGCCCTGTGTGAGGCTGTGACTTAGATTCTCACCACCTGATGAATCTAAGGAAAGATCTCATGTGTGCATCCAAAACCAAAATGGAAAAAGAGCAGTCTTGTGGATGAAGTCTCTCGCCTTCCTCTGTAAGGTTCCTGATTTCCATCAAGTGAGAATAGGTATCCTTTGGTTCAAAAAGTTTTTCAAAGCCCTGCAGAGGCAAGCCCATAGGTGCTTGGATTTTCTCATGACTCCAATTCACATAAAGAATCTAAACCCCACAGACATTAGGCTCAAATTGGAGAAGCAGAGCAGTATTAATGGCAGGCCTATTTGATCACTCCTTGTTCACAGATAGGTTGTCAAGCCACCCTGACTTTAGACAAATGAGGGTAGGGAGCATATTTTGGATACTGTCTTCAGCTGCGCCCCTCATGGAAACTTCCAGGCAGAGGTAATGATGAGTGTCTATGTGGAAGTAGTTGAGAGCCATGTGGGAGTATTTTGGTTTTAATTGTGGTCATTTGTTTGGCTGATGGAAGAGATGACTGGGTCCACCTTGGCTTGAACTCTGGTGTGAGTCTTCTTAGAGACTGAGTTTGGAAATTACTGCAGAGATGTATTGCCATGAATTGTGTTGGGATTTTTGGAGGCCACACATGGTAGTGGCCTTTGGAAACTTAGATCTAGGTCCAGGGGGCTTCCCACAGAGCACTGCGAATCTGAGCCAGAATATCACATGATTTTATTCTTTAAGACTTGACAGCCATAGTTGAGAGTAAAAACACACATGGACCTCACATTGTAGACCTCAATGGGCCTGGCTTCATTTGATCTTTTGGCCACTCTTTGGGAAGTCTTGCCTGTGAGAGTTCTCCAGATGTTTCATTGAAATGGGCTTTCTCACCATTTGATGTTTCCAGAATGAATTAAATCCCACAGTGCCTCCAACCTCATCCTTGAAAAATGGCTAGATAAACATCATAAAAATTTGAAATTCCCATCACCAGGTGTCACTGGATACACTTTGGATTTCCTGTTGCTGATCATGAGTGTACCAGACAGTGCCTTGATTGACTGGGTTTCATGAAAATGGTGTAGAACAGTGATGAAAATAAGTTAAAGTCTGTTGAGTAGTGGGCCTAGAGGAGTGTTTTGCAGGTCTGTGATAAAACTTCTGTGTTGGGATTATGTGGATCTGCCAAAAGGCTTGTAACTGACATGGTGCAGCCAGCAGACCCTTGTATGTAAAGGCATCTTGTTGAATGGAGAGGTTTCAGGTCAATGTTCAGAATCAGGTTGCTATGGTCAAGGGGGCAAGCTATGTGGGATAGAAGCCTGGTTGGTGCATTCTCCTGCAGACCCTGACGCACAACACGTGACAGATCTCCCTCCAGCACTGTGACCCAGTTGAATTTCTTGTATTTCCTGAAGCCAATACCAAACTCCCAGTGCAGCAGCAAGAACACCATGAAAAGTGGAGGATTACCAAATGGCTTCACAGTCCACACGGGGCCACACTTAGCCTTCAGTGGCAAGAGTTTACTTACAAAGAGAGAATTCAGCCTTGCTGCCTCACTTTCTTTGGAAAATAAGAAACCATGTTCTGCAGGTCACATAGATGGAGACCCAGCTTTGGTGGTCTCACTAGAAAGGAAGCCATAGGTCCTGACAACAACATATACTTCAAGTGGCCAACCTCAGAGGCAGGTTCTCCAGAAGTCTTTAGGCTGGCACATCTCCATATTTGTGCAATATTTACCCTGTCCCTTACTTTTGGAAACTCCTCTACCACCTCCAAGATTGTGAACTCGCAATCATGTTCCATTCCTGATATGTATTCACAGATTTTCTAACTCTTCTTCTTTTATTTTGTCTTACTTGGGGCAAAGATAGTGTCAAGGTATTGTTGTGAATGAGAGTAGGAAGATTTTGTGTAGCACATATTTGCATACACATTTGATTCATTTTCCTATTTTACATTCAAAATACTGAATCCCTGACACTAACCCATACCCTACTAGACTCTGACCACTAATCCTAATATGGTGGAGAGAAATAATGCAAACAGAATTGAAATACAAACAGTTCAGAGGAGGCATGGTGTATAGTTGGATTTGCCTTTTGCATGATAAAGTGTAGGTGTTATAAATCTAGTCAATTTTTAATTAAAATATTTCACCATGGGTTTTTGTAGTTAACAAATACGTGAATTCCTGTCTCCCTTTCTCTGTAGCCTATTCAGCACATGTATTTTTATATGCACATATAGAATCCTACCTGGTATCACACGTACATTTTTGTGACCTGGCTGACTTGGAGATACAAATTGTGAGAAAAGATCACTCCTCCTAAACGCTGTTGGAACTGAAAATTCAACCTATATGTGAGCTTCCTAGGAGAACAACATTGTACATAAATCCATGCTCAGTACAATAAATAATTTTGCATCTGTGGATGTTATATATTTCATGATGAATATTGATTGGCTTATATATTGGTACTTTTTAATATCTCTGTGTGTGTTTTGGGTATATATATATATATATATATATATATATATATATATATATACACTCTAAAGATTTTTCAAAATATGAAATATATGTGTCTTATATACACTACCGAAATTCATTCATGTTCATGTATGTGGATTTATAATAAAAATTTCACAAGATTATTCTCAGAAATATTCATTCACCTGAACTACATATTTGTTTCCTAGTACTTAAAACTAACTTCAGTGAATGGTGCATACAAATCCTAATATTTCTACAGTAATTGACCCAGTTTAACATCAATGCAATTAGATTCCTATGGGACATAGTGTGTATTTTGATGTTCATTTTTATTCAACACTGGTTCGTTAATATTTCTTCAGTTTATGCACATCATAGGATATATATTTCATCCACAAATTCACAAATTTATAGGCATTTGTTTCACTTTCAATCACTTCCTGCTTCAGAACACATGTATTCCTCCAGGTTTCTTGACTGGTCTTTTAATGAGACTTCTTTCCAAACACATTATTTTCGATTTCCATAATCACGTTTGAAGCAAATCTCACACAGTCTTTATAATAAAACATAACGCAATTATACAATTAGATGTGTAACTGGTTGGAATGAATGATTGTATATCAATATAAGTTTTTGTGTATATTTTCACATATCAATTCAATCCATTATTTAAAGTGGAAACAGTTATATTATTTATTCACAGTATTGTCAATTCATGCATTAATTCTATATTCATAGACACAGGGTACAAATCTTTGTACCGCCAATAATAATTTATACACCTTCAAAATATTGCTCCCAGAAATGGTATAAGAAATACTTATGTCACCCGATCTACATATACATTTTATCATAGTAATATTCGAGACACAAAATGCAAAGATCAAACTTATGATTGTACCAAAGCCTAAATTGAAAGTGAGCATGGATTAGTAAAAACATCCATGTCCATGTTGCCTAATGTTCTCAAATGTCAATCCTATTTGTGACAACATATTTTTTTCTTCCTAAGATTATATATTCAAACTCAACCCTGTTGAAAATATCTAATCCTATCACTCACTTTATACTTTTCCTGATTTCTTAATGTCTCTATTGATATTGGCCTTCCGACATATTTTCCCCAGTTCATCATTGTGACTGACTCTTCACATGTGCTCACATTTAAATTCACTCTCTATCCGAAACCCTATTGCTAGAGAACTTTTTGTCCAAAACCTATACTCACTCTTCTTTCTGAAACTGAATATCTTTCTAATAATTCCAACTATCCTTTTTTGACTAGAAGTTCTCTTAAACATTCCATCATCCAACGTACAAGGTCCTATGCCATTGTACATCGATTTATCTGAGACATCTCTGCAGAAAATAATTCAAATCTACGTATCCCAATCAAGGTCCCAATGCCCTTCTGGGCTTCAAATCTTACCTACATTTCTGTTTTCATACTAATATTTCACGTATATTTTCTTGTAAATATTGCAGGTTCCCAAACATTCCTGCAGAATGATTCCTAACTCATATCGAACATGTTATTAATCCTAACCATACACTGTTCCCTCAATCTAACTTTACAGAAGATTAGGGACAGAGTTGGTCTTTCAATACAGGAATGTAGCAGATCTTTCACCTGCTAAGATCCTCAAAGGTCCATACAGAAATGATCCCTGGAGAAGATGTAGGCAGCTATGAAGGACGTGAGAGAGAAAAAGTCATCTCCATGTAATGGCTCACCGCTGGCTCCTAATAACCTCACAGAGTTGGCCAAGGAGTCCAGATCTGAGACAGGACAGGCCATTTCTGGGAACATAGTATGGCCCACCAGTCAGAGGACACTCCGGATAGTCACAGACCTACTTGGGGGAAGGAGGTGTCTTTGTGGGTTGGGTGTGAGTTTGTGGTCTTTTCTCATTTTCTGAGAATAGGTAGAAAAGGCAGTTTGTTCATTTTGGAGTGGATGGTTTCTAGAAAGTAGTTTGACAAAGAGTGTGTTTCTATGTCTGGGTAACCCAATGTGTTCGTGGATGAAGACATTAGAAAGAGCATGCATCAATGGATGTTTTCTGTCTAGTAGAAAGCTTCCCAGCATTCATCCTTCCCAATTTATAGATGGACTTGGCTTGCCTTCTGGATGGGCAACACCTACTGTCTTCCTAAGTTCCTGTTTTCTGCCTGAATTCTGGCCACTAACCATAATAGGCTCATGGTTATGTGTCCAAGATATGTACCACCTCCAAGCTCTGGGACATGGCCATGTACAGGATAGCTGAAGGGAATTGGAGCATCTCAGAAAACTCAGATATCAATGTGACCAGTAAAGTCTCTGTGGAGAAACCCTGCTTTGGGCCTTTTGCATACCTATTCTTCTGTTGCACTGAATAACAGGAAGGTCTTTGATTAGGCCACGCCTTTGTGAAGCCTGAAGAAAACAGTTTTCAAATGGAAATGAATGGGCATCACCTGCTGCTCTTTGCTTAATTGTTTGGAAAGGGATGTGTCTGAATTGGCCACTTGGCCCTGTGTGAGGCTGTGGCTTAGATACTTAGCACCTAATGGACCTAAAGAAACATCCCATGTGTGCACCCAAATCCAAAATGTCCAAAAAGCATTCATTGTGGACTACGCCTCTCGCCTTCCTCTGTAAGGTTCCTGATCTCCATCAAGTGAGAATAGGGATCCTTTGCATCAAATGAGTACTTCAAAGCCCTGCAGAGTCTAGCCCATTGGTGCTTGTGATTACGCATGACTCCAGTTCACATAAAGAATCTAAATCCCACAGTCAGTAAGCCTCAAATTGGAATTGTGGAGCAGTATTAAAGGCAGGGCTCTATGATCATTCCGTGTTCAAAGGAAGGGTGTCCAGGAAACCCTGACTTGTGACAAATGAGGTGCGAGGGTGCTTATTTTGAACACTGTGTTGGTCTGTGCCCCTCATGGAAACCTCCAGCCAGAGGTTATTATTAGTGTCTATATGGAAGAAGATGAGTGCCATGTGGGAGTCTTTTGTTTTTAATTGTGGTCATTTGTGTGGCGGTTGGAAGAGATATCTGGTTCCTCCTGGGCTTCAACTCTGGTGTGATTTCCCATAGAGACTGAGTTGTGGAACTGTTTTCAGAGAAGTATTGCCATGAACTGTGTTGGGATTTTAAGAGGCCACACATGAGATTCGCCCTTGGAAACTGAGATCTATGCCCAGGGTGGCTTTCCACAGAGCACAAGTAATCTCAGCCAGGATATCACAAGATTTTATTATTAAAGACTTGGCAGCCATAGTTGAGAGTCAAAACACACATGGAGCTCACATTGTAGACCTCAATGAGCCTGGCTTCATCTGACCTTTTGGCCACACTTTGGGAAGCTTTGCCTGTGATAGTTCTCCATTTCTTTTGTTCAAATGAGTTTCCTCGCCATTTAATGGTTCCTGAATGATTGGAAACCCACAGTGCCTCCAACTTCATCCTTAAAAAATAGCTAGATAAATACCACCAACTTTTTGAAATTCCCTTGACCAGGTGGCACTGGAGAACATTTGGATTCCTGTTGCTGATCATGAGTATACCAGACAGTGCCTTGATTGACTTGGTTTCATGAAAATGGTGTAGAACAGAGATGCCAGTAAGTTGGAGCCTGCTCAGTAGTTGGCCTAGAGCAGTGGTGGGGAGGTGTCTGATATAACATCTGTGGTGAGGCCATGTTTATCTGCCATTGGCTTCCAAATGGCTTGTGACTGACATTGTGCATCCAGCAGACCCTTGTATGTAAAAGCATCTTGTTATATGGAGAGGTTTCAGGGCAATGTTCAGAATCAGGTTGCTATGGTCAATGGGGCAAGCTCTGTGGGAAAGAAGCTTGCTTGGTGCATTCTCCTGCAGACCCTGACCCACCACATGTGACAGAATTCCCTCCAGCACTTTGTCCCAGTGGAACTCCTTGTATTCCAAGAAACAAATACCAAACTTCCAGTGCAGCAGCAAGAAACACCACAAAAAGTGGAGGATGAAAAAACGGCTTTACAGTAAACACGAGGAGACACTTAGCGCGCAGTGGCTACAGTTTACCTACAAAGAGAAAATTCAGCACTGCTGCCTCATTTTCATTGGGAAGTAAGAAACAATGTCCTCCAGGTCACATATATGCAGACCCAGTTATGATGGTCTAACTAGAACAGAAGCTAAATCTCCTGACAACAACATATATTTCAAGTGCCCAAACTCAGAGGCAGTTTCTCAAAAGTCTTTAGGCCAGCAGAGCTCCATGTTTGTGCAGTGTTTACCCTGTCCCTTACTTTTGGAAACTCCTATACCACCTCCAAGGATATGAACTCCTGAGCATATTCCATTCCAGATATGTATTCACAGATTTTTGTAACTCATCTCCTCTAATTGTGTCTTACTTTAAGCGAAGGTGATGTCAAGGCATTGTTCTGGATGAGAGTGGGAAAATTTTTTTGTAGCACATATTTGCATAAATATTGAATTTATTTTTCTATTTTCAATTCGAAATACTGAATCCCTGAAACTAACCCATAACCTACTAGACTCTGACTACTAATCCTAATATGATGGAGTAAAATAACCCACACAGAATAGAAATACAACCAGTTCAGAAGAGGCATGGTGTATAGTTGTACTTTCCTTTTGCATGATAAAGGGTTGGTGTTATAAATCTTGTCAATTTGTAGTTAAAATAGTCCTCTATGTGTTTTTAAAGTTAACAAATATGTGAACTCCTGTCTCCCTTTCTCTGTAGCCTATTCAGCACATGCATTTTCATATGCACATATAGAATACTACATGGTATCACACGTACATATTTGTGAGGTAACTGACTTTGCAAATACAAATTGTTAGAAGAAAACACTTCTTCTAAATGCTGTTGGAACTGAAAATTCAACCTATAGGTGAGCTTCCTAGTTGAACAACATAAATCCATATTTAGTAAAATCAATATTTTGGGATCTGTGGATGATATATATTTCATGGTGAATTTTGATTGGCATACATAATGCTACTTTGTAATGTCTGTATTTAGGTGTGTATGTGTGGGTGTGTGTGTGTGTGTGTGTGTGTGTATTATATATATATTATATATATATATATTTATATATATATATATATATATATATTCACTCTGCTGATTATTCAAAATATAAAATATATGTGTCTTATTATACACTAACTAAATTCATTCATATTCATGTATTTGGATTTATAATCAACGTTTGAGAAGATTATTCTCAGAAATATTTATCCACCTGAAATACATGTTTGTTTCCTAGTACTGAAAACTAACTTCAGGGGATCATATTATGGCGGTGATGGGAGTTCATTACCCCCGTGTACCGCCTCACATTGCAGGAGAAGGACAAGTTAGAACGGCTAAAATCTATCTTGTTAGAAATTTCCAGGAAAATTGGTGTGCTCCAAAACCTACAGGAAGGATTTCCATTGCACAAGAACCAGCTACGGGGGCTCAAACGCCAGCGATTTGTCCTCACGGAGGGTCACGCTGCTTATTCAGCAAATCACCCCACGGCTAGTGTCTGCAATGCGCGCTGGGAAACGACGAGAGAGCAACGCAAAGATATAGCCCTGTGGATTATGCGGGCTCCTGCCAGCTGTGCAATCACTGTGCTCAGTGTTGAGTTGTGGGTTTGAAACGGGGGAAAGAAGCGGTCCAATTCGGTTTTCCACACCGGTGAGACCACAGAGGAAGATAGCGGTCACCATCTTGGAGAGCTGACATCACCATCCCTGTTGTCGACTCATCACAGCTCATTCAGATACAGAATAGGTAATTTCAGGCTGCCATTCACCTTCATCTTGCAGACAAATTACTCAGGGTCAGTGCTGAAGAACCCACGAAAATTGCTTCTTGGACCCTGCTCCTATCAGAACATACACCGAGCCCGGAGCGGCTGAATTCCGGGTCCCGGAACTGCTCTGGCCCAGGGCTAAAGAACCTGCAGAAACTGTTTCTTGGTCTGGGTCCTGCTGAATATTGTAAAGGTAAATGCCAACTGAGCCTTCATAGACAGTGGCAACAGGATTGAGACGGGGCTTGTGAGGGCCGGTCAGGACTCACTCATTGCTTTGGTCACCCGGCAAAGGGAAAGAAATGCTGCCATTCACATGGGATACCAACATGGCAGAGATCTGATGTGATCACAAAGCGGTGGAGGAGATAACTTCATCTATACCAGCGGCGAGAGAAATAGTTGGTCTCCTGGTAAAGAAACTGAGTCACAAACATCCGAGTCTCTCTCACTTAGTCATCAAACCAGAGGTGCAGAGCAGAGCTGCCGCCTGTGCCTGGAACAGGCCCAGCGACCCACCGGCATGGTAGTCACGTCACCCCAATTGGAGTAGGGGCAGAGCACACCCATGCCAGCAAGGTAGGCAGACGTACGACCGACCGGCAGAACAGGCCCAGGGGCCAGTCAGAATGGTAGACAGAACACCCCAATTGGAGGAGCATCAAAGCCGCCAACCGCACCTGCAATGGAGACTTTTCCACTATACAAGAGCAATATAAATATATAGGGGGAAAATTTCAAAAACACAACAGTTTCACCAAGCAGAAAGAAACGCAAGCTGTATGAAAAGACAAGAAAAGAAAGGACCACAAGCAATGCAGGTCAACTCAACTTTAGAAGAGGTAATAGATGCAGCATATGGAATGTCAGATAAAGAATTCAGGATATACATGCTTCATGTGATCTGGAATCTCAAGGAAGACATTAGACAGCAAAAATCAGACAATGAAAGATCACTTCGACAATGAATTACATAAAAAAATCCAAGTAGCAAAGATCAACTATACAGTGAGATAGAGGTTATAAAAAACAAACAAACCAAAATCTTAGAAATGCAGGAAGTAATGAACCATCTTAAAAACTCAATTGAGAATACTACCATTAGAGCAGAATACTTAGAAGATAGAACATCAGACAATGAAGACAAAGTATTTCAACTCAAAAAGAACATATACACCTCAGCAAGACTGTTAAGAAACCATGAGCAAAAGTGCAAGAAATATGGGATAACATAAAGAGACCAAACATAAGACTCATTGGGATACAGGAAAGTATAGAGGTCCAAACCAAAGGAGTGAGCAATCTATTCAATGAAATAATAGGAGAAAAATTCCTAGACTTGAAGAATGAGACAAAATCCCAAATCCTAAAAGTCTACAGGACGCCGAACGTGCAATATCATAAGAGATCCACACCTAGACACATGATAATGAAGATACCCAACATACAGAATAAGGAGATAATTTTAAAAGCTACAAGAGAAAGGAAGCAGATTATAGTTAGTGGTAAACGAACCAGGATAACAGCTGATCTTTCAACACAGACTCTGAAAGCTAGAAGATCCTTTAATAACATATTTCAAACACTGAAAGGAAATGGGTTCCAACCAATAATCATGTATCCAGTGAAATTAAGCTTCAGATGGAAGATGAAATTAAAACCTTCCACAATAAACAAAAGTGAAAAGAATTTGCAGCTAGAAAACCATCTCTTCAAAACATCCTCGGCAAAACATTACAGGAAGTGGAAATGGAAAATATCAATGAAAACCAACAGTGGAAGGTAGGACATTAAAGGGGGGAAAATAATCAAAGAGGAAATCAAACTATGTTTAGTAACATAAATAAACAAATATGGCTGGAAGAACAACCCATATCTAAATAATAACCAAAAATCTTAATGGCTTAAACTCACCAATTAAGAGACACAGGCTAGTAGAATGGATCACAAAACAAGAACCAACAAAATGCTGCCTACAGGAGACGCATTTTACAGGAAAAGACATACATAGACTCAAGGTGATACTTGGAAAAATCATATCACTCTTATGAACGTTGGAAACAAGCAGGAGTGTCCATACTCATATCAAATAAAATAGATTTCAAGCCAAAGTTAATCAAAAGGGATAAAGAAGGACACTACATACTACTCAAGAAAACCATACGCCAACAAGACGTAACAATCATAAATATATATGCCCCAAACAATGGTGCAGCTTTATTCATCAAACAAACTCTTCTCAATTTCAAGAGTCTAATAGACCACAATACAGTAATCATGAGAGACATGAACACACCTCTCTCACCACTGGACAGATCTTCCAAACAAAAGTTGAATAAGAAAACTATAGAACTCAATAACACAATTAATAACCTAGACTTAATTGACATATATAGAATGTACAACCCATCATCAAGAAGTTACACTTTTTTCTCAGCAGAACATGGATCCTTCTCAAAAATACATCATATATTATGTCACAGGGCAACTCTTAGACAATAAAAAGGAGTAGAGATAATACCATGCATTTTATCTGATCATAATGGAATGAAACTAAAAATCAATGATATAAGAAGGAAGGAAAAATCATTCATCACTTGGAGAATGAACAATAGGTTTCTGAATGATCAATGGGTTATTGAAGACATCAAAGAGGAAATTAAAAAATTCTTAGAGGTAAATGAAAACACATACACAATATATCGGAATCTATGAGACACATTGAAAGCAGTTCTAAGAGGAAAATTCATTGCTTGGAGTTCATTCCTTAGAAAAAGAAAAAACCAACAAATAAATGATCTCATACGTCATCTCAAAATCTTAGAAAAACAAGAGCAAACAACAGCAAAAGAAGTAGAAGGCAAGAAATAATTAAAATCAGAGCAGAAATTAATGAAATCGAAACAAAAGAAACAATTGAAAAAATTGACAAAACAATACATTGGTTTTTTGAAAAAATAAATAAAATCGACAGACCCTTAGCCATGCTAACAAAGAGAAGAAGAGAGAGAACTCAAATTACTACCATATGAAATGAAAAAGGAAATATAACAAGAGACACTTCAGAAATACAGAAGAAAATCAGAAATTATTTTGAATTAATATACTCCAATAAAATAGAATATAGTGAAGGCATTGATAAATTTCTTAAGTCATATGATGTGCCCAGATTGAGTCAGGAGGATATAGACAACCTAAACAGTCTAATATCAATTGAGGAAATAGAAGAAACCATCAAAATACTACCAACTAAGAAAAGCCCAGGACCGGATGGGTATAGAGCATAGTTTTAAAAAACCTTTAAAGAAAAACAAAAACCAATACTTTTCAAGCTATTTCAGGAAAAATGCAAAAATCCTCAAAAAATTCTGGCGAATCAGACACAAAATCATATATATAAAAAAAAATGTGCACCATGATCAAGTAGGATTCATTCCTGGGATGCAAGGCTGGTACAATATACAGAAATCAATAAATGTTATTCATCACATCAATAGACTTAAAAATAAGAACCATATGATCATCTCGAGAGATGCGGAAAAAGCATTCGACAAGGTACAGCATCACTTTACGTTCAAAACTCTAGAAAAACTAGGGATAACAGGATCATACCTCAATATTGTAAAAGCAATCTATGCTAAGCCTCAGGCTAGCATCATTCTGAATGGAGAACAATTGAAGGCATTCCCCCTAAAATCTGGAGGAAAACAATGATGCCCTCTCTCACCCCTTCTGTTCAACATAGTTCTCGAAACACTGGCCAGAGCAATTAGAAAGGCTAAAGAAATTAAAGGCATAAAAATAGGAAGAGAAGAACTCAAATTATCGCTATTTGCAAAAGACATGATTCTATACCTAGCAGACCCAAAAGGGTCTACAAAGAAACTATTAGAGGTAATAAATGAATTCAGCAAAGTGGCAGGATATTAAATCACCACACATAAATCAAAGGCATTTTTGTATATCAGCAACAAATCCTCTGAAATGGAAATGAGGACAATCACTCCATTCACAATATCCTCAAAAAAATAAATAAAATACTTGAGAGTCAACCTAACAAAAGAGGTGAAAGACTTATACAATGAAAACTACAGAACCCTAAAGAGAGAAATAGAAGAAAATCTTAGAAGATGGAAAAATATACCCTGTTCATGGATAAGCATAACTAACATCATCAAAATGACAATATTACCAAAAGTTCTCTATAGGTTTAATGCAATGCCAATTAAAATCCCAAGGTCATTTCTTGTAGAAATAGATAAAACAATTATGAAATTCATATGGAAAAATAAAAGACCCAGAATAGCAAAAACAGCTCTAAGCAGGAAGTGTGAATCAGGCAGTATACCGATACCAGACCTCAAACTATACTACAGATCAATAGTAACAAAAATAGCATGGTACTGGTGCCAAAACAGGTGGGTGGACCAGTGGTACAGAATAGAGGACACAGAAACCAATCCACAAAACTACAACTATCTTATATTTGATAAAGGGGTTAAAAGCATGCAATGGAGGAAGGATAGCATCTTCAACAAATGGTGCTGGGAAAACTGGAATTCCATATGTAACAAAATGAAACTGAATCCCCTCCTCTCGCCATGCACAAGAGTTACCTCAAAATAGATCTAGGAGGTTGATATCAAATCAGAGACACTGCATCTGGTAGAAGAAAACTTTTGCCACAATCTACATACTGTGGGGTCGGGCTCCAAATTTCTCAATAGGACACCCATAGCACAAGAGTTAATCACTAGAATCAACAAATGGGACTTACGCAAACTAAATAGATTTTTCTCAGCAAAAGAAACAATAAGAGAGGTAAATAGGGAGCCTACATCCTTGGAACAAATCTTTACTCCTCACACTTCAGATAGAGCCCTAATATCAGGAGTATACAAAGAACTCAAAAAAATTAAACAATAAGAAAATGAATAACCCAATCAACAAATGGGCCAAAGACCTGAACAGACACTTCTCAGAGGAGGAAATACAATCAATCAATAAGTACATGAAAAAATGCTCACCATCTCTAGCAGTCAGAGAAAAGCAAAACAAACCCACCCTAAGATACCATCTCACTGCAGTAAGATTGGCAGCCATTATGAAGTCAAACGACAACATGTGCTTTCGAGGATGTGGGGAAAAGGGCACACCTGTACATTGCTGGTGGGACTGCAAATTAGTGCAGCCAATTTGGAAAGCAGTATGGAGATTTCTTGGAAAGCTGGGAATGGAACCACCATTTGACCTATTCCCCTTCTCGGTCTATTCCCTAAACACCTAAAAAGAGCATGCTACAGAGATACTGATAAATCGATGTTCATAGCAGCACAATTCACAATGGCAAGACTGTGGAACCAACCTAGATTCCCTTCAATAGATGAATGGATTAAAAATGTGGCATTTATATAGAATGGCTTTTGACTCACAAGGTGCAGCCAGCAGACCCTTATATGTAAAGGCAAATTGTTATATGGTTTGGTTTCAGGTAAATCTTCAGAATCAGGTTGCTATGGACACGGGGGCAAACTATGAGAGATAGAAGATTGGATGGTGCATTCTCCTGCAGACCCTGACCATACACACGTGACACAACTCTCTCCAGCACTGTGTCCCAGTTGAACTCCTTGTATTTCGTGATGCAAATACCAAACTCCCAGTGCAGCAGCAAGAAACCCACGAAAAGTGGAGGATGACCAAATGGCTTGACAGTTCAAACGGGGAGACACTTAGGTTCCAGTGTCCACAGTTTACTTAGGAAGAGAGAATTCAGCACTGTGGTCTCATGTTCATTGGAAAATAAGAAACCATGTCCTCCAGGTCACATAGATGCAGACCCATCTTTGAAGGTCTCACTACAAAGGAAGCTAAAGCTCCTTACAACAAAATATATTTCAAGTGCCCAACCTCAGAGAGACTTTCTCAAGAAGTCTTTAGGCCAGCAGAGCTCCATATGTGTGGACTGTTTAACCTTTCCCTTACTTTTGGAAACTCCTTTAACACCTCCAATTTTTTGAACTACTGAGCATATTTTATTCCACATATGAATTCACAGATTTTCTAACTCTTCTCCTCTAATTGTGTTTTACTAGGGTCGAAGGTAATGACAAGGCATTGTTCTTGATGAGAGTTGGAAGATTTTTGCGTAGCATATGTTTGCGTACACATTGGATTCATTTTCCTATTTTCCATTCAAAATACTGAATCCCTGACACTAACCCATACCCTACTAGACTTTGACAATTAATCCTAATATGGTGAAGAAAAATAACCCAAAGAGTATAGAAATACAAGCAGTTCAGAGGAGGCATGGTGTATACTAGGTCTTGCCTTTTGCATGATAAAGGGTAGGTATTATAAAAATAGTCAATTTTTAATTGAAATAGTTCTACATGTATTTTTAAAGGTAACAAATATGTGACTTCCTGTCTCCTTTTCTCTGTAGCCTATTCAGCACATGTATTTTTATACACACATATAGAATCCTACCTGGTATCACACATAATTTCTTTTGAGGATACTGACTTGGAAGATAAAAATTGTGAGAAGAGATCATTCCTCCTAAACGCTGTTGGAACTGAAAGTTCAACCTATGTCAGCTTCCTAGTAGAACAACATTATACATGAATCCATGTTAAGCAAAATGAATATTTTTCGATATGTGGATTATATATATTTCATGATGAAATGCGATTGGCATATATATTGCTACTTTTTAATGTCTGTGTGTGTGTGTGTGTGTGTGTGTGTGTGTGACTCTCCAAGTTTTTTAAAATATGAAATATATGTGTATTATATACACTCCCTAAATTCATTCATGTTCATGTATGTGGATTTCTAATCAACTTTTCAGAAGATTATTCTCAGAAATATTCCTCCACCTGGAATACATATTTGTTTCCCATTACTGAAATCTGACTTCAGTTAATGGTTCACACAAATCCTAAAATTTCTACATTAACTGACCCAGTTTAACATCAATGCAAGTAGATTACTATGGGACAAGATGTCTATTTTGAACTTCATTTCTATTCAACACTGCTACATTACTATTTCTTCACGTTTAGCCCATCATAGCATATATATTTCATCCACAAGTTCACAAATTTAGAGGCATTTGGTTCACTTTAAATCCCTTCCTGCTTTAGAACACATGTATTCATCCAGGTTTCTTGACTGGAATTTTTTGAGACTTCTTTCCAAACACATTATTTTCGATTTCCATAATCCTTTTGAAGAAAATCTCACACACCCTTCATGATAAAGCATAACCTAATATTACCATTAGATGTATAACTGGTTGGAATGAATGATTGTATATCAATATTAGATTCCCTGTATATTTTCAGATATCAATTAAATGAATTATTTAAAGTGGAACCAGTTATATTATTTATTCACAGTATGGTCTACTCATGCATTATCTCTATATTCACAGACACAGCGTACACCTCTTTGTACCCCCAATACTAATTTATACGTCTTCTCAATATTACTCCCGGAAATGGTTGAAGAAATACTCATGTCACCTGATCTACATATACATTTTATCACAGTAATATTCTGGACAAAACTGCAAAGGTCACACTTATGATTTTACAAAGCCTAAATGGAAAGTGAACATGGATTACTAAAAACATCCATGTCCATGTTGCCTAATGCTCTCAAATGTCATTCTTTGGTGACTACATATTTGTTTCTTCCTAAGATTATATATTCAAACTCAATCCTGTTGAAAATGTCTAATCCTAACACTCACTTTGTACTTTGCCTAATTTCCTATTGTCTTCCTTGATATTTGCTTTCCTACATTTTTTCCCTAGTTCATCTTTGTGACTGACTCTTCACATGTGCTGACATTGGCATTCACTCTCTAATCGAAACCCTGTTGCTAAAGATTTTTTTTTCCAAATTCTATACTCACACTTCTTCCGAAAACTACCGATTATCTTCCTAATCTTACCGACTATCCCTTTTGGAGTTGATGTTCCCTTCTAAATTCAATCATCCAAGGTACAAAGTCTTATGCCATTGTATATTGATTTATCCAAGAAAACTCTACTGAAGGTAATTCAATGCTAAGTATCCCAATCAAGGGCCCAATTCCCTTCTTGGCTTCAAATCTTACCTAGATTTCTGTTTTCATACATATATTTCACCTCTATGTTCTTATAAATATAGCAGATTCCCAATATCATTATTCATCCTTCAGAATAATTCCTAACCCAAATTGAACAAGTTATTAATGCTAACCATACACTGTTCCCTCAATCTAACTTTACAGAAGAGCGGGACAGAGTTGGTCTTACAATACAGGAATATAGGGGATCTTCCACCTGCTGAGAACCTCAAAGGTCCATGCAGATATGACCCCTGGAGAAGATGTAGGCAGATATGAAGGACCAAACAAGGCCTGTGTGGAGAGCTGTTCCTGGGTGCCTATGGTTGATATACCATTCTAACTTGTAAAAGTGTCACATGAAGTAGGGGTAGCCACCAGCACTTGTCCCCGTTGAACTTCTTGTATTTCATTAAGCAAATACCAAACTCCCAGTGCAGCAGCAAGAAACACCACGAAAATGGAGGATGAACAAATGGCTTCACAGTCCACATGGGGAGACACTTTGCCCCCATTGGCCACAGATTACCTACAAACAGGGAATTCAGTACTGCTGCCATATGTTCATTATTAAATAAGATACCATGTCCTCCAGGTCACATAGATGCACACCCAGCTTTGATGGTCTCACTACAAAGAAGCTATAGCTCCGGACAACAATATAAATTTAAGTGCCCAACCTCAAAGCCAGTTTCTCAAGAAGTCTTTAGGCCAGCAGAGCTCCATGTTTGGGTTGTCTTTACAATGTCCCTTACTTTGTGAAACTCCTCCACCACATCCAAGGTTGTGAACTCCTGAGAATTTCCCATTCCAGATTGGATTTATTTTCCAATTTTCACTTCTACAGTAACTGACCTAGTTTTATATCAATGCAAGTAGATTCCTATGGAATATGATGTGTATTTTGAAGTTCATTTTTATTCAACACTGTTACATTACTATTTCTTCAGTTTATGCACATAATAGGATATATATTTATTCCACAAGTTAGGAAGTTTATAGGCATTTGTTTCACTTTCAATCACTTTCTGCTTCAGAACACATGTATTCCTCCATGTTTCTTGACTGGTCTTCTCATGAGACTTCTTTCCAAACACATTATTTTCTATTTCCGTAATCACTTTTGAAACAAAACTCACACACCCTTTATTATAAACCATAACTCTAAGATTACCATTAGATGTATAACTCTTTGGAATGAATGATTGTATATCAATATAAGATTTCCTATATATTTTCAGATATCAATTCAATTCATTATTTAAGTGGAACCAGTTATATTTTTTCCCAGTATGATCTATTTATGCATTATCTCTATATTCATAGACACAGCGTACACCTCTTTGTACCCCCAATACTAATTTATTCGTCTTCACAATATTGCTCCCGGAAATGGTGGAAGAAATACTCATTTCACCTGATCTACATATACATTTTATTACAGTAATATTCTGGACACCAAATGCAAAGGTCACACTTATTATTGTACCAAAGCCTAAATGGAAAGTGAGCATGGATTACTAAAAACATCCATGTCCACATTGCCTAATTCTCTCAAATGTCAATCCTATTCCTGACTACATATGTGTTTCTTCCTAAGATTATATATTCAACCTGAACCCTTTGAAAATGTCTAATCCTATCACTTTATAGTTTGCCTGATTTTGTAATGTCTCTATTGATATCTGCTTTCCTACATATTTCCCAAGTTCATCATTGTGATTGACTCTTCACATGTGCTGACAAACATATTCACTCTCTAACCAAAACCCTATTGCTAAAGAACTTTTGTTCCAAATACTATACTCACTCTTCTTCCTATACCTACCGACTATCTTCCTAATCCTACCGACTATCCCTGTTTGACTGGATGTTCTCTTGTACATTCAATCATCCAAGGTAGAAGATCCTATGCCATTGATTATAGATTTATTTTAGACATCTGTGCAAAAAGTAATTCAATGCTAATTATCCCAGTCAAGGTCCCAATGCAATTCTGGGCTTCGAATCTTACCTAGATTTGTGTTTTTATAATTATATTTCACCTCTATATTCTTTTAAATATTTTAGGTTCCAAATACCATCATTCATCCAGCAGAATGATTTCTAACCCAAATCAAACATGTTGTTAACCTTAACCATTCACTGTTCCATCAATCTAACTTTACGGAAGAGCAGGGATAGAGTTGGTCTTAAAACACAGGAATGTATGAGATATTTCACCTGATGAAAACCTCAAAGGTACATTCATAAATGATCCCTGAAGAAAATGAAGGCAGCTATAAAGGACCTGAGAGAGCAAAAGTCATCTTCAATGGCAAACAACTTGGTCAGGATGAAGGGTTCTGTCTGAATCAGCCTCTCTCTTCTTAATGTAGAGAAAATGGACCAAACCCAGCCTGTGTGGGTAGCTGTTCCAGGGCGCCTATTATTGATATACCATTCTAACTTGTGAAAGTGTAACAGGAAGTAGGGGCAGCCTCCTTCTCATGTGACACTTGGAAGCCACTGGTAGGACAAAGTGATTGCCAAGGCAGTAACCTCATTGAGTTCCTGAAGGAAGTGACCTCACCTCACCTCCTTGGTGATTAAAATCTCTGAACTTGGGATTCATGAAGCCAGTCACCCATAGCCAGTCTCAGTCCCAGTCCCAGTGGTCACACTTGTTTGGATTTACCAAAGACAGAGTCAGTCTTTCTTGGTAACTACTGATGTGAGGATGGCCAAATGCCAGGAAAGCTCTGAAGAGGAGCCGTTTCTGAGAAAGCAGGTAGTGGCTCACCTCTGGCTCCTGACACCTTCACAGAGTTAGCCAAGGAGACCAGATCTGACACAGGTCAGGCCATTTCAGGGGAATATAGTATGGTCCACCAGTCAGAGGACACTCTGGATATTCACAGACCTACTTGAGTTAAGGAGGTGCCTTTGTCGGTGTGGGTGTGAGTTTGTGGTTTTGTCTAATGTTTTGAGAATAGGTAGGAAAGGCAGTTTGTTTGGATTGGAGTGGACTGTTTCTAGTAAGTCGTTTGACAAGGCGAGTGCTTCTATGTCTGTGTTTCCCACTCTGTCCGTGGTTGTAGACATTAGAAAAGACAATGCATCAAGGATGTGTCCTGTCTAGTAGAATGCTTCCCAGCATTCTTCCTGCCCGATTTAGGAATGGACTGTGGCTCGCCTTATGCATGGGAAACACCTACTAACTTTCTAAGTTCCTGTTTTCTTCCTGAATTCCGGCAAATCTCAAGAATAGGCCCATGGTTTTGAGTCCAAGATATGTACCACCTCCAAGCTCTGTGACATGGCCATGTACTTGATAGCTGTAGGGAATGGGAACATCTTAGAAAACTCAAATAACTGTGTGACCAGTAAACTCTCAGTGGAGAGACCCTGCTTTGGTTTATTTGCATACTTATGGTTATGTTGCCCTGAATGTCAAGAAGGTCTTTGCCTCAGGCCACCCCTTTGTGAAGCCTGAAGAAAACTGTTTTCAAATGGAAATAAATGGGCATAACATGTTGCTCTTTGCTTAATTGCTTTGGAAAGGGATGTGTCCGAATCAGCCTCTTGGGCCTCTGTGAGGTTGTGGCTTAGATTCTCAGCACATGATAGATCTAAAGATAGATTCCATGTGTGCAATCAAAACCAAAATGGCAAAAAAATTAGTCATTGTGGATGAGTCTCTTGCATTCCTCTGTTAGGTTCTTTACCTCCATCAAGTGTGAATAGGAATCCTTTAGGTCAAATGAGTTCTTCAAAGCCCTGCAGAGGTGCTTGTGTTTTCTCAAGACTCCAAATCACATAAAGAATCTATACCTGAGAGTCAGTAGGCCTGAAATTGGAGAAGGAGAGCAGTATTAATGGCAGGCCTATTTGATCACTCCTGGTTCACAGGAAGGGTGTCCATGTCACCCTGACTTTAGGCAAATGAGGGGCAAGCAACATTATTTTGGACACTCTCTTGGGATGCATTCCGCATGGTAACCTCCAGCCAGAGGTTATGATGAATGTCTATATTTAAGAAGATGAGGGCCATGTGGGTGTATTTTGGTTTTAATTGTGGTCATTCTTGTGGCAGTTGGAAGAGATGACTGGATCCACCTGGGCTTGAACTCTGGTGTCATTCCCCTTAGAGACTGAGTTCTGGAACACACATCAAGGAAGAATTGCCATAAATTGTGTGGGGATTTTAAGAGGCCACGCATGAGAGTCGCCCTTGGAAACTGAGATCTATGCCCACGGTGGCTTTCCACAGAGCACTGGGAATCTCAGACAGGATATCACATGATTTAATTCTGAAAGACTTGGCAGCCATATTTGATAGTCAAAACACACATGGACCTCAATTGTAGACCTCAATGGGCGTGGCTTCATGTGACCTTTTGGCCATGCTCTGGGAAGCCTTGCCTGTGAGAGTTCTCCAGAGCTTTCATTGAAATGATCTTCCTCAACATTGAATAATTCCTGAATGAATTGAAATAAACAGTGCCTCCAACTTTATCCTTGAAAATTGGCTAGATAAATACCATGAAATTTTTAAAATTCCAATGACCAGGTGGCACTGAAGAACCTTTGGATGTCCTGTTGCTGATCATGAGTGTACCAGACAGTGCCTTGATTAATTGGTTTTCATGAATATGGTGTAGAACAGAGATGCCAGTAATTTGGAGCCTGTAGAATAGTGGGCCTAGAGCAGAGGTGATTAAGTGTGTGATAAAACATCTGTGGTGGGGTCATGTGGATCTGCCATTGTCTTCCAAATGGCTTGTGACTGACATGGTGCAGCCAGCAGAACATTGTATGTAAACGCATCATGTTATATGGAGAGGTTTAAGTGCAATGTTCAGAATCAGGTTGCTATGGTCACGGAGGCAACCTATGTGGTATACAAGCCCTGTTGGTGCATTCTCCTGCAGACCCTGACCCACCACATGTGACAGAACTCCCTCCAGCACTGTGGTCAAGTTTAACTCCTTGTATTTCATGAAACAAATACAAAACTCTGAGTGCAGCAGGAGACATTATAAAAAGTGGAGGATGATGAAATGGCTTCACAGTCCACATGGGGAGACACATAGACCCCAGTGGCCATAGTTTACCTACAAAGAGAGAATTCAGCACTGCTGCTTCATGTTAATTGGAAAATTATAAACCATGTGCTCAAGGTCACAGAGATGCATAAACAGCTTTGATGGTCTTACTAGAAAAAAAGCTAAAGCTCCTGAAAACAACATATATTTCAACTGTCCATCTTAGAGGCAGTTTCTGCAGAGTCTTTAGGCTGGCAAATCTTCATGTTTGTGGAGTATTTACATAGTCCCTTACTTTTGGAAACTCCTCTACCATCTCCAAGGTTGTGAAATCCGGAGCAGTTTCATTTCAGGTATGAATTCAAAGATTTTCTAACTCTTTTCCTATAATTGTGTCTTACTTGGGGTGAAAATAATGTAAAGTTATTGTTCTAAATGAGAGTGGGAAAATTTTTGTGTAACACTAATTTGCATACACATTGATCCATTTTCCAATTTTCCATTTGAAATACTGAATCCCTGACAGTAACTCATACCCTACTATACTCTGACTACTAATCCTAAAATGATGGAGAATAATACCCAAACAGAATGAAAATACAAGCAGTTCAGTGGAGACATGGTGTACAGTTGGACTTCCCTTTTGCATGATTAAGGGTAGGTGTTATAAATCTACTCAATTTTTAATTGAAATAGTCCTCCATGTGTTTTTAAAGTTCACAAATATGTTAATATGTCTCCCTTTCTCTGTAGCCTACTCAGCACATGTATTTTCATATGCACATAGAGAATCCTACCTGGTATCACACGTACATTTTCATGAGTTGGCTGAATTGGCAGATACAAATTGTGAGAAGAGATCAGTCCTCCTAAACCCTGTGGGAACTGAAAATTCAAACTATGTGTGAGCTTCCCAGTAGAACAATATTATACATAAATCCATGTTCAGTATAATAAATATTTTTGCATCTGTGGATGATGTATATTACATGATGAATTATGATTAGCATGTATTTATTGATACTTTTTAATGTATATTTGTGTTTATTTAATATATATATATATATATATATATATATATATATATATATCCAGATTTCTCAAAATATGAAATATATGTGTCTTATACACACTCTGTAAATTCATTCATGTTCATGTATATGGATTTATAATCAACTTTTCAGAAGATAATTCTCAGAAATATTCATCCACCTGAAATACATATTTGTTTCCCAGTACTGAAAACTAACTTCAATCAATGGTGTTTACAAATCCTAATATTTCTACAGTAACTGACCCAGTTTAACATCAATGCCAGTAGATTCCAATGGGACATGATGTCTATATTGACCTTCATTTTAATCCAACACTGGTACATTACTATTTCTTCAGTTTTTGCACATCATAGGATATATATTTCATCCACAAGTTCACAAATATATAGGAATTTGTTTCACTTTCAAACACTTCTTGCTTCAGAACACATGTATTCCTCCATGTTACTTGATTCATCTTTTCATGAGACTTCTTTCCAAATACATTATTTTCAATTTCCATAATCAATTTCGAAGCTAAACTCACACACTCTTCATGATGAACCATAACATTAATATTAACATTAGATGTATAACTGGTTGGAATGAAAAATTGTATATCAATATAAGATTTCCTCTATATGTTCACGATTCAATTCAATCCATTATTTAAAGTTGGAACCAGTTATGTTTTTTATTCACAGTATTGTCTATTAATGCATTATCTCTATATTCATAGATACAGTGTACTCCTCTTTGTCCCTTCAATACTAATTTATACGTCTTCAAAATATTGCTCCCAGAAATGGTGGAAGAAATACTCATGTCACCTTATCTATATATAGATTTCATCACAGGAATATTCTGGACACAAAAAGCGAAGGTCACACTCATGATTGTATCAAAGCCTAAATGCCAAGGGAGCGTGGATTACTAAAAAGAACCATGTCCAGGTTGCCTAATGCTCTCAAATGTAAATCCAATTGGTGACTACATATTTGTTTCTTCCTAAGATTATATATTCAACCTCAAACATGTTGAAAATGTCTAATCCTATCACTCACTTCATACTTTTCCTGATTTCGTAATATCTTTATTGATACCTGCTTTCATACATATTTCCCCCAGTTCATCATTGTGACTGACACTTCACATATGCTGACATTTACATTCACTCTCTACCCGAAACCCTATTGCTAAAGAACTTTTGGTCCAAATCCTATACTCACTCTTCTTTCTAAACCTACTGACTATCTTCCTAATGCTACTGACTATAGTTTTTTGACTCGATGTTCTCTTCGACAATCAATTATCCAAGGCAATAGGTCCTATGCCATTGTATATCAATTTATCTGAGACACATGTGCAGATCATAATTCAAACCTAAGTATCCCACTCAAGGGCCCAGTTCCCTTCTGGCTTCCAATCTTACCTAGATTTCTGTTTTTATACTTATATTTTACCTATATATTTTTGTAAATATCAGGGCTCCCAATACCATTATTCATCCGGCAGAAAGATTCCTAACGCAAATCAAACATGTTATTAACCCTAAACATACACTTTTCCCTCAATCTAACTTTACAGAAGAGGAGGGACAGAGTTGGTCTTACAATACAGGAATGTAGGGGATCTTCCACCTGCTGAGGACATCAAAGGTATATGCAGAAATGATCCCCTGAGATGATGAAGGAAGCTATGAAGGACCTGAGAGAGCAAAAGACATCTTCCATGGCAAACTATCTGGTCAGGATGAAGGGATGTGTCTCAATCAGCCTCTACCTTCTTAATGTAGAGAAGATTGACCAAACCAGGCCTGTGTGGAGAGCTGTTCCCAGGTACCTATGGTTGGTATACCATTCTAACTGTGAAAGTGTGACAGGAAGTAGGGACAGCCTCCATCTCATGGGACTTTTAGATGTAACTTTTAGGACAAAGTGGTTGCAAAGTCAGTGACCTCATTCAGTTCCTGAAGGAAATGACCTCACCTCACTGCCTTGGTGATGGAACTCTCTGGACGTTTGATCCTGGAAGACAGGCACCAAGAGCCAGTCACAGTCCCAGTCCCAGTGGTCTCACTTGTTTTGATTTATCAAGAACAGAGTCAGTCTTTCTTAGTACCTACTGATGTGACGATGGCCAAATGACAGGAAAGCTCTGAAGAGGAGCTTTTCCTGGGAAATCAGGTAGTGGCTCACCCATGGCTCCTAACAACTTCAAAGTGTTGGCCAAGGAGACTAGATCTGATACAGGACAGGCCATTTTGGGGGAACATACAATGGCCCACCATTCCGAGGACACTCTGGATAGTCACAGACTTACTTGAGCAAAGGAGGTGCCTTTGAGTGTGTGTGTGTGGGTTTGTGGTTTTGTCTCATGTTCTGAGAATAGGAAGGAAAGGCTCTTTGTTTGGATTGGTGTGGACTGTTTCCAGTAAGTCGTTTGACAAGGCGAGTGCTTCTATGTCTGTGCATCCCACTCTGTCCGTGGTTGTAGACATTAGAAAAGAGAATGCATCAATGGATGTGTCCTGTCTAGTAGAAAGCTTCCAAACATTCATCCTGCCCAATTTACAAATGGACTGCAGCTTGTCTTATTGAAGGGCAACATCTGCTCTCTTACTAAGTTTCTGTTTTCTTCCTGAATTCTGGAAACTCTCCAGAATAGCCTCATGGTTTTGTGTCCAAGATATGTACCACCTCCAAGCTCTGTGATATGGTGATGTACTGGATAGCTGAAGGGAATGGCGAGCATCTAAGAAAACTCAGATATCAGTGGGACCAGGAAAGTCTCAGTGGAGAAACCCTTCTTTCGGGCTTTTGCTTACCTATTGTTCTGCTGCCCTGAATTTCAGGAAGGTTTTTACCTCAGGATACTCATTTGTGAAGCCTGAAGAAAACAGTTTTCAAATGGAAATGAATGGGCATCACCTGTGGCTCTTTGCTTAATTTCATTGGAAATGGATGTTTCTGAAACAGCCTCTTGGCCCTGTGTAAGGCTGTGGTTTGATACTCAGCACCTTATACATCCCACGTGTTCATCCAAAACCAAAATGGCCAAAAGAGCAGTCCTTGTGGATGAAGTCTCTCCCTATCTCTGTAAGGTTCCTGACCTCTATCAAGTGAGAATAGGGTGCCTTTGGGTCAAATGAGTTCTTCAAAGCCCTTCAGAGGCTAGCCCATAGGTGATTCCAATGATTCCAATTCACATGAAGATTCTAAACCCCACAGTCAGTAGTCCTCAAATTGGAGAAGCAGAGCAGTATTAACGGCAGGCCTATTTGATCAGTCATGGTTCACAGAAAGGTGTTCAGGCCACCCCAACTTTAAGCAAATGAGGGGCAAGGGAGCTTATTTTGGACACTGTCTTGGGCTGTGACCCTCATGGAAACCTCCATCCAGAGGTTAAAATGAGTGTCTATATGGAAGAAGATGATGGCCATGTGGAAGTGTTCTGGTTTTAAATGTGGTTATTAGTGTGGTTGTTGAAAAATATGACTGGCTCCACCTGGTCTTGAACTCTGGTGTGATTCCCCTTAGAGACTGAGTTCTGGAACTGATCTCAGAGAAGTATTGCCATGAGTTTTGTTGGGATTTTAGAAGGCCATGCATGAGAGTCACCCTTGGAAACTGAGATCTGTGCCCAGGAAGGCTTTCCACAGAGCACAGGGAATCTCAGCCAGGTTATCACATAATTTTTTTCTTAAAGAATTAGCAGCCATAGTTGAGAGGCAAAACAGGCAAGGATTTTACATTGTAGACCTCAATGGGCCTGGCTTCATGTGACCATTTGGCAACACTTTGGGAAGCCTTGCCTGTGAGAGTTATCCAGAGCGTTCATTGAAATGGGCTTCCTCACCATTTAATGGTTACTGAATTAAATGAAACCCTCAGTGCCTACAACTTCATCCTTGAAAAATGGGCTCGATAAATACCATGAAATTTTTGAAATTCCCATGACCAGGTGGCACTGGAAAACCATTGGAGATCCTGTTGCTGATCATGAGTATACCAGAAAGTGCCTTGATTGACTGGGTTTCACAAAAAAATTGTGTAGAACAGAGATGCCAGTAAGTTGGAACCTGCTGAGTAGTGGGCCTAAAGCAAAGGTGGGTAGGTGTGAGATAAAACATCTCTGGTGGATTCATGTGGATCGGCCGTTGGCTTTCAAATGGCTTGTGACTGACATGATGCAGCCAGCAGACCCTTATATGAAAAGGCATCTTGTTATATGGATAGGTTTCTGGGCAATGTTCAGAATCAGGTTGATATGGTCAAGGGGGCAAGCTATGTTGGACATAAGCCTGGTTGGTGCATTCTCCTGCAGACTCTGTCCAACCACACGTGACAGAACTCCCTCCAGCACTGTGTCCCAGTTGAACTCCTTGTATTTCATGAAGCAAATACCAAACTCCCAGTGCAGCAGCAAGAATCACCACGAAAAGTAGAGTATGACCAAATGGCTTCACAGTCCACACGAAGAGACACTTATCCCCCAGTTGCCACAGTTTACCTACAAAGTGAGAATTCAGCACTGCTGCCTCATTTTCATTGGAAAATAAGATACCATGTCCTCCAGGTCACATAGATGTTGACCTAGTTTTGATGCTCTCACTACATAGGATGCTAAAGCTACAGACAACAACATACATTTCAAGTGTCCCAACTCAGAGGCAGTATCTCAAAAAGTCTTTAGGCCTGCAGAGCTCCATGTTTGTGGAGTGTTTACCTTGTCTTTTATTTTTGGAAAGTCATCTACCACCTCCAAGGTTGTGAACTCCTGAGCATATTCCATTCCGGGTATGTATTCACAGATTTTCTAACTCTTATCCTCTAATTGTGTATTTCTTCCAGCGAGGGTAATATCAAGGGATTGTTCTTAATGTGAGTGGGAAGATTTTTGTGTAGCACATATTTGCAAACACATTGGGTTTACTTTCCTATTTTCCATTCGAAATACTGAATCTCTGACACTAACCCATACCCTACTAGACTCTGACTACTAATCCTTATATGATGGAGAATAGTAACCCAAACAGAATACAAATACCAGCAATTCAGAGAAGGCATGATACGTATTTGGACATCCCTTTTGGATTATATTGTCTAGGAGTTAAAATATATATTTAATGTTTATTGACATAGTTCTCCATGTGTTTTTAAAATTAACAAATATGTGAATTCCTCTCTCCCTTTTCTGTAGCCTATTAAGCACATGTATTTTTATATGCACAAATAGAATCCTACCTGGTATCACATGTACATTCTTCTGAGGTGGCTGACATGGCAGATAAAAATTGTGAGAAGAGATCACTCCTCCTAACCTCTGTTGGAACCGAAAATTTAACCTATGGGTGAGCTTCCTAGTTGACCAACATTATGCATAAATCTATTTTCAGTAAAATGTATATTTTTGGATAAGTGGATGTTATATATTTAATGATGAATTTCGATTGGCATATATATTGCTACTTTTTAATGTCTCTGTGTGTGTGTGTTTGTGTGTGTGTGTGTGTGTGTGTATATATATGTATATGTATATATATATATATATATATATATATATATACTCTCCAGATTTTTCAAAATATGAAATATATGTGTCTTATTATACACTTCCTAAAATCATTTATGTTCATGTATGAGGATTTATAATGAACTTTTCACAAGATTATTCTCAGAAATATTCATCCACCTGAAATACATATTTGTTTCCTAATACTGAAAACTAACTTCAGTGAATGGTGCATACAAATCATAATATTTTGACATTGCAAGAGGGCCGTGAATAGAGAGCATCATACCCATTGTACCGTGCCACTGCGCAGGTGACTAACGACTAAGAACGACAAAAAACTATCTTGTTAGGAACTTACAGCAAAATGGGGGTGCACTGAAACCTAGAAGAAGGATTTCTAGCACTGAGGTCCGGTAAATGAGTCCCAAACATGAGCCAACTCTGCGACCGGAGATCCTGTCTGACTGATCTGCGCGACCCGTCCAGTGGCTACAGACAGCAGGGCACCACCGAGATGCGATCAATAATCACGGAGAAACGTTGATGCAGATTCTGTGGAATTCTGCCAGTTGAGTCCCCACTGAGCCCTGGGCTGAGTTCAGGGTTTCAGATGGGGAAGGAAGTGGTACAGTTCTAACCCCCACAATAGAAACTCCACAAAGGAAACCAACGGCCACCATCTTGGTGAGCTGAAGTAACGACAGCCACTCCCCTACAGATTGCAACAATAAAACAGGTGCTGTTACTCAGCTCATTTCCCATACTTTGGGGAATTTGCATCAAATCTCTCCTAGGCTTTCTGGGGGAGAGATTATCAGAGGGAGCCTGCATAAAGACAGGGGAAAACTAGAGGCACCTGACTTTCAACTCCCCCTCCCATCACTGGTGAAAAAAACCTGTCTAGCCAGCGCTGAGAGAGGGGCAAGTGGAAAAAAAAAATCAAAACAATAGAGTGCCGGGGTTCCCAATAGCCAACTGTGCAATCAGAGATCCGGGCTGATTGAATCATGCAGCCAGGCCTGCTGTTACAGATGGCGGGGCACCACCGAGAAGTGACCTGAAGCAGGGAGAAATGTTGCTGCGGATTCTGTGGAATCCTGCCGGCTGAGCTCCCACTGATCCCCGGGCTGAGTTTGGGAATTCAGACAGGGAAGAAAGTGGTATAGTTCTATCCCCCACAAAAGAAACTCCACCAAGGAAACCAGCGGTCACCATCTTTGAGATCTGAAGTAACCACCGCCCCTCTCCAATAGATTGCAACAATAAAACAGATGTGTGTTACTCAGCTCATCTCTCATACAGCGGGGAATTCGCATAAAATGTCTCCTAGGCTTTCCGGGGGAGGGTTAATCAGAGCAAGCCTGCATAAAGACGCAAGAAAAACTAGAGACTCCTGACTTTCGACTCCCCCTACCATCAGTGGCAATAACGAAACGTGTATAGCCAGTGCTGGGGGAGGGGCAAGCAGAAAAAATCAAAACAATAGAGTGTCTGGGTTCCCAAAAGACACCCTCCACACCCAACAAACGGCAGGCACAGAGTACAGTTTGAACTGCCGAGAGGCATCACTCAGGGAAAATCTGGTCTAGAAAAAGAAACCAGGACAAGCAGGAGAAACCAAAGGACTAGAAGGCAGGCCCTTGTGACTGGGCGGCTGGAGACCGCAGGCCCGCACGTGACATTCCACCCACTGCCTGAGTGACTGGGGGGCTGAGGAATGCCCGCCCGCCGGCAACCGAGCGTGAGACTGCGTGGCTAGAGATTGCCAACCCAACGGCGACAGCCCACCTGCTGCCCGCGTGACTGGGCGGCTGGAGACCGCCTGCCCACTGGCGACCAACCGCGCAATTGGGCGGCTGGAGACCACCCGCCTGCCAGTGACCCAGAGCTGAAACAAACCAGAGACAGTCAAGTCCCACCCCCCAATTCGGACACCTCGGCAAGGAGCCTGGGGCCCGCCAAAGCAGAGAGGTGACATCACTGGAGCTCGGCCTTCGGAATTACTTCCAAGCGGAATCCACTTTAGCAGGCATAGTTTACCAACACAAAGGAGAGACAACAGAGATATACAACACCAAAACAAATCTAAAGAATAAAGCAGAAACACAGCAATCAAATAGAGCTGGAAAGTAACGTGAACATCATGAAAAAACAAGGGCAAAAAAGGAGTACAAACAATGCAGGACAACTTAATTCTACAGGAGGACCTTGAAGCATCAGAAACAGGGATAGGGAAAGAACTCAAGGCATACCGAACTCAGATGGAAAGGAATATTAGAGAAGACATGAGGCAGCAAGTCCAAGCAATAAAAGTATATTTTGAAAATGAATTAAACAAACAAATTCAAATGGCAAAGAATGAGCATTACCAGGAGATAGAGATCTTAAAAAAAATATTAAACAGTAATCCTAGAAATGCAGGAAAATGTAAACCAAATTAAAACTCAAACGAGAATATTACAAATAGACTAGATCAAGTAGAAGTCAGAACATCAGATAATGAAGACAAAGTTTATCAACTTGAAAAGAATTGAGTAAACACAGAAAAGATGCTTAAATCCCACCAGGAATTTATTCAAAAGATATGGGATGTCATAAAAAAACAAAAAACAAATTTAAGAGTCATCAGGATAGAAGAAGGCATAGAGATTCAAACCAAAGGAATGGGCAACATATTAAATGAAATAATTCTATAAAACTTCCCAGAGATGAATGATGGATTGGATTGCCAATTCCTGGAAGCCTACAGGACCCCAAACATTCAAAACCAAAATTGACCAACTCCAAGACATATAATTATGAAGATAGCCAACATACAGAACAAGGAGAGAATATTAAAAGCTACAAGAGAAAGGAGGCAGATTACATTCAGGGGTAAACCAATTAGGTTAACAACTGATTTTTCATCACATTCGTTGAAAGTGAGAAGATCCTGGAAAAATGTAATTCAAATGCTGAAAAAAAAAAGAATTCCAACCAAGAATACCATATAAAGCAAAGTTAAGCTTCAGATTTGACAATGAAATTAAAGTCTTTCACGATAAACAAAAGCTAAAACAATTCTCAGCCAGAAAACCAGCACTGCAAAGCATTTTGTGCAAAATACTACAAGAAGAAGAGTTAAAAAATAGTGCCCAAAACTAACAGTGGGAAGTATCTCAGTAAAGCGGGAGGAAAGTAACCAAAAAAGTAAAAACTATCCAAACTAAAATATAATAAATAAATAAACATGACTGGAAGTACAAATCATATTTCAATTGTAACCTTAAATGTTAATGGCCTAATTTCACCAATCAAGAGACATGTGCTAGTGACCTGGATCAAAAAAAAAAAATCCAACAATATTCTGCGTTCAGAAGACTCATATGATAGGAAAAGACATACACAGGCTGAAGGTAAAATGTTGGGAAAAATCATAACACTCACACGGCCCTCGGAAGCAAGAAGGATTTGCCATACTCATATGGAATAAAATCAACTTCAAACCTAAGTTAATCAAAAGGGATAAAGAATGACACTATATTCTGTTAAAAGGAATCATCCACCAACAAGAAAAAAAACAATTATCAATTTGTATGCACCAAGCAATGGAGGTGCAACGTTCATAAAACCAACTCTCCTCAAGTTCAAGAGTCAAATAGACTACAACACAATAATTATGGGTGACTTCAACATACCACTCTCGGCATTAGAGAGATCCTCTAGACAAAAACTGAATAAAGAAAGTATAGAACTCAACAGCACAATCAATAACCTAGACTTAACCGACATATATAGAATATATCAACCATCATCAAGTGGATACATGTTCTTCTCAGCAGCACATGGATACTACTCAGAGATACACCATATATTATGCCATAGGGCAATTCTTAGTAAATATAAAGGCATGGAGATTATACCGTGCACCATATATGATCATAATGGAATGAAACTGGAAATCAATGAGAAAAGAAAGAAGGAAAAATCCTACATCACATGGAATATGAACAACATGCTACTGAATGATCAATGGGTTACAGAAGACATAAAGAAGGAGATAAAAAAATTCTTAGAGACAAATGACAATACAGACACAACATACCGGAATCTATGGGACACAATGAAAGCAGTTTTAAGAGGGAAATTCATTTCTTGGAGTTCTTTCCTCAAAAAAAGAAAAATACAACAAATAAATGAACTTAAACTACACCTTAAAAACCTAGAAAAGGAAGAGCAAAACAACAGCAAATGTAGTAGAAGACAAGAAATAATTAAATTTAGAGCAGAAATCAATGAAATTGAAACAAAAAAAAAGTTGAAAAAATTGATAAAACTAAAAGTTGGATCTTTGAAAAAATAAATAAGATCGACAGGCCCTTAGCCATGCTAAGGAAAAGAAGAAGAAAGAGAATTCAAATTACTAACATATGGGATGAAAAAGGCAATATCACAACAGACACTACAGAAATACAGAAGATAATTAGAAAGTATTTTGAAACACTATATTCCAACAAAATAGAATATTGTGAAGATATTGATAAATTTCTTAAGTCATACGATCTGCCCAGATTGAGTCAGGAAGACACAAACAATTTAAATAGGCCAATAACAAAGGAAGAAATAGAAGAGGCAATCAAAAGACTACCAACCAAAAAAAAGCCCTGGACCGGATGGGTATACAGCGGATTTCTACAAAACCTTCAAAGAAGAATTCAAACCAATATTTTTTCAAGCTTTTTCAAGAAATAGAAAAAGAAGGAGCTCTTCCAAATTCATTCTATGAGGCCAACATCACCCTGATCCCGAAACCAGACAAAGACACTTCAAAGAAAGAATACTACAGACCAATATCTCTAATGAACTTGGATGCAAAAATTCTCAATAAAATCCTGACGAATCAAATACAAAAGCATATCAAAATAATTGTGCACCATCATCAACAAGGATTCATCCCCGTGATGCAAGGATGGTTCAATATACGAAAATCAATAAATGCCATTCACCACATCAATAGAATTAAAGACAAGAACCATATGATCATCTCGATAGATGCAGAAAAAGCACTTGACAAAGTTCTGCATCCCTTTATGTTCAAAACACTATAAATACTAGGGATAACAGGAACTTACCTCAAAATTGTAAAAGCTATATATGCTAAACCTCAGGCTAGCATCATCCTAAATGGAGAAAAACTGAAGGCATTCCTTCTAAAATCTGGAACAAGACAGGGATGCCCTTTATCACCACTTCTATTCAATTTAGTTTTGAAATACTAGCCAGAGCAATTAAACAGACCAAAGAAATTAAAGGCATAAAAATAGGAAAAGAAGAGTTTAAAGTATCACTATTTGCAGATGACATGATAATATATTTAACAGACACAAAAAGGTCTACAAAGAAATGGCTAGAGTTAATAAATGAATTCAGAAATGTGGCAGGATATACAATTAACACGCATAAATCAATGGCATTCCTGTATAACAGCAACAAAACTTCTGAAATAGAAATGAGGAAAACCACTCTATTCACAATATCCTCAAATAAAATAAGATACTTGGGAATCAACCTAACAAAAGAGGTGAAAGATTTATATAATGAAAACTACAGAACTCTAAAGAGAGAGATAGAAGAAGATCTCAGAAGATGGAAACATGTGCCCTGTTCATGAATAGGCAGATCTAACAACATAAAAATGGCAATATTACACAAAGTTCTCTACAGGTTTAATGCAATGCCAATCAAAATCCCAACGTCATTTCTTGTAGAAATAGATAAATCAATCATGAAATTCATATGGAAAAACAAAAGACCCAGAATAGCAAAAGCAACTCTAAGCAGGAAGTGTGAATCTGGAGGTATAGCGATTCCAGAGTTCAAACTGTACTACAAAGCAATAGTAACAAAAACAGCATGGTACTGGTACCGAAAAAAGCAGGTGGACCAGTGGTACAGAAGAGAGGACACAGAAACCAATCCACAAAATTACAACTTTCTTATATTTGATAAAGGGGCTAAAAGCATGCAATGGAGGAAGGGTAGCATCTTCAACAAATGGTGCTGGGAAAATTGGAAATCCATATGCAACAAAATAAAACTGAATTCCCTTCTCTCGCCATGCACAAAATTTAACTCAAAATGGATCAAGGATCTAGATATAAAATCAGAGACACTGCATTTCATAGAAGAAAAAGTTGGCTACGATCTACATACTGTGGGGTCGGGCTCCAAATTTCTTAATAGGACGCGCATAGCCCAAGAGTTATTAACAAGAATAAAAAAATGAGACTTACTTAAACTAAAAAGTTTTTTTTTCTCTGCCAGAGAAACAATAAGAGAGGTAAATAGAGAGCCTACATCCTGGGAACAAATTTTTACCCCTCACACTTCAGATAGAGCCCTAATATCCTGAATATACAAAGAATTCAAAAAAAAAAACTATCAATAAGATAACAAATAACCTAATCAACAAATGGGGCAAGGACCTGAAATGACACTTCACCAAGGAGGACATACAATCAATCAACAAGTACATGAAAAAATGCTCACCACATCTAGCAGTCAGAGAAATGCAAATCAAACCCACCCTAAGATAACATCTCACTCCAGTATGATTGGCAGCCATTATGAAGTCAAACAACAAGTGTTTACGAGGATGTGGGGAAAAGGGGACACTTGTACACTGCTGGTGGGACTGCAAATTGGTGAGGCCAACATGGAAAGCAGTATGGGAATTCCTGGGAAAGCTAGGAATGGATCCACCATTTGAACCAGCTATCGCCCTTCTCGAACTATTCCCTGAGGATCTTAAAAGAGTGTACTAAAGGGATACTGCCACATCAATGATCATAGTGGCACAATTCACAATAGGTAGACTGTGGAACCAACCTAGATGCAATTCAATAGATGAATGGATAAAAAAAATGTGGCATCTATACACGATGGATGCAGCACTAAAAAATGACAAAATCATAGAATTTGCAGGGAAATGGATGGCATTAAAGCAGATTATGCTAAGAGAAGCTAGCCAATCCTTAAAAAAAATGGCAAATGTCTTCTTTGATAAAAAGAGAGTAACTAAGAATAGAACAGTGAGGAAAAGCATGAGGAAAAGATTAATATTAAACAAAGATGAGTGGGAGAGAGAAAGGGAGAGAGAAGGGAAAGCATATGGAAATGGTAGTAGACCCTCATTGTTACATAAAATTACATATAAGACGTTGTGAGGGGAAAGGCGGGAACAAGAGAGAGAAGTGAAGAATAGCAGATGAGGAAGAGAGGGAAGATAGGATGAGAGGGGAGGGGGGATAGTAGGGGATAATAAAGGTAGCAGAGGACAACAGTCACTAATATGACATTATGTAAAAATGTGAATGTGTAACTGATGTGATTCTGCAATTCGTATTTGGGGAAAATTGGGAGTTCATAACCCATTTGAGTCAAATGTATGAAAGATGATATATCATGAGCTTTGTAATGTTTTGAAAAACCAATAAAAATCAATAAACAAAGGTTTAAAATTGAGTGGGAAGAAATCAGCTAAAAAAGAGTTGAGATGCATTCATTTTGATAAGCAGAAAGTTTGTTTTGTGTAGTTGTAAATATCACAAATTTATTTTACCAGAAAACTGGCTTTTAAAAATGAACATATATTGAGATTAAAGGATAATCCACCTACCTTCATGAAAAATTCATATCATTTCCTATATTTTTCATATTTCATTTTTTTCGTGAATATTTTGTCATGGACCAGGTCTAGTCTTAGGCTACCTCTTCTGACAAGTTCGTACAATGTGTTGGATTGTTCTTTTCATCTTTTATTTGATAGTTTCTAGCTGATAATGTGTATTTTTCCTTATCTTTATTTGGAAATACATACCCAACTACATCTTTGCATTTTATGTTTTACTGGGGAAGAAACTCATCAAAAGCTCTTTATTATATGTATCAACAATCAAACATTTAGAGCATGCGATTATTCTTAATTTTGCATGAAAATATCTTTGTACCATTTTTCTTATAAAGATGTAGAATTATTAATACTGTCCCTACTGTAATAAGTAACTACTTACAAGAAGAATTAAACAATTGACTTTATATCAATCATGAATATGAAAATTAATAATATAAGTATTTGGCAATAAATATGCAATTGATAGAAATTAAAATCACGAGAAAGCCATTTAAAATGTCAGTGCATATGGTCCTTAAATAATAGGTTGTTCAAATGAAATTTCTCTAATTCATAAGAGTTAATATGCCATATTACAGCTTAATGTAATATAAAAACTTAAATGATAAGTATTGATAAATAAGAATGATACCTGTTTACTTAAATATGTTTATTTGATTTTCACTGTAAGATGTTAATTCTGGAAGACTTGAAAATTAAGAAAGACTTGGTCTATATTATTTCTAACTGGCTAATCAAAGTACTTTTAAATATATATGTATATATATAACATATGTAATACATATGCATGAATATAGATACATATGTATAATAAATGTATTGTAATATATCTATAGGTTATTATAATTATTAAATTTTCTTTTTTCTTCAAGAAAAAAGAATGACTATAAAAAACATTCTTAAATGTAAATTTCATAGCATATTACTGTTTGTAATGACATGAGAGAAAAACTCCTATGGAGGGAAAATGAAAAAGGAAGAGAGAGAAGGGGGAAAATGAGGAAGAAAGTGAGTAAAGAAGAGGGAGAGGAGTGTTTGATTATAAGATAAAAGTGGAGGGTCTGGGTGTCTGGCTCAGTGGTAACATGCTTGGCTAGCATGTGTGAGGCACTGGGTTATATTCTCATCACAACATATAAATAAATAAAATGAGGTCGATCAACAACTGAAAAAATTAAAATAAAAGTAGAAATATTACCAAAATTCCAAGTTTTTATGAATGCTAAATAAAAAAATTGTTGCATAGCCTTATGTAATTTCTAGACTCCCAAAAATAGTCATTTAATGATAGATTACTAGTGCGATAACTAAAAATCCATTGCTCTTTCCTCGACATTCTGTGGCATGCTAGTGCTTAAATAAATTGTATTATAATACCAAAAAAATTCTAATATTTCTACAGTAACTGACCCAGTTTAACATAAATGCAAGAAGATTCCCATGGGATATAATTGTATTTTGACGTTCATTTTTATTCAACACTGGTACATTACTATTTCTACAGTTTATGCACATCATAATATGTATATTTCATTCACAATTTAGCAAATTTATACGCATTTGTTTTACTTTCAATCACTTCCTGCTTCAGAACACATGTATTCCTCCACGTTTTTTGACTGCTCCTTTCATGAGACTTTTTCCAAAGACATTATTTTTGATTTCCATTATCATTTTTGAAGCAAAACTCACACACCCGTCATGATATACCATAACCCTAATATTACCATTAGATATAAAACTCGTGGGAATGAATGATTGTATATCGATATAAGATTTCTTGCATACTTTCAAATATCAATTCAATCCATTACTTAAAGTGGAACCAGTTATATTATTTAATCACAGTATGGTCTATTCATGCATTATCTCTATGTTGATAGACACAGGGTACACCTCTGTGTACCCCCAATAATAATTTGTATATCTTCAAAATTTTGCTCCCAGAAATGGTGGAAGAAATACTCATGTCAACTGATCTACATATACATTTTATCACAGTAATATTCTGGACACAAAATGCAAAGGTCACACTTAGGATTGTCCCAAAGCCTAAATGGAAAGTGAACATGGATTACTAAAAACATCCATGTCTTGGATGCCTAATTCTCTCAAATGTCAATCCTATTGGTGAGTACATATTTGTTTCTTCCCAAGATTATATATTCAACCTCAACCATGTTGAAAATGTCTAATCCTATCACTCACTTTATATTTTGTCTAATTTCCTAATGTCTCTATTGATATCTCGTTTCCTACATATTTTCCCCAGTTCATCATAGTGACTGATTCTTCACATGTGCTGACATTTACATTCACTCTTTATCCGAAACCCTATTGCTAAAGAACTTTTTGTCCAAATACTATACTCACTCTTTATTCTAAACCTACAGACTATTTACCTAATCTTACGACTATCCCTTTTTGACTGGATGATCTCTTTAACAATCAATCATCCAAGGTACAAGGTCCTATACCATTGTATATTGATTTATCTGAGACATCTGTGCAGAACATTCTTCAAAGCTAAGTATCCCAATCACGGGCCCAATGCCTTTCTGGTCTTCAAATCTTACCTAGATTTCAGTTTTCATAATTATATTTTACCTGTATATTCTTATATATATTGCAGGTTCCCAATACCATTATTCATCCAGCAGAATGATTCCTAACACAAATCGAACATGTTATTAATCCTAACTATACACTGTTCCCTCAATCCAACTTTACAGAAGAGCAGGGACAGAGTTGGTCTTACAATACAGGGGTGTAGGGGATCTTCCACCTGTTGACAACCTCAAATTTCCATGCAGATATGATCCCTGGAGAAGATTCAGGCAGCTATGAAAGGCCTGAGAGAGCAAAAGTCATCTTCCATGGCAAACAACTCGGTCAGGTTGAAAGCATGTGTCTGAATCATCCTCTCTTTTCTTAATGTAGGGAAGATTGACCAAACTAGGCCTGTGTGGAGAGCTGTTCCCAGGTGCCTATGGTTTCTATACCATTCGAACTTGTGAAAGTGTCACAGGAAGTAGGGGCATCCTCCATATTATGAGACCCTAGGAAGCAAATTTTAGGAAAAAGTGGTTGCAAAGGCAGTGACCACATTCAGTTCCTGAAGGAAGTGACCTCACCTCACATCCTTGTTGATGGAACTCTCCGAATTTGGGTACCAGGAAGCCAGGAATCCAGACCCAGTCCAAGCTCCAGTCACAGTGGTCTCACTTGTTTGGATTTACCAAGGACAGAGTCAGTCTTTTGTGGTACCTACTGATGTGAGGATGGCCAAATTCCAGGAAAGTTCTGAAGACGGGCCCTTCCGGAGAAAGAAGGTAGAGGCTCACTGCTGTCTCCTGACCACTTCACAGAGTTGACCCAGGAGACCAGATCTGAGACAGGACTGGCCATTTCTGGGGAACATAGTATGGCTCTCCAGTCAGAGGACACTCTGGATAGTTTCAGACCTACTTGGGGGAAGGAGGTGACTTTGTGGGTGTTTGAGTGGGATTGTGGTTTTTTCTCATGTTCTGAGAAAGGTTAGGAAAGGGGGTTTGTTTGGTTTGGAGTGAACTGTTTCTAGTTAGTCCTTTGACAAGGCGAGTGTTTCTATGTCTGCGTATCCCACTGTGTCCATGGTTGTAGACATTAGAAAAGAGAATGCCTCAATGGGTGTGTTCTGTCAAAGAGAAAACTTCCAAGCATTCATCCTGCCCATTTTATAAATGGACTGTGGCTTGCCTTATCATTGGGCAACACCTACTATTTTCTTACGTTGCTGTATCCTTCCTGAATTCTGGCCACTCTCCAAAATAGGCTCATGGTTTTGTGTACAAGATATGTACCACTTCCAAGCTCTGTGACATGGCCATGTACTGGATAGCTGAAGGGAATGGCAAGCATCTCAGAAAACTCTGATGTCAGTGTGACCAGTAAAGTCTCAGTGGAGAAACCCTGCTTTCGGCCTTTTGATTACCTATTGTTATGTTGCCCTGAATATCAGGAATGTCTTTTCCTCAGGCTACTCCTTCCTGAAGCCTGAAGAAAACAGTTTTCACATGGAAATGAATGGGCATTGCCTTTGTGTTTTACAATAAAACCTTCACAGAGATTAGGCTCTACTTAACTTAAAAATACTTTTAAATTGTATCTAAGTGTAAAAAGTAACATGTAACTGTACATATCTTTTTGATAACAAGTCCAATTATACAACACAAATGATACACATAAATCTCCAACATGTTTTTATTTTAAGCCTAGAATTACCATACAACCTTAGAACACCAGCATGATAAAATGCTCTTTTGAAGCTTCTACCTTACACACTTGTATACCTGGAAGATATGAACACATTAACACCACAATTACATTGATGTTTTTGTATTAACCAAGTTTAGCTTTTTAAAGAAATAACCTGGCATAATTTTATAAAAACAGTATTGTTTAACCAGCTGTTTAATTTTTTAAGATTACTTGCTCAAAACTTACACATATAACCAACTTACACAAACCTTTTTATTATTTACTTAAACCATTTTAATTACTTAATCATATAGACTCTCTTATCGAGAAACACATTTTCCCTCTATTAAATCTATATCTAGAAACTTTTAGTTTCTCTTTTCCATCTGTGAACCTCTTTCTGTTCACATTTTGAAACAATACTTATAAATTTCTGAATTTAAGCAGATTATTTTGTAGACATCAACATTTTATTAGGGCCTGTTTGTACACCTAGAAAACTTATAGGCCTAATTCTAAAGACATCTTTATTTTTATCTGTTTACCCAATTTGAATTGAACCATTTGAATCACGTGAATCCAAGGTATTTATATCAATTTTTAAATATTTTATGAGCGCTCCTCATCTGTCAATTGTCATATCACTGCATGATATATGGACATACACACATACAGACATACCAACATACAACACGTAACACAAGTGTAACACATAACACAATAGTGAAGGCCTTGTAGCTTTTTCAGGTGAAATATCCATTGCAATGTTCAAAAACTCCACAGTTGATCAAAAATAGAACTGATCAGAAAACATTAACCCATCTGCAGGATCAAGATCATGAGCTCAAAAAATAAAAATTACAGAATCTAAGAAAAAGCAAGAGTGCCAAAAAAGATGACTGGCCAGTAATTAGTAAATACCATATAATGTACTTTTTGTTTGGATCTAGTTTGAGTTCAGGTAAAAAGACACTTTTACTCCTTTTTATCTGTCTCCTGCTGAGTGCTGCAGGATTCTTTTATTTGCATATCAACTTAAGTCCTGGCTGAGGACTTGAAAACTGTAAAGGCTGGAGTTCTGAGCAGAAACCTCATGCCTAAGGCATTTTAGCTATAAGTCATAATTTCCAGGTTTGAATGTTGAAAATTATGATGCAAGTTTAAGATGTAATTCTCAAAATTTTATATCTTTATGTTTTTCTACACTAGAAAATCTTGAGTCCCTTAGCCTCACCACAAAAAACTGAAAATATGATCATTTTTTGATAATATTAAAGCCACCATCATAAGAAGTTCCTCTAGGATCATTAAGCCACTTTCTTTGTTCTGAAGTTTCTAAAGTAGTAGTAAGCTACATTAAATTTCTTGAAAAAAATTTTAAAAACAACCACAGACTACCATTTGTATCCCAAATTAAGCTTTAAAAATTTCCAAGACTGTTGCTAATTAATGTCATTTCACTAAGCCAGACCAACGTTTTAATTTAGCACGTTTTTAAAAAAATCTTACACATTGAAGGGAACAGATATCATATCATAATTTATTATCTTTGCCCAAGTTAATGCACTGGTATAAATAGCGAAATTTTCTCAGGCTACCTAGTTCAAAATTAAAACTCTTTAATTATTTTTTTATCTGAAGTATTTAAGTTTTCTAGCATCAGCTATCTTAAATCAAACTAAACTCTTGTTTAAACCCAACTTTTATCTGTAAGATAGTGCAATGCTTTAGAAACCCATTCAGATACCAGATTGTTACAATTAAAAATATCATCTTTTAAATACAATTTCAGCCAAGATCATCCCCAGGAAACAATCTAAAATATCAACATATTACTGCATTCATGGTCCCTTTTGTTAAGTAAACAGAGGTGGAGCAATCCTTAAAGTGCAGGTAAGGAATAAGGGAGTTCCCCACAGCAAAATGGCTCTGGCACCTGCTGGGAGTCCCTTAGCCTCACCATTTACTTACAGGATTAGTCCTTCTGGTGGTTTGACCCCAGGCACCAGGCATATTCTATATCTCCCACCTTTTCAGTAGTCAGCTTCCAAAAAATTCATCCTCTGCTTGCAATTGTTTTGAGTGCTAGGCTTCCCCAAGAGGGCAGAGTGTGGTTCATTGAAAGTCCCCACTGGTGTGTCAAAATTTATGACTGAAGGTTTGGTTCCCATCCCCAAAGCCAATTAATAACAATTTAATAATGAGGATAGGGTTTTGAGAAAAGTTTAAGCGAGATATCAATGTTCTTAGACCCCAGGCATTTCCTTCTGCAGTGGGCATGCTCAAGCCAACTATGGGAAGAAAAGAAATCACTGCTTCCCTAATCTCGCTTAACAAAGAGAAGAAAAGTTTATCAAAGTTCTTTAAAACACAGCTAAGAGAGGTGTAAAAGGTGAGAACGGAAAAGCTGGTAGTTCTATTGACTTTTGGTCCCTCACAGAAGAAGCTTTAGGTTAAATTTTAGCTAAAGTTATTTCCACACATCTAAGGCAAGTTGGAACTCGGGACTCTGCATCGGTCCAAACAATGCCATCACATTTAACAGAAACACAGACAAAAAGACACACAAAGACCATCATGCAGCTCCCGTTTGTTCACAACCCCAAGATCAACAATCTTGTGACTCAGGGAGAATGGAGGGAAGAGGGGGAGGAGCAGAAGGTTTGAGTTATAGGATTGTGGGCAAAGGGGTCAGATTGTAGGCAGCGACCAGGAAAGGCTTCAGGGACAGAGGCATGGAATGGCTTTGTCCCATAATGAGAGTTACTCAAACAGAGACAAGGACAAAACAAACGTAACACAAACACGGGCACACAGTTAATGTTTAACACGAGTTCAGAAGTAAAGATTAGAACCCAGTAACTGGCATAACCTGATGAGTTACACCACAAAGACAGACAGTGAATTCAACCTGAGAGAAAAAAGTAGCCAGCAAGACCTGATGGGTTTGCAACAGAGTCACTTAATGAGGGCTCATCTGTCCCTCCTCAACTAATGAGGGCACTTCCATATCTCCTCACCTAATGAGATCACATCTGTTCTTCCCGAGTTCTTCAAGGTGTCCCTTGCAAGAACGTGGCCGGTGGCTTTAGGACACGTTTGTCCACCACTGCCAGGGGGAACTTACACGCTCTGCTGGCAGCCACTCTGCCAACCCAAACCGAAAACCGAAAAACCAAACCTGAACAAAAAGCTCTGAGCGATCACAAGGAAAAATGGAAAGAGGCGCCTTTCTTACCCTCAGAGGGGTCCGTTGGGATCTCCTTGTTCGGTGCTGCACGATTCCCGGCCAACTCACCAAAATTAAGGGTTCAGCAAATGTCGGAGGAAGAGACCACCAAGAGACCGCGGATCATGCAACAGCAAAAAGCATTTATTGAGTTCCAATCCATCATGCTGGGGCTCCGTGCTCACTCAAGAAGGGAGAGCAGCCCAGAGCCACAAGCAGGAGTTGAGCAGTGCTTAAGTACACTTTTTGGGGAGGGCGGGACTTTACATACATCACAGTCTCTTTTAAAAAATCATCATACACCACGGGAAAATCAAACAACAATTCCAAAGATGATTAGCTCATTCTTTGGTGGGAACAGGTCTGGCAGGAGTGATAGGTCAGTTCTAAAGTGGGGTACACATTGAAACTGATTGGTTTAGGCCCTGTGATGCCTATGTGCCAGGCCACAAAGGGTACTAGGTTATTAAACAATCAGGCAGTCAGGGGAAAATTTACTGGGCAGTCCGGGAATTGTCCTACAAGCTACAGGAATTTCAGGTTTTGTGTATAGCATAGGAACGTAACAATACCTGGTCCTTTACATTTTAACTCAGACCTTGCAGCTTAGAAACTTTGCAACACCCAGTCTTTTAAACTTTAAATTTTACACATTAATTTCAATTTCTTTTACACTTACAGATTACTTCTGGTTCACAACAAGGGTGTCAAAGCCACCCTGACTTTAGGCAAATGAGGGGCAAGGGAGCTTATTTTGGACACTGTTTTTGGCTGTGCCCCTCATGGCAACCTCCAGCCAGATGTTATGATGAGTGTCTTTATGGAAGAAGATGAGTGCCATGTAGGAGTCTTGTGGTTTTAATTGTGGTCATTTGTGTGGCGGTTGAAAGAGATGACTGGGTCCACATGGGCTTGAACTCTGCTGTGATTCCTCTTAGAGACTGAGTTCTGGAACTGACCTCAGAAAAGTATTGCCATGAATTGTGTTGGGAAAACAGGAGGCCACGCATGAGCATCGCCCTTGGAAACTGAGATATAGGCCCAAGATGGCTTTCCACAGAGCACTGAGAATCTCAGCCAGGATATCACATTATTTTTTTGTGAAAGACTTGGCAGCCATAGTTGAGAGTCAAAACACACATGAACCTCACATTCAAGACCTCAATGGGCCTGGCTTCATGTGACCTTTTGGCCACTCTTTGGGAAGCCTTGCCTTAAAGAGTTCTGCAGAGCTTTCATTGAAATCAGCTTCCTCACCATGTAATGGTTCCTGAATGAATTGATACCCACAGTGCCTCCAACTTCATCCTTGAAAAATGGCTAGATAAATACCATGAATTTTTTTGAAATTTTCATGACCAGGTGGCCCTGGAGAACCTTTGGATGTTCTATTGCTGATCATGAGTGTACCAGACAGTGCCTTGATTGACTGGGTTTCATGAAAATGTTGTAGAACAGAGATGCTAGTGAGTTGGAGCCTCCTGAGTAGTGGGTGTAGAGCAGTGGACTATAGGTTTCTGAATAAATACCTGTGGTTTTACCACGTGGATCTGCCATTGGCTTCAAAAGACTTGTGACTGACATGGTGCAGGCCACAGATCCTTATATGTATAGGCATCTTGTTATATTGAGAGGTTTCAGGGCAATGTTCAGAATCTGGTTGCTATAGTCAAGGGGGAAAGCTATGTGGGATAGACCCCTGTTTTGAACATTCTCCTGGAGACCCTGACCAACCACACGTGACAGAACTCCCTCCAGCACTGTGTCCTTGTTGAGCTACTTGTATTTCATTAAGCCAATACCAAACTCCCAGTGCCACAGTAAGAAACACCACGAAAATGGAGGATGATGACCAAATGGTTTCACAGACCACAAGGGGAGACACTTAACTACCAGTGACCACAGTTTACCTACAAAGGGAGAATTCAGAACTCCTTCCTCATGTTCATTAGAAAATAAGAAACCATTTTCTCCAGGTCACATAGATGCAGATCCAGATTTGATGGTGTCACTACAAAAGAAGCTAAATCTTCTGAACAACTACATATATTTCATGTTCCCAACCTCAGAGGAAGTTTCTCAAGAAGTCTTTAGGCCAGCAGAGCTCCATGTTTGTGCAGTTTTTAACCTCTCCCTTACTTTTGGAAACTGTTCTAACACATCGAATGTTGTGAACTCCTGAGCATTTTCAGTTCCACATATGTAATCACAGGTTTTCGAACTCCTCACCACTAATTGGGTCTCACTTGGAGTGAAGTTAATGTCAAGGAATTGTTCTGGATGAGAGTGGCAAGATTTTTGTGTAGCACATACTTGCATACACATTAGATTCATTTTCCTATTTTCCATTTTAAATACTGATCCCTGACACTAACACATACCCGACTAGAATCTGAAAACTAATCCTAATATGATGGATAAAAAGAAACCTAACCGAAAAGAAATACAGGCCTTCCATAGGAGGCATGGTGTATACTTTGATTTGCCTTCTGCTTAATCAAGGGTATGTGTTTTAAATCTTGTCAAATTTTCTTTGTAATATTTCTCCATGATATATATATATATATATTTTTTTTTTCTCAAAACATGATACATATGTGTATTATTAAACACTCCCTAAATTCATTCATGTTCCTGTATGTGGATTTATTATCAACTTTTCACAAGATTATTCTCAGAAATATTCATCCACCTGAAATACATATTTCTTTCCTAGTACTGAAAACTAACTTAAATGAATGGTGCTTACAAATCCTAATATTTCTACAGTAACTCACCCAGTTTAACATCAATGCAAGTAGATTCCTATGGGACATGATGTGTATTTTGAAGTTCATTTTTATTCAACACTGGCACATTACTATTTCTTCAGTTTATGGAAATCATAGGATATATCTTACATCCACAAGTACACAAATTTATAGACATTTGGCTCAATTTCAATCACTTTCTCCTTGAGAACACATATATTACTCCATGTTTCTTTATGGTCTATTCACTAGACTTCTTTCTAAACACATTATTTTCGATTCCATAATCAGTTTTGAAGCAAAACTCACACTCTTCATGATAAACCGTAACCCTAATATTACCATTAGATATATAACTGATTGGAATGAATGTATGTATATCAATATAAGATTTGCTATATATTTTCAGATATCAATTCAATCCATTATTTAAAGTTGGAAATAGTTATATAATTTATTCACAATATTGTCTATTCATGCATCATCTCTAGATTCATCAACACAGGTTACAACAATTTGTATCCTCAGTACTAATTTATAAGTTTTCAAAATTTTGCTCCCCAAAATGGTGGAAGAAATACTCATGTCACCTGATGTATATATACATTTTATCACAGTAATATAATGGACACAGTATTGATAAATAAGAATGATACCCTTTTACTTAAATATGTTTATTTGATTTTCACTGTAAGATGTTAATTCTGGAAGACTTGAGAATTAAGAAAGATTTTGTCTATATTATTTCAAACAGGCTAATCAAAGTACTTTTAAATATATATATATATATATATATATATATATATATATATATATATATATATACATATATATATATATAACATATGTAATACATATGCATGAATATAGATAATATGTATAATTAATGTATTGTAATATATCTATGAGGTGATTATAATTTTTAAATTTTCTCAAGAAAAAAGAATGACTATAAAAAACTGTCTTAAATGTAAATTTCATAGCATACTACTGTTTGTAATGACATGAGAGAAAAATACATATGGAGGGATAATGAAAAAGGAAGAGAAAGAAGGAAGAAAATGAGGAAGAAAGTGAGAAAAGAAGAGGGAGAGGAGTGTTTGATGATAAGATAAAAGTGGAGGGGCTGGGTTTGTGGCTCAGTGGTATCATGCTTGTCTACCATTTGTGAGGCACTGGGTTATATTCTCAGCACCAGATACAAATAAATAAAATGAAGGTCTATCACAAACTGAAAAAATAAAAAATGAAAAACTAGAAATATTACCATAATTCCAAGGTTTTATGAATGTTAAATAAAAAAAATGTTATATAGCCTTATGTAATTTCTACACTCCCCAAAGTAGTCATTTAATGTTAGATAATTAATGCTATAACTGAAAATCCATTGCTCTTCCCTCTACCTTCTGTGGCATGCTAGTGCTAAAATAAATTGTATTATAACACCAAAAAAAATTCTAATATTTCTACAGTAACTGACCCAGGTTAACATCAATGCAAGAATATTCCTATGGGATATAATGTGTATTTTGACGTTCATTTTTATTTAACACTGGTATATTACTATTTCTCCAGTTTATGCACATAATAGGATGCATATTTCATCCACAATTTAGATAATTTATAATTTTTTACTTTCAATCACTTCCTGCTACAGAACACATGTATTCCCCCATGTTTCTTGACTGCTCTTTTCATGAGACTTTTTTCCAAACACATTATTTTCGATTTCCATTATCACTTTTGAAGCAAAACTCACACACCCGTCATGATAAACCATAACCCTAATATTACCATTACATGTATAAGTGGTGGGAAAGAATGATTGTATATCAATATAAGATTTCTTACTTAGTTAAAGGTATCCATTCAATCCATTATTTAAAGTGGAACCAGTTATATTATTTGGTCACAGTATGGTCTATTCATGCATTACCTCTATATTGATAGACACAGGGTACACCTCTTTGTACACCCAATACTAATTTATACGTCTTCAAAATATTGCTCCCAGAAATGGTGGAAGAAATACTCATGTCAACTGATTCTACATATGCATGTTATCATAGTAATATTCAGGACACAAAATGCAAAAGTCACACGTATGATTGTACCAAAGCCTAAAAGGGAACTGAACATGGATTACTAAAAACATCCATGTCCAGGTTGCCTAATGCTCTCAAATGTCAATCCTATTGGTGACTACATATTTGTTTCTTCCTAAGATTATATATTCAATCTCAAAACTGTTGAAAATGTCTATTTTTTTTACTCACTTTATACTTTGCCTGATTTCCTAATGTCTCTATTGTTATCTGCTTTCCTACATATTTTCCCCAGTTCAACATTGTGACTGACCCTTCAAATGTGCTGACATTGACATTCACTCTCTAACCGAAACCCTATTGCTAATGAACTTTGGTCCAAATCCTATACTCACTCTTCTTCCAAAGCATACTGACTATCTTCCTGATTCTATCGACTATCCCTTTTTGAGTGGATGTTCTCTTCTACATTCAATCATCTAAGGTACAATGTCATATGCCATTGTTTATCGATTTATCTGAGATATGTATGCAGAACGTAATTCAATGCTATGTATCCCAATCAATTGCCCAATGCACTTCTGAGCTTCAAATCTTACTTAGATTTCTGTTTTTATACTTATATTTCACCTATATATCCATGTTAAGTAAAATGAATATTTTTGGATCTGTAGATGATATATATTTCATCATGAATTTTCTACTCACCTGATATACATATATATTTATCTCAGTAATATTCCAGACACAAAATACAAGGGTCACACTTATGATTGTACCAAAGCCTAAATTGAATGTGACCATGTATTACTAACATCATCCATGTCCTTGTTCCCTAACACTCTCAAATATCATTGCTATTGGTGACTACATATTTGTTTCTTCCTAACATTATATATTCAACCTCAACCCTGTTAAAAATGTATTTTCCTATCACACACTTTGAACTTTGCCTGATTTCCTAATGTCTCTATTGATAAATGCTTTCCTACACCTTTTCTCCAGTTCATCATTGTGAATGACTCTTCACATGTGCTGACATTGACATTCACTCTCTCACTGAATCCCTATTGATAAAGAACTTTTGGTCCAAATGCTTTACTCAGTCTTCTTTTGAAACCTACCAACTATCTTCCTTATCCTACCAACTATCCCAGTTTGAGTGGATGTTCTCTTCTATATTCAATGATCCAAGGTACAAGTTCCTATTACCATGATTATCTATTTAACTGAAACATCTGTGCAGAATGTAATTCAAAGCTATGTATACCAATCAAGTGCCCAATGACCTTCTGGGCTTCCAATCGTTCCTAGATTTCTGTTTTCATACTTATATTTCACCTCTATAGTCTTATAAATATCACAGGTTCCCAATAACATTATTCATACAGCAGAACAATTCCTAACCCAAATCGAACATGTTATTAACCCTAACCATACACTGTTCCCTCAATCTAACTTTACAGAAGAGCAGGGAAAGAGTTGGTCTTACAATACAGGAATTTAGGGGATCTTCCACCTGCTGAGAACCTCAAACGTCCATGCAGAAATGATCCCTGTAGAAGATGTAGGCAGCTATGAAAGACCTGAGAGAGTAAGAGACACCTTCCATGGCCAACGACCTGGTCAGGATGAAGGGATGTGTCTGAATCTGCCTCTCTCTTCTTAGTGTAGAGAAGATGGACCAAAACAGGCCAGTGTGGAGAGCTGTTCTGGAGTGCCTATGGATGATATACCATTCTAACTTGTGAAAGTGTCACAGGAACTAGGGGCAGCCTCCATCTAATGGGGCCTTTGGAAGCAACTATTAGGACAATGTGTTTGCCAAGGCAGTGACCTCATTCAGTTCCTGAAGGAAGTGACCTCACGTCATTTCCTTGGTGTTCGAAATCTCTGAACATGTGGTCCAGGAAGCCAGGCACCCAGAGCCAGTCCCAGTCCCAGTCCCAGTGATCTCACTTGTTTGGATTTACCAAGGACAGAGTCAGTCTTTCTTGGTACCTACTGATATGAGGATGGCCAAATGCGAGTAAAGCTCTGAAGAGGGCCCTTTCCTGAGAAACCAGGTTGTGGCTGACCGCTGGCTCCTGTCAACATCACAGAGTTGGACAAGGAGAACAGATCTGAGACAGAACAGGCCATTTCATGGAAACATAGTATGGCCCACCAGTCAGAGGACACTCCGGATAGTCACAGACCTACTTGGGGGAAGGAGGTGCATTTGTGGGTGTGGATGTGGGTTTGTGGTTTTGTCTCATGTTCTGAGAATAGGTAAGAAAGGCAGTTTGTTTGATTTGGAGTTAATTGATTCTAGTAAGTCGTTTGAAAAGGCAAGTGTTTCTAGGTCTGTGTATCCCACTGTGTCAGGGGTTGTAGACATTAGAAAAGAGAATGCTTCAATGGATGTGTCCTGTCTAGTAGAAAGCTTCCCCGGATTCATACTTCCCATTTATGAATGGACTGTGGCTTGCATTATCGATGGGCAACCCCTGATATCTTCCTAAGTTCCTGTTTTCTTTCTGATTTCTGGCCACTTTCCAGAATAGGCTCATGGTTTTGTGTCCAAGATGTGTACCACCACCAAGCTCTGTGACATGGCCATGTACTGGATAGCTGAAGGGAATGGCAAGCATCTCAGAAAACTTAGATATCAGTGTGATCAGGAAAGTCTCAGTGGAGAAATACTGCTTTGGTACCTATTGTTCTGTTGCCCTCAATGTCAGGAAGCTTTTTGCCTCTGGCCACCCCTTTGGGAAGCCTAAAGAAAACAGTTTTCAAATGGAAATCAATGGGGATCACCTGTGACTCTTTGCTTAATTGCATTGGAAAGGGATATGTCTGAATCAGGCTCTAGGTCCTGTGTTAGGCTTTGGCTGAGATTCTCAGCACATGATGGATATAAAGAAAATCCCATGTTTGCATCCAAAACTAAATTGGCCAAAAGAGCAGTCATTATGGAAGAAGTCTCTCGCCTTCCCCTGTAAGGTTCCTTACCTCCTTCAAGTGAGAATAGGAACCTTTGGATCAAATGAGTTTTTCAAAGCCCTTTAGAGGCTATCCCATAGGTGCTTGGGTTTTCTCCAGAATCCAAATCACATAAAGAATCTATACCTGACAGTCAGTAGGCCTCAAAATGAAGGAGCAAAGCAATATTAACAGCAGGCCTATTTGCTCACTCCTGGTTCCCCGGACGAATGTCCAGGCCACCCTGACTTTAGGCAAATGAGGGGCAATGGAGGTTATTTTGGACACTGTCTTGGGCTGTGCCCCTCATGGAAACCTCAAGCCAGAGGTAATGATGAGTGTCCATATGGAAGAAGATGAGGGCCATGTGGGAGTGTTTTGGTTTTAATTGTGGTCATGTGTGGGCGTTGGAAGGGATGACTGGGTCCACCTTGGCTTGAACTGTGTTGTGATTCCCCTTAGAGACTGAGTTGTGGACCTCACCTCAGAGAAGTATTGCCATGAATGGTGTTGGGATTTTAGGAGGATTCACATGAGAGTCACCCTTGGAAAATGAGATCTAGGCCCAGGGTGGCTGTTCACAGAGCACTGGGAATCTCAGCCAGGTTACCACATGATTTTATTCTGAAAGACTTGGCAGCCATATATGAGAGTCAAAACACACATGGATGTCACAATGTAGATCCTATTGGGCCTGGATTCATGTGATCATTTGGCCACTGTTTGGGAAGCCTTGCCTGTGAGACTTCTCCAGAGATTTCATTGAAATGAGCTTCCTAACCATGTAATAGTTCCAGAATGAAATGAAACACACAGTGCCTCCAACTTCAACCTTGAAAAATGGCTAGATAAATACCAAGAAATTTTGAAACTTCCCATGACCAGGTGGCACTGGAGAATCTTTGGATATCCTGTGGCTGATCATGAGATTACAAGACAGTGCTTTGATTGACTGGTTTTCATGAAAATGGTTCAGAACAGAGATACCAGGAAGTTGGAGCCTGCTGAGGAGTGGGCCTACAGCAGTGGTGGGCAGGTGTGTAATAAAACAACTGTGGTGGGGCCATGTGGATCTTCCATTGGCTTCCAAATGGCTTGTGACTGACATGGTGCAGCCAGCAGACCCTTGTATGTAAAGGCATCTTGTCATATGGACAGGATTCAGGGCAATGTTTAGAATCAGGTTGCTATGGTCAAGGGGGAAAGTCATGTGGGATATAAGCCTGGTTGGTGCATTCTCCTGCAGACCCTGACCTAACAAAAGTGACTGAACTCACTCACGCACCGGGTAACTGTTGAATTCTTTGTATATCATGAAGCAAATACCAAAATCCCAGTGCAGCAGCAAGAAACACCACGAAAAATGGAGGATGACCAAATGGCCTCACAGTCCACATGTGGATACACTTATCCCCCAGTTGCCACAGTTTACCTACAAAAGAGAATTCAGCACTGCTGCCACATATTCAGTGGAAAATAAGAAACCATGTCCTCCAGGTAACATAGATGCAGACACAGCTTTGATTGTCTCACTACAATGGAAGCTAAATCTTCCGACAACAACATATATTTCAAGTGCCCAAACTCAGAGTCAGTTTCTCAAGAAGGATTTATGGAACCAGAGCTCCATGTTTGTGGACTGTTTTCCCTGTCCCTTACTTTTGAAATCTCCTCTACCGTCTTCAAGGTTGTGAACTCCTGAGCACATTCCATTCCAGATATTTATTCACAGATTTTCTAACTCTTCTCCTCTAATTGTGCCTTAGTCTCGGTGATTGTAATGTCAAGGCATCCCTTTCTCTGTAGCCTATTCAGCACATATATTTTTACATGCAATTATAGAATCTTACCTGATACCACACGTACATTCTTGTGAGGTGACTGACTTGGCAGATACAAATTGTAAGAGATCACTCCTCCTAAACGCTGTTGGAACTGAAAATTCAATCTATGAGTGAGCTTCCTTGTTGAACAACATTATACATAAATTTTATATTCAATAAAATAAACATATTTGGATCTGTAGATGACATATATTTCATGGTGAATTTCAATTGGAATATATTATGCTATTTTTAATGTCTGTGTGTTTGTGTATGTATATATATATATATATATATATATATATATATATATATATATATATATATATATACACACACACACACTCTCCAGATTTTTCAAAATATGAAATATATATCTTGTTATACACTCCCTAAACTCATTCATATTCAAGTATGTATATTTATAATCAAAATTTTACAAGAGTATTCTCAAAATTATTCATTCACCTGAAATACATATTTGTTTCCTAGTACTGAAAACTATCTTCAGTGAATGGTGCATACAAATCCTAATATTTCCACAGTAACTGAACCAGTTTAACATCAATGCAAGTAGATTCCTATGGGACAGGTTGTACATTTTGACATTTATTTTATTCAACACTGGTACATTACTATTTCTTCAGTTTATGCTCATCATAGCAAATATATTTCATCCAAAACTTTGCAAATTTATAGGCATTTTGTTCACTTTCAATCACATTATTCTACAGAACACGTGTGTTCCTCCATGTTTTTGATGGGTCTTTTCATGAGACTTCTTTCCAAACACATTGTTTTCGATTTCCATGATCACTTTTGAAGCAAAACTCAAAGACACTTCGTGATAAACCATAACCCTAATATTACCATTAGATGTATTGCTGGTTGGAATGAATGATGGTATATCGATATAAGATTTTTTATATATTTTCAGATATCAATTCAATCTATTATTTAAAGTGGGACCAGTTATATTATTTATTCACAATGTGGTCTATTCATGCACTATCTCTATATTCATAGACACAGTGTATACCTCTTTGTACCACCAATACTAATTTATAGGACTTCAAAACATTGCTCCCAGAAATGCTGGAAGAAATACTCATGTCACACGATCTACATATACATTTTATCACAGTAATATTCTGGACACAAAATGCAAAGGTCACACTTATGATTGTACCAAAGCCTAAAAGGAAAGTGAACAGGGATTACTAAAAACATCCATGTCCACATTGCCAAATACTCTCAAATGTCAATTCTATTGGTGACTACATATTTGTTTCTTCCTAAGATTATATAGTCAAACTCAACCCTGTTCAAAATGTCTAATCCTATCACTCACTTTATACTTTCCCTGATTTTGTAATGTCTCTGTTATTATCTGATTTCCTACATATTTTCCAAAGTTCATCGTTGTGACTGAATCTTCATATGTGCTGACATTTACCTTCACCCTCTAACAGAAACCCTATTGCTAAAGAAGTTTTTTTTTTCCAAATCCTATACTCACTCTCCTTCCAAAACCTACCAACTATCTTCCTAATCTTACCTACTATCCCATTTTGACTCGATGTTCTCTTCCACATTCAATCATCCAATGTACAAGGTCCTATGCCATTGTATATGGATTTATCTGAGACATCTGTGCAGAAAGTAAGTCAACACTAAGTATCCCAATGAAGGGCCCAATGCCCTTCAGGGCTTCAAATCTTAGATTTCTGTTTTCATACATATATTTTACCTACATATTCTTATAAATATTGTAGGTTCCCAATAACATTATTCATCGAGCAGAATAGTTCCTAACACAGATTGAACATGTTATTAACCCTAACCATACACTCTTACCTCAATCTAACTTTACAGAAGAGCAGGGACAGAGTTGGTCTTACAAGACAGAAATTAAGGGATCTTTCACCTGCTGAGAACCTCAAAGGTCATTAAAGAAATGATCCCTGGAGAAGATGTAGGCAGCTATTAAGAACCTCAGAGAGCAAAAGTCATCTTCCATGGCAAACAACCTGGTCAGGATGAAGGGTTGTGTCGGAATCAGCCTCTCTCTTCTTAATGTAAAGAAGATGCAGCAAACCAGGCCTGTGTGGAGAGCTGTTCCTGGGTGCCTATTGTTGTATACCATTCTAACTTGTGAAAATGTCAGAGTAAGTAGGTGCAGCCTCCATCTCATGGGACCCTTGGAAGCAACTGTTAGGACAAAGTGGTTGCCAAGGTAGGGACCTCATTCAGTTCCTGAAGGAAGTGACCTCACCTCACTTCCTTGGTGATGGCATTCTCTGAACTTGGGATCCAGGTAGCCAGGCATCCAGAGCCAGTCCCAGTCCCAGTCCCAGTGGTCAAAATTTTTCGGATTTACCAAAGACAGAGTCAGTCTTTCTTGGTACCTACTTATGTGAGGATGGCCAAATGCCAGGAAGGTCTGAAGAGGGGCCTTTCCTGAGAAAGCAGATAGTGGCTCACCACTGGCTCCTTACAGCTTCACAAAGTTTGCCACAGAGACTAGATCTGAGACAGGACAGCCCATTATGAGGGAATTTATTATGGCTCACTATCAAACGACACTCCATATTGTCACAGATGTACTTGGGGGTCTGTGTGGGTGTGGGTGTGGGTATTTGTTTGTGGTTTTGTCTCATGTTCTGAGAATAGGTAAGAAAGTCGGTTTGTTTGGTTTGGTGTGAACCGATTCTAGTAAGTCGTTTGACAAGGCTAGTCTTTCTATGTCTGTGTATCCCACTGTGTCCATGGTTGTAGACAATAGAAAAGAGAATGCATAAATACATGTGTCCTTTCTAGTAGAAATCTTCCCAGCATTCATTCTGCCCAATTTATGAATTGTCTGCGGCTTGCCTAATGGATGGGCAACACCTAATATCTTCTTAAGTTCCTGTTCTCTACCTGAATTATGGGCAATCTCCAGAATACGCTCATGGTATTGTGTCCAACATATGTACCACCTCCACGCTCTGTGATACGGCCATGCACCAGAGAGCTGAAGGAAATGATGAGCATCTCAGAAAACTCAGATATCAGTGTGACCAGGAAAGTCTCAGTGGAGAAACCCCGCTTTGGGCCTTTTGCTTACATATCCTTCTGTTGCCCTGAATGTCAGGAAGGTCTTTGCCTCAGGCTACGCCTTTTTGAAGCCTGAAGAAAACAGTTTTCAAATGGAAATATATGGACATTACCTGTGGCTCTTTCTTAATTGCTTTGGAAAGGGATGTGTCTGAATCAGCCTCTTGGCCCTGTGTGAGGCTGTGGCTTAGATTCTCAGCACCTGATGGATCTAAAGAAAAATCCCATGTGTGCATCCAAATCAAAAAGCCAAAAGAGCAGTAATTTTGGATGAAGTCTCTCACCTTCCTCTGTAAGGTTTCTGACTTCCATCATTGAGAATACAGATCCTTTGCGTCAAATGAGTTCTTCAAAGCCCTGCAGACACTAGACCATAGGTTCTTGGGTTTTCTCATGACTCCAATTAACATAAAGAATCTAAACCCCACAGTCAGTAGGCCTCAAAATCGAGAATAAGAGCAATATTAACGGCAGGCCTCTTTGAACACTCCTGGTTCACAGGAAGGATGTCCCGGCCACACTGACTTTAGGCAAATGGATGCAAGGGAGCTTATTTTGGACACTGTCTTGGGCTGTGCCCCTCATGGAAACCTCCAGCCACAGGTTATGATGAGTGTCTATATGGAAGAAAATGAGGGCCATGTGGGAGTGTCTTGACTTTAATTGCGGTCATTTGTGTGGCGCTTGGAATAGATGACTGGTTCCACCTGGGCTTGAACACTGGTGTGATTCTCCTTAGAGACTGAGTTCTGGAACTTACCTCAAAGAAGTATTGCCTTGTATTGTGTTGGGATTTTAGGAGGCCACACATGAGAGTCACCCTGGGAAAGTGAGATCTGGGCCCAGGTTGGCTTTCCACAGAGCACTGGGAATCTCGGGAAGGATATCACATGATTTTATTCTTAAAGACTTGGCAGCCATAGTTGCAAGTCAAAACACACATGGACCTCAAATTTTAGACCTCAGTAGGTCTGTCTTCATGGGACCTTTTGGCCTGTCTTTGGGAAGCCTTGCGTGTGATAGTTCTCCAGAGCTTTCATTGAAATGAGCTTCCTCTCCATTTAATCGTTCCTGAATGAATTGAAACCCACAGTGCCTCCAAGTTCACCCTTGAAAAATGGCTAGATAAACACCTTTAAATTTTTGACATTCCCATGACCAGGTGGCCATGGAGAACCTTTGGATGTCCTATTGATGACCATCAGTGTTCCAGACAGTGCCTTGATTGACTGGATTTCATGAAAATGGTGTAGAACAGAGATGCCAGTAATTTGGAGCCTGCTGAGTAGTCGGCCTAGAGCAGTGGTGTGCAGGTGTGTGTTAAAACATCTGTGGTCGGGTCATCTGCATCTGCCCTTCGCTTCCAAATGGTTTGTGACTGACATGCTACAAGCCACAGACCCTTGTATGTAAAGGCATCTTGTTATATGGAGAGGATTCAGGGCAATGTTTACAATCAGATTGCTATGGTCAAGGGGGCAAGCTATGTGGGATAGAAGCCTTGTTGGTGCATTCTCCTGCAGACCCTTATCCACCACACGTGACAGAACTCCCTCCATCACTGTGTCCCAGTTGAACTTCTTGTATTTCGTGAAGCAAATATCAAACTCCCAGTGCAGCTGCAAGAAACACCACAAAAATTGGAGGATGACCAATGGCTTCACATTCCACACTGGGAGACACTTAGCCACCAGTGGCCACAGTTTACCTACAAAGACAGAATTCAGCACTGCTGCCTCATGTTCATTGGAAAATAAGAAACAATGTCCTCTAGGTCACATAGATTCTGACCCAGCTTTGATCGTCTCATTACAAAGGAAGCTAAAGCTCCTAAAAACAACCTCAGATGAAGTTTCTCAAGAAATCTTTAGGCCAGCAGAGCTCCATGTTTGTGGAGTTTTTACCCTGTCCCTTACTTTTGGAAACTCCTATACCACCTCCAAGGTTGTGAACTCCTGAGCATTTTCTATTCCAGATGTGTATTCACAGATTTTCTAACTCTTCTCCTCTAATTGTGTCTTACTTGGGATGAAGGTAATGTCAAGGCATTGTTTTGAATACACATTGGATTCTTTTTCCAATTTTCCATTCGAAATACTGAATCCCTGACTGTCAGGGGTAGAAGGAATTCACCTTAAAGAATAGCCTGACACTTACAAGAAACAGCCCCCATGGAGACATCCTGTCTGGGAGACATCCTGTAGCCAACTGTGTCCCTGAGACATCCTGTTGCCATCTGTCTTCCTGAAACATCCTGAGTTTATCTCACCTTGTGAAGACATCCAGAAACTTCGGATAAGAGAGCTTTCCCATCTCCAGCATATAAATGCCCCTGTGTGAAAAATAAAAGTTTGCAGCTTGATCAGAACTCCTGTCATGCTGTCATCTCTCGTGTCTCTTGTCCCTTCATTCCTCCGCATCTAGGTTCGCTGCCCCTGTTGATGTGTCTTTCCAGCAGGGACTACTGGCACCCACTGACTGGGGCTCGAGCCTTTGACTAATTGGGAACCCCGTCCTCCTGGAAGACTTCATCAAGTGGAGCTTGCGATTGCCTCAGCAGACACCACCAAGAGACAGATCCAGGAGGAGAGTGGGGATGACGCACGGTGAGTGACCCACCATGGGACAAGCAGTTTCGCCACATGATTTGTTTTTGTCAGGCCTCAAGGAGTCCTTCAAGACATGGGGGTGCGTGTTAAGAAAAAGGACTTAATTTTTTTTTTCTAATACATAGGAGAATTGTGTCCATGGTTTCACCTTGAAGTGACCATTGATGGTAAAAGATGGCTTAGAGTAAGAGACTGTTTAAAACATTATTATTAAACCTTTGACCCAGAAAAAGTGCCAGTTCCCACATTTTCTTACTGGAACTTAATTAATGAAATTCTTAAAAGTTCACCCTTTGACAATGGTACCTTACAACTTGTCAGGATTGGAGAAGAGACTATGCAAAACACCTCTCGTCTCCCCAAGGCATGCCCATCAGTTAGTATAGACATTGACCCTTCTCAGTCTCCCCAGGACCCTGGGAACCTTCCTGGTCCCCCTCAAAATACCACCCTAATGAATAAGGCTCTAATGGTTACCAGACGCCTTTATCGAGTTTTAAATCCCAGAGACACATTGACCCCTGGGACGGAGGCTACCTTGGAGAAGGAAGCAGCAAGCTACCATTCAGAAGATGCGCCACCTCTCAGGACCCTGCCACAGCCTATAAGACTTACACATCTACCTACCTCCTATATCCCTCCTGCCTTTTGTGCTCCAGCCCTTCAGGAGCAAAATGCCACCCAGATATTTTTTTCCCCACTTCCCTTGCCTAGCCTGGCTCCCTTGTGAGAGTCTCTCCAACATAGACGGGAACAGATCAAACTTTTAAAAGAATTAAGATCCCTTGACTCTGAGCTCTGTTCATTAGCCTTAGGCATGGAGTCAATGAAAGCTGGCCCATGGTGGTCTAATACAAAGGCTAAGCCACTCCATCAGCCTGTTCTCGCCTTCCCAGTCACCCGCAGTCAGATAGATATGCCTGCAAAGGCTGAGGTCAAAGACTTAGAGGAGGATCAAGAGGAGGAAGCGGGGGAAATGGATCAAGGAGATCAGGACTCAGAGGATGAAGAGTTCACCCCTAGGCAGGAAGGAACCCAGAGTGTCTACAAAAAATTAAGCCTGCGTTTTCTTGAAAAACATAAAAAGACTTGTGATTACAATGGCCCCACTGTGCCCTACACGTTGACTTTATTAGAAAGCCACAGCGCACAATGGCTTACTCCCAATGATTGGAAATTTTTAGACCGAGCTACCCTCAGTGCCGGAGATTTCCTGTTATGGAATGCAGATTTCAAGGAGCACTGTCAGGAAACTGCTCAAAAAAAATTAACTAAGGCCTCCTATAAATCCTGAACTTATGTTAAGCTAGTGGGCTATGAGCCATTTGACACTAAAACTAAATAGGCACGTTTCCCTGCTGGACTTTTGGCGCAGATTCAGATGGCTGGCTTACATGCTTGGAGATGCCTCCCTCAAACGGGCTCGGCTACCACTTCTTTGGCAAAAATTTGACAAGGACCCAACGACCCTTATAGAAACTTTGTTCCCCGGCTTAACCTAGCTGCAGATTGCTTGCTTGGACCAAGCGAAAGCGAAAGAACTTTTGTAAAACATCTTGCCTTTGAAAACGCCAACCCGGCATGTCAGGATGTTCTTCGACCACATAAGGAAAAAGGGAAACTTTCTGACTTTATTAGACTCTGTGCAGGGGTGGGTGCAGCCCATGCCATGGGTCTCGCCCTACGTGCCCCCTTTACCAAGGCCTTTCACAATCCTGGCTCATGTACTTGCTTTACTTGTAAACAACCTGGCCATTTTGCACGCAAGTGTCCGAAAGGCAAACAAAGCCTAGGAATATCGTCTCCTCAAACTGGGGCTAAATCGCCCCCAGCTACCCTTTGTTCTAGATGTGGTAAATGTCATCACTGGGCCAGTAAGTGTAGATCTAAGACAAATGGCCTCAGACAGTCTATTTCTTCCTGCTTCTCAGGAAACTCCCTGCGGGGCCAGCCCCTGGCCACGACCTCCCCCAGGACAAAACCAGAGGCAATAAGGTTTGTTCCCTCCCAAACTCCAAACCTACCACAAAATTCTTCCCCACAATTGCCTCCCTCCAACTAGCCACCCCAGGCAGCGCAGGATTGGACCTGTGTGCTACCACCGATACAATATTAGACTCAATGCAAGGGCACCAGATAATACCCCCTAGAATTATGGGTCCCCCTTCATCTCATATGAGTGCCCTTATTCTTGGAAGAGCCTCTGCTACGTTAAATGGTGTTCAGGTCTTCCCTGGCATTAATGATAATGATTTCACTGGAGAAATAAAAATACTGGCAACAGCTATTAATGGAGTTCCGGCCATCCCAGCAGGAACAGGACTTGCACAATTAACATTCCTTCCCTTGGATTCAGGAGGCACTTCCACTGCCCAAACCTACAACGGGGGACAGCCTCCCTCGGCTCCTCTGATGTATATTGGGTTCAGCCCATTTCTCACAATAGACCCAGCCTTACCTTACTTATTGAAGGAAAGGAATTCCAAGGAATTCTAGATACTGGAGCTGATGCCACAATTATTTCTCACAAATACTGGCCATCAGGTTGGCCCATCACCCAATCCTTGAAAGATCTAAAAGGGTTAAGAGTCAAAAAATTTTCATGTCAGTTCTAGGGCTTTTAGCTGGACTGATAAAGAGGGTAATAAGGTGACTGTCACTCTTTTCATTGTTCCTGACCTCCCTGTTAACCTATGGGGCCGAGATATTTTGAGTCAAATGGAAGTTATTCTTGCCAGTCCCAATTCCACGGTGACTCATCAAATGCTTTGTATGAATTTTGTCCCTGGTACAGGCCTTGTGAGACTGAGACAAGGACGGGTGGGGACTATAAAACCCATAAAAAAAACAAATACATATGGACTTGGGTATTCTGATTTTTAGTGTTGGTTCCTGACCCTCCTGTACCCCATGCAGCTAAAATTATTTTGGAGACTCAGACTCTTGTGTGGGTGGATCAGTGGCCCCTTACCCCCCAGAAAAATTGGAGGCTGCCTCCATGTTAGTGCAGGAACAGCTGGCAGCCGGCCATGTAGAGCCCTCAACCTCACCATGGAATACTCCTATTGTTATCAAGAAAAAATCAGGCAAGTGGCGTCTTTTACAATATTTGTGTGCCATTAATAAAGTTATGTGCCTGATGGGAGCACTACTGCCTGGAATTTCCACACCAGTGGCTATTCCCAAAAACTATTGTAAAATGGTTATTGACTTAAAAGTTTGCTTTTTTACCATTCCTTTACATCCCGAGGATAGACCCTATTTTGCCTTTAGTCTCCCTTGCATTAATTTCCACGGCCCTATGCAGAGATGTCAATGGAAGGTTCTTCCCCAAGGTATGGCCAACAGCTCTAGTCTTTGCTAAAAATAAGCTGTTCAAGCAGTAGACCCTGTGAGAGAGTGATGACCACAATTTTATGTTTTACATTATATGGATGATTGTTTAATTGCTGCACCTAATTACCATGACCTTAATAATTGTTACTTGGACCTTTAGAAAACACTCACTACCTTGAGACTACAGATAGCTCCTGATAAGGTTTAAACACAGGACCCTTATACCTATTTGGGCCTTAAACTTCAAGATAAGCAGATCCAAATTCCTAAAATACAACTACGTGTGGACCATCTTCACACCCTTAATGATTCTCAAAAATTACTGGGAGATATTCAATGGCTAAGAACATATTTAAAATTACCCACTTGTGTACTTTTGCCCCTTAATGATATTTTGAGAGGTGATTCCTACCCCTCTTCCCCTCAAAAGCTTACTCCCGAGGCATGACAGGCATTAAACCAAGTCACAGAAGCCATTGCCAAACAGTTTGTTACACAAATTTCTTATAACCTTCCTCTGGTTCTGGTTCTTTTACACGCTCCTCATATACCCTCAGAAAAATTTTGACAGGATATCCATATTTTAAAAATAAAGGCTTCCCCTTGCTTTGGGTCCATTTATCCACCACATCCTCCAAGTTTATTACCGTTTATCTTGCTCAGGTAGCTTCTATTATTATTAAAGATCGTTTGCTTTCTCGACAACATTTTGGCAAAGACCCTGATAATATTTTAATTCCATATACTAATCACCAAACCCAATTTTTACTACAGAGAGGGGATGAATGGGGTATTGCCCAATCAGGCCATTTGGGAACAATTGATAACCATGTCCCCAGTGACACCCTTTTACATTTTGTCCAGATGCATCCATTCATTTTTCCCAAAATTACTCAAAAGGCTCCCAGTCCTCAAGCCCTTACTGTCTTTACAGAGGGTTCCAGTAATGGCTGTGCGGTCTTTGTTGTAAATAACCAGCCTACCACCTTTGATACTGTCTATCATTAAGCACAGTTTGTGGAATTGTTTGCCATAACACAAGTTTTTATAACATTTTGTGATAATCCTGTTAATATTCATACAGACAGTGCCTACATTGCTCATTCTGTGCCCCTGCTGGAGATTTCACCTGCCATTAAAGCTTCTTCCAATGCGGCCTTTCTGTTTCACCAGCTTCAGCAGCTAATTCAGGCCAAACAACACCCATTTTTCTTAGGACACATCAGGGCACACTCTGATCTTTCCGGTCCTCTAACACAGGTAATGCTTAAGCTGATGCAGCAACTCCTACCATCTTCCCAATTTTTGGTGGCTCCATTCCAAAGGCCATGGAGCTAAACAATCTTCACCAACTAAATTCCCAGAGCCTTTGATTACTTTGTAAAATTACCAGGCAACAGGCACGAGAAATAGTGAAAGAATGCCCTGCTTGTGCTCTCTCTCTCCCGATTCAACACTTGGGAGTTAACCCCTGAGGATTACTGCCAAATCAGGTTTGGCAAATGGATGTTACTCATTTTCCTGAATTTGGATAAACCAAATATATACATGTTTCTATCGATACCTTCAGCAGCTTTATTTTTGCATCACCACATTCTGGAGAGGCTACCAAAGATGTCCTTTCTCATCTTGTTTCAGCCTTTTCCATAATGGGTAAACCAATACATATTAAAACAGATAATTGTCCTCCATATACCAGTGCCAATTTTAAACAGTTTTGTGCTACCTTGAAATTTTGTCATACTACTGGAATTCAATACAAACCTCAGGGCCGAGGCATTGTGGAACGTTCCACCTTACCTTAAAGACTTGGCTATCCCGCCTTAAGGCTTCCGCCCTTGTATTTACCACTCACAGGCATTGCCTTAACCATGCATTATTTGCCCTTTTTTTTTCTTACCCTAGACAGTGAAGGCCTTTTGGCTGCAGACAGACACTGGCATCCCTTTTCCAATTCTGATCACCCACCTGTTATGTGGCGAAATCCCCTTACAAATAAATGGAAACGCCCAGATCCTGTCCTCATCTGGGAACGAGGCTCAGCTTGTGTTTTGGACCAAGAGCTAGCAGCCCCAAGATGGTTAACAGAACACCTGGTTAAACAGGTTAATGACTTACCTCAAACCGGGGACGGAGGCCCTCCCCATGAGTACAATTTTTCCTCTTTTTCGGATCCATCCAACAATCTGTGTGAGGATCCTGCTTAAGGAACTTATGCTGAACAGGTTTGTGCACGGAGGCCTTGGCCCTCCACCTTCCAACATCATGGAGTACCTTTTTGCCCCCCCGCCCCCGTGAATGCAAGGGAGGATCTTGGACTCAGGCTTCCACTAGTTGGACCCAGACTGCTGACTGCATGACTAAGGTGGCTTACCTCCGTGCCGAGGTTGAACGTAAACTCAGAGGAGTTCATCAGCCTAAATGGGTATGTGTTAACAAGCCAAAGATTATTCCCCCTAGTACAAGTAAAGCTCTCCAAAATTGTTCTGCAACCCGTACGCATACCCAGGCGATGCATGTCTCTTGTTATGTGTCGGCCTCAATTTGTGTTAACAAGCAGGGAAAATGATTTTTTGAAGCCTCCCTAATTAAAACTCATGAAGCAGGGGGGGGCACTATTCATTATACCCCCGTTCTCTTTGACCGGGGAGGAGAAGGCAAATACACCAAGCTACAGTCAGCTGGGTGCCAAGGCACTGTCGGAAAACCTTCCGACTGGCCCATTAAGGCCCCTACAGGGGTCTCTGATGGTAGAGGACCCACTTATTCTGTCAAGCATCCTCAGATAATCAAACTTTTGAAACCCCAAATCCCTGAGCTCACATATCATCCCTTAATGTAGCCGAAATCCCAGTTCCCAGGTTTAGATACCAATACATTAGATATTTTGCAAACTACCTTCTCCTTCCTTAGTAATTCCAACCCCACCCTTGCTGGTAATTGCTGGCTCTGCATAACAACAGGGGCAAGCATTCCTATGGCAGTTCCTATTAATTCTACTATGGACAATGATAATACATGCCAACCCGGATTTCCCTTTAAAGAATAGCCTATAGGCACTTTTACATTATGTCTTTTAGGTGCGATGCAGAATAATACCTATGATATGGATTTTGGAATTACTTCCTTTGGAAATTGCTCAACAGTACAAAATTATTCCTCACCCATCCCATCTCTTTGTCCCCCCAATGGCACAGTTGTTATGTGTGGAGGAAATGTGGCCTTCCCCAGGCTTCCAGCGAATTGGACCAGTGACTGTGTTCTTGCCTTATTACTCCCTGATATAACTATTGTCCCAGGAGACGAACCTCTAGCCTAGACACCTTAGTCAAAAGACAGAGGCGGGTGATACAGGCCTTACCACTTATTGCCAGCCTTGGAATAACAGCTGCTGTGGGCACAGGTACACTGGCTTTGGCATGGCTATACACCCTTACCATCGCATGTCTCAACAACTTAAAATGATGTACAAACTCTATCAGAAACCATTAAAGATTTGTAGGACCAAATAGACTTCCTGGCAAAAGTGTTCCTTCAAAACAGACGAGGCTTAGATTTGCTGACTGCTAATCAGGGAGATATTTGATTGGCCTTAGGGGAACGATGCTGCTTTTATGCCAATAAATCAGTCATAGTATGCACTAAATTTAAGCAGCTTCAAGAAGACCTAGAAAAGAGATGAAGAGAACTATTTGAAAATCCCCTCTGGACTAAGCTTAATGGATTTCTATGCTACCTTCTTCCCCTATTAGGCCCTTTGTTGGGTTTACGTTTAATGGTGACCATAGGACCCTGCATTATAAACAGTGTGGTACAATTTATTAAAGAACACATTAATATTATGGCCTCTAAGCCCATACAGATCCACTATCATCATCTGGAGATGGAAGACCACGCTGTCAACTTTTAAAAGGATGTTCTACCCTTCTCACAGGCTTATTTCTTAAGTTTACGTCCCCACAGATCTCTCTTTCTTACATAAAACTATAAGTAACAGCTCTGACAAACCATCTTCTGCCCTTGCCATAAGGGTTCGTCTCCATGGGCCCTTCGACTTGGGGGAAGACGCACCCATGGAGTGAGGACGTTAGGCCATAATATCGGAGGGTGCAGGAAGGACTGCAAAAGGATGGATCCACGGATCCCCAAACACAAGACCTCTGAGTGACACGCTCTGGTGCATGGCGGTTGGCATGCTTTTCCTTCAAGGCCATCTCCTCCAAAAACATGCCTAGGCCACCACGAAATCTGCTAGTAAAGATGCTTGCTCGGATCAGGAGATATTCTAAGGCCTCCTAGACAAACAGAGCTTCTAACCCCCCCTAAAACCATGGCCGGTAAGGTAGGTCAAATATTTTATATAAGAAAGGGGGAGATGTCAGTGCCTAGAAGAAAGTTCTCCTTCAAAGAATAGCCTGACACTTACAAGAAACAGCCCCCTGGGGGACATCCTGCCTGGGAGATATCCCACAACCATCTATCTCCCTGAGACATCCTGTCGCCATCTGTCTTGCTGAAATATCCTGAGGTTATCTAACCCTGTGAAGACATCCAGCAACTGCCGATAAGAGAGTTTTCCCATCGGCAGCATATAAACACCCTGTGAGAACAATAAAAGTTTGCAGCTTGATCAGAACTCCTGTCTGGCTGTCATCTCTCCTGTCTCTTGTCCCTTCATTCCTCCCCAACTATGTTCGATGCCCACGTTGATGTGTCCTGCCGGCCGGGACCCCTGGCACTAATCCATATCCTACTAGACTATGACTACTAATACTAATATGATGGAGGAAAATAACCCAAATAGAATAGAAATACAAGCAGTTCAGAGGAGGCATGGTGTATAGTTGGAGTTGCCTTTTGCATGATATAGGGTAGGTGTTATAAATCTAGCTAATTTTTAATTGAAATAATTCTCCATGTGTTTTTAAAGTAAAAAAAAAATATGTGAATACCTGGCTCCCTTTCTCTGTAGCCTATTCATCACATGTATTTTATATGCACATATAGAATCCTACATGGTATCACACGTATATTCTTGTGAGGTGGCTGACTTAGCAGATTCAAATTGTGAGAAGAGATCACTTCTCCTAAATGCTGTTGGAACTGAAAATTCAACGTATGGGGAGCCTCCTAGTAGAAAAACATTATACATAAATCCATGTTAAGTAAAATAAATATTTTTGCATCAGTGGATGATATATATTTCATGAAGAATTTCGATTGGCATATATATTGCTACGTTTTATTGTCTGTGTTTGTGTTTTGTGTGTGTGTATATATATATATATATACTCTCCAAATTTTTCAAAATATAAAATATATGTGTCCTATATACACTACCTAAATTCATTCATGTTCATGTATGTGGATTCATAATCAACTTTTCACAAGATTATTCTCAGAAATATACATCCACCTGAAATACATATTTGTTTTCTAGTACTGAAAAGTAACTTCAGTGAATGGTGCATAAAATCCTAATATTTCTACAGTAGCTGACCCAGTTTAACATCAATGCAAATAGATTCCTATGGGACATGATGTGTATTTTGAAGTTCATTTTATTTAACACTGGTACATTACTATTTCTTCAGTTTATGCACACCATAGGATATATATTTCATCCACAGGTTCACAAATTAATAGGCATTTGTTTCAATTTCAATCATTTCCTGCTTCAGAACACATGTATTCCTCCAGGTTTCTTGACTGTTCTTCTCATGAGACTTCTTTCCAAACACATTATTTTCGATTTCCATAAAAATTTGAAGCAAAACTCCCACACTCTTCATGATAAACCATAACCCTAAAATTACCATTAGATGTATAACTGGTTTGAATGAATGATTGTATATCAATATAAGATTTCCTGTATATTTTCAGATAACAATTCAATCCATTATTTAAAGTTGGAACCAGTTATATAATTTATGTTGAGTGTCTATATGGAAGAAGCTGAAGGCCATTTTAGAGGGTTTTGGTTTTAATTGTGGTCATTTGTTGGTGGTTGGAAGAGATGACTGGGTCCACCTGGGCTTGAACACTGGTGTGATTCCCCATAAGACTGAGTTCTGGAACCGAACTCAGAGAAGTATTGCCATGAAGTCATGTTGGGATTTTAGGAGGCCACGTATGAGAGTCGCCCTAGGAAACTGAGTTCTAGGCCCAGGATGGCTTCCCACATCGCCATGGGAATCTCATCCAGGATATTACATGATTTTATTTTTAAAGAGTTGGCAGCCATAATTAAGAGACAAAACACACATGGATCTCACATTGTAGACCTCAATGGGCCTGGCTTCATGTGACCTTTTGCCCCCTCTTTGAAAAGCCTTGCCTGTGAGAGTTCTCCAGAGGTTTCATTCAAATGAGCTTCCTCAAAATTTTATGGTTCCTGGATGAATGGGAAACTCACAGTGGCTCCAAATTCATCCTTGAAAAATGGCGAGATAAATACCATGAAATTTTGGACATTCCCTTGACCAGGTGGCACTGGAAAACATTTCCATGTCCTATTGCTGATCAGGAGTATACCAGACAGTGCCTTGATTGACTGGGTTTCATGAAAATGCTGTAGAACAGAGATGCCAGTAATTTGGAGCCTTCTGAGTAGTGAGCCTAGAGTAGTCGTTAGCAAGTGTGTGATAATACATCTGTGCTGTGGCCATGGAGATCTGCCATTGGCTTCCAAATGTCCTGTGACTGACATGGTGCAGCCAGCAGACAATTATATAAAAAGGCATCTTGGTATATGGAGACGTTTCTGGGCAATGTTCAGAATCAGGTTGCTATGGACATGGGCGCAAGCTATGTGGGATAGAAGCCTGGTTGGTGCGTTCTCCAGCAGACACTGACCAACCACATGTGACAGAATGCCGTGCAGCACTGCGACCCATTTGAACTCCTTGTATTTTGTGAAGCCAATACCAAACTCCCATTGTAGCAGCAAGAAAGACCATTAAAAGTGGAGTATGACCAAAGGGCTTCACAGTCCACACGGGGAGAGGCTTAGCCCCAATGGCCATTGTTTACCTACAAAAAGAGAATTCATCACTGCTGCACCATGTTCTTTGGAAAATAAAACACATGTCCTTCAGGTCACATAGATGCATATCTAGCTTTGATGGTCTCACTACAAAGGAAGCTAAAGCTACTGACAACAACATATATTTCAAGTGCCCAGCCTCAGAGGCAGTTTCTCAAAATGTCTTTAGGCCAGGAAACCTCTATATTCATAGACACAGGGTACAACTTTTTGTACCCCCAATACTAATTTATACGTCTTCAAAATATTGCTCCCAGAAATGGTTACGAGAAATACTCATGTCACCTGATCTACATATACATTGTATCACAGTAATATTCTGAACACAAAATGCAAAGGTCACACTTATGATTGTACCAAAACCTAAATGGAAAGTGAACCTGCATTACTAAAATCATCCATGTCCACTTGCCTAATGCTCTCAAATGTCAATCCTATTGATGACTACATATTTCTTTTTTCCTAAGATTATATAATTAAAGTCAACCCTGTTGAATGTGTAATCCTATCACTAACTTTATGCTTTGCCTGATTTTATAATGTCTCTATTGATATCTGCTTTCCTACATGTTTTCTCCAGTTCATCATTGTGACTGACTCTTCACATGTGCTGACATTTACATTCACTCTCTATATGAAACCCTATTGCTAAAGGACTTTTTTTCCAAATCCAATATTCACTCTTCTTCCTAAACCTACCAACTATATTCCTAATCTTACTGACTATCCCGTTTTGAATGGATGTTCTTTTCTACATTCAATCATCCAAGTAAATGTCAGGTGAGCGTCAGAGGAAGAGACCACCCAGAATCTATCTCATGCAACAGCAAAGGGTTTATTGGGGGTCCAGCGTGCTGGTGCTCATACCTCACTTGAATAGAGCAGAGAGCGCTGAGAACAGCTTAAGCAGAGCTTATATACTTTCCTTGAAGAGGGCAGGGAGGGAATTTTATTAATGGATCAGGGCGAGTGGGCAGTTTGCACGCAACCGGGTGAGGGAGTGCATTCTGTAGTTTGGCCGTTGGGGACAGCACATTCTGGGAACAAGATTAGCAAACATTTCTCAAGATTTCAACAGTGTTTTGTTAAGCGTACAGAAAAACAGGAAGTGACAAGTGCCTATTTTATTAACCTTTCATTCCCCACTTCTTCTTCTGGCTCCTTTTAGTCATAAAAGTGATCATTGGGGGGTGTCACATTTTATGTCTGCTAGTGGGGTATTAACATAAGTTTAACTTGTCCAATTTGAGATTGGAGAAAAGAAATTACATGGTTGAGCAAACAGAGTTTATAGGTAGCAATAATATGAGGAATACACAATTTGAAAGGGTTACCAGTCTTTTCCAGTTTCCAGCCAGAGTCTCAACAGGCCGCAGGCTTGAGATGAGAGGCATGGATCCAGGAAATGATTCTGTCTACCTTTACCGCTGTAGGTGTTATAAGTAGCACCTGGTATGGTCCTTTCAAGCGGGGTTCCAGGGATGACACCTGATGTCGTCTTACATAGAAGAAGTATCTTACTTGATGTTGATTTGGAGTCCTCTCGTCCCCAGGTTGTTAGGCAGTGGCCATCTGTTTTCACAGGTATCCTGAGTTCTTTCAAGAGCTTTAAGTCTGTCAAGCAAGGGGGTGTGAAAAGGATCGTTAGGTCTTAGAGTTGGAGTTAGGTCCCTTACTGGAGGAGGGGCACCATAGAAAAATTCATAGGGGGTGAGGTTACACAAAGAAACAGAGGGAGTATTTCTTGCATGAAACAGTTCATAAGGCAGTAGCATAGTCCAATATTTTATGCCGGTCACTAAGCTTAATTTCGTTATGGTCTCTTTAATGGTTCTATTCATTCATTCTGCCTGTCCTGAACTCGGGGGTCTATAAGCACAATGTAACTTTAAATAAATCCCCAAGGTCCTGGCTAACCCCTGACTTATGTGGGTTATGAACGCGGGTCCATTATCACACCCTATTACTTTAGGCAGGCCGTATCTTGGAAAAATATCTCCCAGGATCTTCTTCACCACAATTTGCACTGTTTCTTTTTTTTTTCTTTTTTTCCTTTTTTTTTTTTTTTTTTTTTGGTGGGAAAGGCTTCAATCCATCTGAAAATGTATCTACAAAGACTAGGAGATTTTTAAGTCCATTACTTGCTGGCTTTATTTCAGTAAAGTACACTTCCCAGAATTGTCCTTGTCTGGTTCCTCATAGGTGCTTTCCTGCAGGAAGCTTGGAAGGATAAGAATTAACCAATTGATGGACCTGACAGGCTTTTGTTAACCATTCAGTTATTTCCTTTAACTGTGAGTTGGTTAGTGGAAAACTCTGTTCTTGATCCTTCATGAATGAATGTAGTTTCTCTGAACTAAGGTGAGTGATTTGGTGTACATTATCTACTGACATAGTTAGAGCTGTGAATATAGGAGTTTTTACTGAAGGATTTAGAAATTCCACTTGGGGGCCTTCAGGGTTAAAAGTTATTTTGGCCTGGAGCTTGCTGAGCAGAACTCTGCCCATCAATGGGGCCGGGCATTCTGGAATTACTAGGAAGAAGTGATGGATTTTTCCTTTCCCCTGGTCCCAGGTCCTCTTAGTTGTCCAAGCCCGATATTTACTGCAATTAGCCCCTTAAATTAGAGACCTTTTATTTGATAGAGGGCAAAATGGGGCCTTAATGGCTGAGTATATTGCCCCTGTATCCACTTCAATGTTTACTGGGGTGCCCTCCACTTCAAAAGTTAACCTGAGCTCGGGGAGGGGATCTGATCCCCAACTTTCTTAGTCATCCTCCAGAGTCAGAATGGCTGGCTGGCGTGGCTGTCTCTTTCTAGGGCTCTCTTTGGCCCAGTGTCCTTTTCCTTTACAGTAGGCACATTGATCTGAGGCCAGGGGTGGCCTCTAGTTTGGGCCCAGGTATCCCTTCCTGTCTCCATGTTTCTTATTTCTGGCCTATTTGTTGTTGTGACCAGGACCTTAGTCAATTCCTTAGTCTGTCTTTTGTTTCTTTTATCCTCCCTTTGCTTCCTTATCTTCTTCAGTTTCTCTCGTATAGTATACCTTTTTGACTTCGCTGACTAAATCTCTCAAAGTCATATCTTGTAATCCCTCTAAGTGTTTTAAATTTCTTTAAATATCCAGGGCAGCTTGCCCAATAAAGGCCATCATGACAGATGCCTTTTGAGCCTCTGCCTGAGTATCAAAAGGAGTATATCTCCTATATGCCTCCATAATTCTCCCTAGAAACATAGAGGGAGATACGTCAGGCCCTTGAATAAACTCTATTACCTTGGCCAAATTAGTTTGTCGCCTAGCAGCCACTAAGATACCCGCTATTAGAGCCCGGAGATAAGTGAACAATGCTCCCTACCTTCAAAGGTATTGGGGTCCCTGTTTCGTCGATTCTAGGGAAAGCCGGGTTGAATATGTTGGGAAGTTGTGTCAGTCACCCACCTGGTCTGAGGATATTATTTTCTAGCTTCCAGGAGGATTCTCTTTTGTTCCTCTGTCATGAAGAGAGTCCCTAGGTGTTGTTGGCAGTTATTCCAAGTAGGCTGGTGTGAAAACATCTATGAATCAACCACACCTGAGAGACGAGTGGGGTCCTCGGTAAAAGGGGGATTGTTATTTTTCCAGTTATATAGGTCTGAAGAGGAGAAAGGCCAATACTGGTAGGCTTGCATTTTTTCCCCATGACCATCATCAATCATTGGCACATAGGGACGGAGGGGGAGCATCACGGGAGTTCCAGGGTTTTCAATCATTCATTGCCGGTGAGTTCCTTTAGCCGGGCCAGGTTCCTCCAGGGGAGGAGGGGCTGTGTGTGCCACGGGGGAGTTTTCTGGAGGGTGCTGGGCTGGCTTAGCTTCCTCCAATGGCAGAGAGGCTGAGTCAGCAGCAGGGAAATCACTTAGAGGGTGTTGGGGGTTGGGAGACCAGGGCAAGGGATAAGGAGAGGGATGAGAGTCCAGTAGAGTTAAATCTTGTGACTTAGGCAGAAAAGAGGGTGGAGGAGGAGGAGGAGCAGAGGGTTTGAGAGATCGTGGGGGAAAGATTAGGAGCGGGGGCAGGGGCAAAGAAAGGCTTCACCCATGGAGGAGATTTGCAGAGGTAATGCCGGGTTAAGATATATGGCTTTTGATCTGGATGGCTATGTGGCCCTTCCTGAAAGACAATATCTCTGACTTTTTAAATTACTGAGAAGTAGAAAAATTCTTCTAAGGGCCATCCGAATCCAAACGTGGGCCATTCTGAGGCACAGAGAGTCTGCCAGGTCCAGCGGTTTACTGAAAAAGAAAGATTCTGAGCCCTTAAGCGGAATTTGGTCCAGTGATCAAGGGTCAGGGACAGAGGCATTGAAGTGCTCTTTCCCATAATGAAAAATGCACAAACAGTAAAAGCAACGACACATGACACAGACAAGACAAGACAATAAAGACAGGCAATGGACGTCCAACACTGAGACAAGGACTGAGTAGCCGGCAATACCTGATGGGCTGGCAATACCGAATCTGAAACAAAATATCACTGAGTTAAGGAGACTATTGTTCCTCGATTTTCAGAGTCCTCTGGGGTGTCCCTCAGGGTGGTTGCCTGTGGCTCTGTGACACATCTGTCAGCCACCATGAGAGAGAGCTCACGCTCTTTATTGACAGCCATTTTGCCAAGACCTAACCTGAAACCTGACACCAGAAAGAGGCGCCTTACGAATCCCGAGAGGAGCCTGTTGGGGTCTCTCGTCCGCTGCTCCCAGAACTCGGTGGAACCTCCATATGTAAAGGTCGGACGAGTGTCAGGCGAAGAGACCTCCAAGAGACTGTCTCATGCAAAAGCAAAGGGTTTATTGGGGTTCCAGCATGGTGGGGCTCAGAGCTCACTTAAATATAGCAGAAAGTCCTGAGAACAGCTTAAACAGGGCTTATATACTTTCCTTGGGGAGTGCAGGGAGGGAAGTTAAGTATACAGAAAAACATGAAGAGACAACTACCTATTTTACTAACTTTTCACTAACGACTATACTTTGCCAGATTTCCTAATGTCTCTATTGATATCTATTTTCCTACATACTTTTCCCAGTTCATCTTTGTGACTGACTCTTCACATGTGCTGACATTTACATTTACTCTATACCCGAAAAGCTATAGCTAAAGAACTTTTGGTGCAAATTCTATACTCACTATCCTTTCTAAACTACCGACTATCTTCTTAATCTTACCGACTATCACTTTTTGACTGGATGTTATCTTTGACAATCAATCATCCAAGGCACAAGGTCCAATGCAATTGTATATCGATGTACCTGAGACATCTGTGCAGAAAATATATCAAAGCTAAGTATCACAATCAAGGTCCTAATACACTTCTGGGTTTAAAATCTTACCTAGATTTCTGTTTTCATACTTATATTTTACCTATATATTCTTGTAATTATCGCAGGTTATCAATACCATTTTTCATTCAGCTGAATGATTCCTAACCCAAATCAAACCTGTTATTAACCCTAACCATTCACTGTTGCCTCAATCTAACTTAACAGAAGAGCAGGGACAGAGATGGTCTTACAATACAAAAATGTAGGATACATTCCAACTACTGAGAAACTCAAAGGTCCATGCAAAAATGATCCCTGCAGAAGTTGTAGGCAGCTATGTAGGAACTGAGAGAGCAAAAGTCATCTTCCATTGTAAAAAAACTGGTCAGGATGAAGGAATGTGTCTGAATCAGCCTCTGTCTTCGTAATTTAGAGAAGAAGGACCAAACCAGGCCTGTGTTGAGAGCTGTTCCCGGGTGCCTATGGTTGATATACCATTCTAAGTTGTGAAAGTGTCACAGGAAGTAGGGGCAGCCTCAATTTCATGGGACACTTTGAAACAACTGTTAGGACAACGTGGTTGCCAAGGCAGTGACCTTATTCAATTCCTGAAGGAAGTGACCTCACCTAACATCCTTAGAGACAGAACTCTCTGAACTTGGGATCCAGGAAGCCAGTCACCCAAATCCACTCCCAGTCCCACTCCCAGGGGTCTCAATTTCTTGGATTTACCAAGGACAGATTTAGTCTTTCTTGGTACATACTGATGTGAGGATGGCCAAATGCCAGAAAGCTCTGAAAAGTCGCCTTTACTGAGAAAGCAGGTATTGGATCACCGCTGGCTCCTCAGTACTTCACAATGTTGACCAAAGAGACCAGATCTGAGACAGGACAGGCCATTTTGGGGGAAGAAAATATGGCCCACAATCAGAGAAACTCTGGATAGTCACAGACCTACTTTGGGGAAGGAGGTGCCTTTGTGGGTGTGGGTGTGAGTTTGTGGATTTGTCTCATGTTCTCAGAATAGGTAGGAAAGTCGGTATGTTTGGTTTGGTGTAGACTGTTTCGAGTAAGTCGTTTGACAAGGCGAGTGTTTCTATGTCTGTGTATCCCACGGTGTCCATGGTTGTAGACATTAGAAAAGAGAATGCATCAATTGATATGTCCTGTCTAGTTGAAAGCTTCCCAGCATTCATCCTGCCCAATTTATGAATGGATTTCAGCTTGCCTTATCGATGGGCAACACTTGCTATCTTTCAAAGTTTCTGCTTTCTTCCTGAATTCTGGCCACTCTCCAGAATAGGCTCATGGTTTTGTGTCCAATATATGTACCACTTCCAAGCCCTGTGACATCGTCATGTACTGGATAGCTGAAGGGAATGGCGAGCATCTCAGAAAACTCTGATACCAGTGTGATCAGGATAGTCTCAGTGGAGAAAAACTTTGGGCCTTTTAATTATCAATTGTTCTGCTGCCCTCAATGTCTGAAAGCTCTTTGCCTCAGGCCACCCCTTTTTGATGCCTGAAAAAAACTGTTTTCACATGGAAATGAATGGGCATCACCTGAAGCTTTTTGCTTAATTCCATTGGAAAGGATGTGTCTGAATCAGCCTTTTGGCCCTGTGTGAGGCTTAGGCTTAGATTCTCAGCACCTGATGGATCTAAAGAAAGATTCCATGTGTGCATCCAAAACCAAAATAGCCAAAAGAGCAGTCATTCTGTATGAAGTCTCTCCCCTTCCTTTGTGAGGTTCCAGACCTACATCAAGTTAGAATAGGAATGCTTTGGGTCAAATAATTTCTTCAAAGCCCTGCAGAGGCTAGCCCATAGGAGCTTGGGTTTCCTCATGTCTCCAATTCAGACAAAGAATCTAAACCCCACAGTCAGTAGTCCTCAAATTGGAGAAGCAGAGAAGTATTAACAGCAGGCCTATGTGATCACACCAGGTTCACAGGAAGGGTGTCCAAGCCACCCTGATTTTAGGCAAATTAGAGGCAAGGGAGATTATTTTGGAGACTGTCTTGGTCTGCGCCCCTCATCGAAACATCCAACCAGAGGTTATGAAGAGTGTTTATATGAAATATCATGAGGACCATGTGGGAGTGTGTTGGTTTTAATTGTGGTCATTTGTGTGGTGGTTGGAAGAGATGACTGGGTCCACCTTGACATGATCTCTGGTGTGATTCCCCTAAGAGACTGAGTTCTGGAACTGACCTCAGAGAAGTATTGCCATGAATTGTGTTCGGATGTTAAGAGACTACGCATGAGAGTCGCCCTTGGAAACTGAGATGTATGCCCAGGTTGTATTTCCACAAAGCACTGGGAATCACTGCCAAGATATCACATGATTTTATTCTGAAAGACTTGGCAGCCATAGTTGAGAGTCAAAACACACATGGACCTTACATTGTAGACATCAATGGGCCTTTATTCACGTGACCATTTAGCCACTCTTTGGGAAGCCTTGCCTGTGAGAATTCTCCATTGTCTTTTATTGACATGAGCTTCCTCAAAATTTATTGGTTCTGGATTGATTTGAAACGCACAGTGCATCCAACTTCATCTTTCAAAAATGGCTAGATAAATACCAAGAAATTTTTGAAATTCCCATGACCAGGTGGCACTGGAGAACCTTTGGATGTCCTGTTGCTGATCATGAGTATACCGGACAGTGCCTTGATTGACTGGGTTTCATGAAAATGGTGTAGAACAGAGATGCCAATAAATTGGAGGCTGCTGAGTACTGGGCCTAGAGCAGTAGTGGGCAGGTGTGTGATAAAACATTTGTGGTGGGGCCATGTGGATCTGCCATTAGCTTCCAAGTGTCTTGTGACTGAAATGGTGCAGCAAGCAGTCCCTTCTATGTAAAGGCATCTTGTAATATTGAGAAGTCTCAGGGAAAGTTTCAGAATCAAGTTGCTATGGTCAATGGGGCAAGCTATGTGGGATAGAAGCATGGTTCTTGCATTGTCCTAGAGAAACTGACCCACCACACGTGACAGAACTCCCTCCAGCACTGTGTCCCAGTTGACCTCTTTGTATTTTGTGAAGCAAATACCAAACTCCCAGTGAAGCCGGGGAGACACTTAGACCCAGTGGCCACAGTTTAGCTACAAATAGCAAATTCAGCACTGCTGCTAATGTTCAGTGGAAAATAAGAAACAATGTCCTCCAGATCACATAGATGCAGACCCACCTTTATTGGTCTCACTAGAAATGAAGCTAAAGCACTTGACAACAACATATGTTTCAAGTGCCCAACCTCAGAGGCAGTTCCACAAGAAGTCTTTAGGCCAGAAGAGCTCCAGTGTGTGGAGTGTTTACCCTGTCCCTTACTTTTGGAAACTCCTTAGCACATTCCATTCCAGATATGTATTCACAGATTTTCTAACTCTTCTCCTCTAAGTTTGTCTTACTTGGGGAGTAGGTAATGTCAAGCCATTGTTCTGGATGACAGTGGGAACAATTTTTTGTAGCACATATTTGCATACACATTGGATTCATTTTACAATTTTCCAGTCAAAATGGTGACTCCCTCACACTAACCCCTACGCTACTAAACTCTGACTACTAATCATAATATGATGGAGAATAATAACCCAAACAGAATTGAAATACAAGCAGTTCAGAGGAGGCATCGTGTATAGTTGGACTTGCCTTTTGCATTATATAGGGTAGGAGTTATGAATCTAGTCAATTATTTGGTTGAAAGAATTCTCCATGTGTTTTTAAAGTTAACAAATCTGTGAATTCCTGTCTCCCTTTCTCTGTAGCCTGTTTAGCACATGTAATTTTATATGCACATATAGAATCATACCTGGTATCACACGTATATTTTTGGTGAGGTGGCTGACTTGGCATATAGAAATTGTGAGAAGATATCACTCCTTCTAAAAGCTGTTGGAACTGAGAAGATATCACTCCTTCTAAAAGCTGTTGGAACTGAGAATTCAACCTATGGGTGATCCTCCTATTTGAATAGCATTATACATAAATCCATGTTCAGTAAAATGAATATTTTTGAATCTGTGGATGATATGTATTTCATGATGAATTTCGATTGGCATATATAATGCTACTTTTTAATGTCTCTCTGTGTGTGTCTGTGTGTGTATATATATATATATATATATATATATATATATATATATCCTCCAGATTTTTCAAAATATGAAATATATGTGTCTTATTATGCACTCCCAAATTTCATTCATATTCATGTATGTGGATTTATAATCTACTTTTCAAAAGATTATTCTCAGAAATATTCATCCACCCGAAATACATTTTGGTTTACTAGTACTGAAAACTATCTTCAGTAAATGGTGCATAAAAATCCTAATATTTTGACATTGCAAGATGGCCATGAATAGAGTGCATCACACCCTTTGTACTGCGCCACTTCACATGTGAATAAGGAGTTAGAATGACGAAAAAGTATCTTGTTAGGATCTTACAGAAAAATGGGTGTGCCTGGAACCTAGAAGAATGATTTCCACCACCAAGGTCCTGTAATTGAGTCTCAATTGTAAAAGAGCCAACTATGCGACCAAAGATCTGGGATGACTGATCCGTGCGGCCCGTGCCATGGCTACAGACGGCGGGCCTCCACCGAGAAGCGACCAGCATGCAGGGAGAAACGTTGCTGCAAATTCTGTGGAATCCGGCTGGCTCACCCGCCACTGAGCCCGGGGCTGAGCTCGGGATTTCAGATGGGGAAGAAAGTGCTACAGTTCTATCCCCCACAACCGAAACTCCATCGAGGAAACCAACGGCCACCATCTTGGAGAGCTGAAGTATCCACCGCCACTCTCCGACAGATTGCAACAACAAAACAGGTGTGTGTTACTCAGCTTATCTCCCATACAGCAGGTAATTTGCAAAAATTCTCTCTTAGGCTTTCCGGGGGAGGGATTACCAGAGAAAGCCTTCACAAAGAAGGGGGGAAAACTAGTGGCACCTGACCTTCAACTTCCCCTCCCATCACCGGTGAAAACGAAACTTGTCTAGCCAGCGCAATGGGTGGGGCAAGCGGAAAAATTCAAAACAATAGAGTGCGAGGGTTCCCAATAGACACCCTCCACACCCAAGAAACGGCAGGCAAAGAGTACAGTTTGATCTGCCAAGAGGCATCACTCAGGGGAAATCTGGTGTAGCAGGGGAAATAAGGACTCGCAGAGGAAACCAGGGGACTAGAGGACAGACCCGCTTGACTAGGCGGCTGGAGAATGCCTGCCCACCAGCAACCAATCACCCGCTGGCTGCCTGCGCAATTGGGCAGCTAGAGATCACCCGTCCGCCAGTGACAGCCCATTCACTGATTGCACGACTGGATGGCTGGAGACCGCCCGCCCGCCAGCGACCGGGAGGTGAAACCAACCAGAGACAGTCCAGTCCCACCCCCCCATTCAAACACCCCGGCAAGGAGCCTGGGGCCCGCCATAGCAGACAGGTGACATCACTGGAGCTCAGCTGTCGGAATTCCTTCCAAGCGGAATCCACTTTTGCAGGCATAGTCTACAAACACAAAAGAGAGACAACAGAGATATACAAAACCAAAACAAATCTATTGAAGAGAGCAGAAACACAGCAATCAATAGAGCTGAAAAGTAATGTGAACATCATGAAAAAACAAGGGAAAAAAATTCTACAGGAAGACCGAGAAGCATCAGAAAGAGGGATAGGGAAAAAAACTCAAGGCATACCTAACTCAGATGAAAAGGAATATTAGAGAAGACATGAGGCAGCAAGTCCAAGCAATAAAAGTATATTTTGAAAATCAAATAAACAAACAAATTCAAATGGCAAAGAACGAGCTTTACCAGGAGATAGAGATCTTAAAAAGAAATATCAAACAGTAATCCTAGAAATGCAGAAAACTATAAACCAAATTAAAAACTCAAACGAAGAATATTACAAATAGACTAGATCAATTAGAAGTTAGAACATCAGATAATGAAGACAAAGTTTATCAACTTGAAAAGAATAGAGTAAACACAGAAAAGATGCTTAAATCCCATGAGCAATCTATTCAAGAGATATGGGATGTCATAAAAAAAACAAATTTGAGTGTCATCTGGATAGAAGAAGGCATAGAGATTCAAACCAAAGGAATGGACAACATATTAAATGAAATATTTCTGGAAAATTTCCCAGAGATGAAAGATGGAATGAATTGCCAAATCCTGGAAGCCTACAGGACCCCAAGCATTCAAAACCATAATAGACCAACTCCAAGACAAATAATTAAGAAGATAGCCAGAACAAGGACATACAGAACAAAGAGAGAATATTAAAAGCTACGAGAGAAAGTAGGCAGATTACATTCAGGGGTAAACCAATAAAGTTAACGACTGATTTTTTATCACAAACTTTGAAAGCAAGAAGATCCTGGAAAAAAGTATTTCAAACGCTCAAAAATAATGGATTCCAACCAAGAATACTGTATCCAGCAAAATTAAGCTTCAGATTTGACAATGAAATTTAAGTCTTTCATGATAAACAAAAGCTAAAAGAATTCACAGCCAGAACACCAGCAGTGCAAAGCATTTTGAGCAAAATACTACAAGAAGAGGATTTGAAAAGTAATGCCTGAAACTAGCAGCGGGAGGTATCTCAGTAAAGGGAGAGGAAAATAACCAAAAAGTAAAAACTAACCAAAATAAATAAATAAATAAATAAATAAACATGACTGGAAGTACAAATCATATTTCAATTGTAACCTTAAATGTTAATGGCCTAAACTCACCAATCAAGAGACATAAGCTAGTAACCTTGATCAAAAAAGAAAAAAATCCAACAATATGCTGCCTTCAGGAGACTCATATGATAGGTAAAGACATACAGAGGCTGAAATTAAAAGTTTGGGAAAAATCATACCACTCACATGACCCTCGGAAGCAAGCAGGAGTGGCCATACTCATATCGAATAAAATCAACTTCAACCCTACGTTAATCAAAAGGGATAAAGAAGGACACTATATACTGTTAAAAGGAACCTTGCACCAACAATGCATAACCATTATCAATTTGTATGCACCAAACAATTGAGCTGCAACACTCATAAAACGAACTCGCCTCAAGTTCAAGAGTCAAATAAACTACAACACAATAATTATGGGTGACTTCAACACACCGCTCTAGCCATTAGACAGATCCTCTAGACAAAAACTGAATAAAGAAACTATAGAATTCAACAGCAAAATCAGTAACCTAGACTTCACCGACATATATAGAATATATCAACCATCAAAAAGTGGATACACGTTCTTCTCAGTAGCACATGGATCCTACTCAAAGGTAGACCATATATTATGCCATAGGGCAATTATTAGTAAATATAAGGTCGTGGAGATAATACCATGCACCATATCTGATCATAATGGAATGAATCTGGAAATCAATGATAACAGAAGGAAGGAAAAATCCTACATCACATGGAAAATGAACAACATGCTACTGAATGATAAATGGTTTACAGAAGACATAAAGGAGGAGATAAAAAAATTCGTAGAGACAAATGACAATACAGACACAACACACTGGAATCTATGGGACACAATGAAAGCAGTTTTAAGAGGGAAATTCAATTCTTGGAGTTCTTTCCTCAAAAAAAAAAAAAAAGAAAAGAAAAAAACAGCAAATAAATGAACTCACACTACACCTCAAAAACCTAGAAATGGAAGAGCAAAACAACAGCAAATGTAGTAGAAGACAAGAAATAATTAAAATTAGAGCAGAAATCAAGGAAATTGAAACAAAAAAAAACATTGAAAATATTGATAAAACTAAAAGTTGGTTCTTTGAAAAAATAAATAAGATTTATAGACCCTTAGCCATGCTAAGGAAGAGAAGAAAAGAGAGAACTCAAATTACTAACATACGGGATGAAAAAGGCAATATCACAACAGACACTACAGAAATAAGAAGATAATTAGAAAGTATATGGAAAACCTATGTTCCAATAAAATAGATGATAGTGAAGATATCAATAAACTTCTTAAGTCATGCGATCTGCCCAGATTGAGTCAGGAAGACAGACACAATTTAAACAGAACAATAACAAAGGAAGAAATTGAAGAAGCCATCAAAATACTACCAACAAAAAAAAGCCATGGACCGGATGGGTATACAGCAGAGATCTACATAACCTTCAAAAAGGAATTAATACCAATACTTTTCAAGCTATTTCAAAAAATAGAAAAAGAAGAAACTCTTCCAAATTCATTCTATGAGGCCAATATCACCCTGATCCCAAAACCAGACAAAGACACTTCAGAGAAAGAAAACTACAGACCAATATCTCTAATAAACTTGGATGCAAAAATTCTCAATAAAATCTTGGTGAATCGAATACAAAAGCATATCAAAAAAATTATGCACCATGATCATGTAGGATTCATCCCTGGGATTCAAGGCTGGTTCATTATACGGAAATCAATAAATGCTATTCACCACATCAATAGACTTAAAGACAACAACCATATGATCATCTCGATAGATTCAGAAAAAACATTCGACAAAGTTCAACATCCCTTTATGTTGAAAACACTAGAAAAACTAGGGATAACAGGAACTTACCTCAAGATTGCAAAAGCTATATATGATAAACCTCAGGCTGGCATCATCCTAAATTGAGAAAAGCTGAAGGCATGCCCTCTAAAATCTGGAACAAGAGGGATGCCCTCTATCACCACTTCTATTTAATTTAGTTCTTGAAATACTAGGCATAGCAATTAGACAGACAAAAGAAATTAAAGGCATAAAACTAGGAAAAGTAGAACTTAAATTATCGCTATTTGCGGATGACATGATAATATATTTAACAGACCCAAAAGGGTCTACAGAGAAACTGCTAGAGTTAATAAATGAATTCAGCAAAGTGGCAGGATATACAATCAACTCGCATAAATCAAAGGCATTGCTGTATATCAGCAGCAAAACTTCTGAAATGGAAATGAGAAAAACCACTCCATTCAAAATATCCTCAAAGAAAATAAGATAATTGGAAAAACAATTAAATAGTTGGGAAACAACCTAACAAAAGAGGTAAAAGATTTATAAATGAAAACTACAGAACCCTAAAGAGATAGAAGAGATCTTAGAATATGGAAAAATATACCCAATTCATAGATAGGCAGAAATAACATCATCAAAATGGCGATATTACCCAAATTCTCTACAGGTTTAAATTGATGCCAATCAAAATCCCAACGACATTTCCTGTAGAAATGATAAAGCAATTATGAAATTCATATGGAAAAACAAAAGACCCAGAATAGCAACAGCAATTCTAAGCAGGAAGTTTGAATCTGGAGGTATAGCGATACCAGAGTTCAAACTGTACTACAAAGCAATAGTAACAAAAACAGCATGGTACTGGTACCAAAATAGGCAGGTGGACCAATGGAACAGAATAGAGGACACAGAAACCAATCCACAAAATTACAACTTTCTTATATTTGATAAAAGGGGCTAAAAACCTGCAATATACGAAGGATAGCATCTTCAACAAATGGTGCTAAAAAAATTGAAAATCGATATGTAACAAAATGACACTGAATCCCTTTCTCTCGCCAAGCAAGGAAGTTAACTCAAAGTGGATCAAGGAGCTAGATATCAAATCAGAGACACTGCATCTGATAGAAGAAAAAGTTGGCTATTATCTACATACTGTGGGGTCGGGCTCCAAATTCCTTAATAGGACACACATAGCCCAAGAATTAATAACAAGAATAAATTAATGGGACTTACTTAAACTAAAAAGTTGTTTTTTTTCTCAGCAAGAAAAACAATAAGAGAGGTAAATAGAGAACCTACATCCTGGGAACAAATTTTTACCCCTCACACTTCAGATAAAGCCCTAATATCCAAAATATACAAAGAACTCAAAAAATTAAAAAATAAGATAACAAATAACCCAATCAACAAATGAGCCAAGGACCTAAACAGACACTTCACAGAGGAGGACATACAATCAATCAACAAGTACATGAAAAAATGCTCACAATCTCTAGCAGTCAGAGAAATGCAAATCAAAACCACCCTAGGATACCATCTCACTCCAGTAAGATGGGCAGCCATTAGGAAGTCAAAAAACAGTAAGTGTTGGCGAGGATGTGGGGAAAAGGGGACACTTGTACACTGCTGGTGGGACTGTAAATTGGTGCAGCCAATTTGGAAAACAGTATGGAGATTCCTGGGAATGCTGGGAATGGATCCACCATTTGACAAAGATATCACCCTTCTTGGACTATTCTCTGAGCATCTTAAAACAGCGTACTATTGGGATACTGCCACATCAATGATCATAGCGGCACAATTCACAATAGCTAGACTGTGGAACCAACTTAGATGCCCTTCAATAGATGAATGGATAAAAAAATGTGGAATCTACACACAATGGAGTATTACGCAGCACTAAAAAATTACAAAATCATAGAATTTGCAGGGAAATGTATGGCATTAGAGCAGAATATGCTAAGCAAAGCTAGCCAATCCTTAAAAAACAAATGCCAAATGTCTTCTTTGATATAAAGAGAGCAACTAAGAACAGAAAGGGAGGAAGAGCATGAGGAAAAGATTAACATTATACAAAATGAGTGAGGGGAGAGAAAGGGAGAGAGAACAGAAAGCATATGGAAATGGTAGGAAACCCTCAATGATACACAAAATTACACATAATAGGTTGTGAGGGGAAATGGGAGGGAAATAATGGAGAGAATTAAACAACAGCACATGAGGTAGAGAGGGAAGATGGGAGGGGAGGGGAGGGGGGATAGTAGGGGATAGGAAAGGTAGAAGAATACAACAGTCACTAATATGCCATTATGTAAAAATGTGAATGTGTAACCAATGTATTTCTGCAATTCTTATTTGGGGAAAAAAATGGGAGTTCATAATCCAAATGAGAAAAATGTATCAAAGATGATATATCATGAACTTTGTAATGTTTTGAACAACCAATAAAAATAAATAAATAAATAAAGGTTTAAAATTCAGTGGGAAGAAATCAGCTAAAAAAGTGTTGAGATGCATTCATTTTTCTTAGCAGAAACTTTGTTTTGTGTAGTTGTAACTATCACAAATTTATTTTACCAGAAATTTGGCTTTTGAAAATGCACATAAATTGAGATTAAAGGATAATTCACCTACCTTCATGAAAAATTCATAGCATTTCCTATATTTTTCATATTTCATTTTTTTAGTTAATATTTTGTCATGGACCAGGTCTAGCCTTAGGCTATTCTTCCAGAATACTACCTCATCTGAAAAGTTCGTACAATGTGTTGGATTTTTCTTTTCTTCTTTTATTTAATTGTTTCTAGTTAATAATGTGTATTTCTCCTTATCTTTATTTGGACATACATACCCAACTATATCTTTGCATTTTATGTTTTACTGGGGAAGAGACTCATCAAAAGCTTTTTGTTATATGTATTAACAATCAAACATTCAGAGCATGCAATTATTCTTAATTTTGCATGAAAATATCTTTGCACAATTTTTCTTATAAAGATTTAGAATTATTAATAATTTCCCTGCTGTAATAAGTAACTACTTACAAGAAGAATTAAACAATTGACTTTATATCAATTATGAATATGAAAAGTACTAAAATAAATATTTGGCAATTAATACACAATTGATAGAAATTGAAATCACGAGAAAGCCATTTAAAATGTCAGTGCATATGGTCCTTAAATAATAGGTTTTTTAAAAAATTTTTCTCTAATTCATAAGATATATTATGCCATATTATCGCTTAATGTGATATAAAACTTTAAATTATCAGTATAGATAAATAAGAAAGAAACCTGTTTACTTAAATATGTTTAATTGATTTTCACTGTAAGATGTTAATTCTGGAAGACTTGAGAATTAAGAAAGATATGGTCTATATTATATCTAACAGGCTAATCAAAGTACTTTTAAATATAAATATATATATACATTTATATTTGTAATGCATATGCATGAATATAGATACATACATATAATAAATGTATAGTGATATATCTATCAGGTGATTATAATTTTAACGTTTTCTCAAGAAAAAAGAATGACTATAAAAAACAGTCTTAAATTTAAATTTCATAGAAAGATACTGTTTGTAATGACATGAGAGAAAAATTGGTATGGATGGAAAATGAAAAAGGAAGAGAGAGAAGGGGGAAAATGAGGAAGTAAGTGAGTAAAGAAGAGGGAGAGGCATATTCGATGTTAAGAAAAAAGTGGAGGGGCTGGGTTTATGGCTCAGTGGTAACATGATTGTCTAGCATGTGTGAGGCACTGGGTTCTATTCTCAGCACCACATAAAAATAAACAAAATGAAGGTCCATCAACAACTGAAAAACAAAAAATAAAAAAGTAGAAATATTACCAAAATTCCAAGCTTTGTTGAATGTTAAATAAAAAACAATATGTTACATAGCCTTATGTAATTTCTAGACTCCCCAAAATAGTCATTAAATGTTAGATCATTAGTGCTATAACTAAAAATCCATTGTTTCTTCCTCTACATTCTGTGTCATGCTAGTACTAAAATAAATTGTATTATAACACCAAAAAAAAAAAAAGCCAAATCATAATATTTCTACAGTAACTGACCCGAGTTTAACATCAATGCAAGTATATTCCTATGGGACATGATGTGCATTTTGACGTTCATTTTTATTCAACACTGGAACATTACTATTTCTTCAGTTTATGCACATCATAGGATACATATTTCATCCACAATTTAGCAAATTTATACGCATTTGTTTAACTTCAAATCACTTCCTGCTTCAGTACCCATGTATTCCTCCATGTTTCTTGACTGCTCTTTTCATGAGACTTCTTTACAAACACATTATTTTCGATTTCCATTATCATATTTGAAGCAAAACACCCGTCATGATAAACCATAACCCTAATATTACCATTAAATGTATAAGTGGTTGGAAAGAATGATTGTATATCAATATAAGATTTCTTACTTAGTTACAGATATCAATTCAATCCATTATTTAAAGTGGAACCAGTTATATTATTTATTCACAGTATGGTCTATTCATGTATTATCTCTATATTCATAGACACAGGGTACACCTCTTTATACCCCCAATACTAATTTATACGTCTTCAAAATATTGCTCTCAGAAATGGTGGAACAAATACATGTAACCTGATCTACATATACATTTTATCACAGTAATATTCTGAACAGCAAAAAGCAAAGTTCACACTTATGATTGTACCATACCTAAATGGAAAGTGAACATGGATTACTAAAAATATACATGTCCAGGTTGCCTAATGATCTCAAATGAAAATCCTATTGGTGACTACATATTTGTTTCTTTCAAAGATTATATATTCAAACTCAACCCTGTTGAATATGTCTAAAGCTGTCACTCAGTTTACACTTTGAATGATTTTGTAATGTGTCTATTGATATCTGCTTTCCTACATATTTTCCCCAGATCATCATTGTGACTGAATCTTCACATGTGCTATCACTAACATTCACTCTCTAACTGAAACCCTATTGCTAAAAAACTTTGGTCCAAATCCTATATTCACTCTTCTTCCTAAACCTACCTACTGTCTTCCTAATCCTACCGACTATCCCTTTTTGACTGGATGTTCTCTTCTACATTCAATCATCCAAGGTACAAGGTCCTATGCCATTGTATATCGATTTATCTGAGACATCTGTGCAGAACGTAATTCAATGCTAAGTATCCCAATCAAGGACCCAATGACCTTCTGGGCTTCAATTCTTACTTAGATTTCTCTTTTCGTTCATATATTTCACCTCTATATTCTTATAAATATCGCAGGTTCCCAATACCATTGTTCATCGAGCAGAATGGTTCCTAACCAAAATTGAAAATGTTATTAACACTAACCATACACTCTTCCCTCAATCTAACTTTACAGAAAAGCAGTGACAGTGTTGGTCTTACAATTCAGGAATGTATGGGATCTTCCACCTGATGAGAACCTCAAAGGTATGTGCAGAAATGATCCCTGGAGAAGATGTAGGCAGCTATGAAGGACCTGAGAGAGCAAAAGTCATCTTCCATGGAAAACAACCTGGTAGGATGAAGTTTGGTGTCTGAATCAGCCTCTGTCTTCTTAATGTAGAGAAGACGGACCAAACCAGGCCTTATGGAGAGCTGTTCCTGAGAGCCTATGGATTATATCTCATTCTAACTTATGAAAGGGTCACAGGAAGTAGGGGCAGCCTCCATCTAAAGGGACCATAAGAAGCAACTGTTAAAACAAAGTGGTTGCCAAGGCAGTGACCTCATTCAGTTCCTGAAGGAAGTGACCTCACCTCACTTCCTTGGTGTTGGAACTCTCGGAACTTGGGATCCAGGAAGCCAGGCACCCCGAGCCAGTCCCAGTCCCAGTCCCAGTTGTCTCACTTGTTTGGATTTACCAAGGACAGGGTCAGTCTTTCTTGGTACCTACTGATTTGAAGATGTCCAAATGCCAGAAGAGCTCTGAAGAGGGGCCTTTCCTGAGAAAGAAGGTAGTGGCTCACCGCTGGTTCCTGTCAACTTCACAGAGTTGGCCAAGGAGACCAGATCTGAGAGAAGACAGGCCATTTCGGAGGAACATAGTATGGCCCAGCAGTCAGAGAACACTCCGAATAGTAACAGACCTACTTGGGGGAAGGAGGTGCCTTTGTGGGTGTGGTTGTGGGTTTGTGGTTTGGTCTCATGTTCTGAGAATAAGTTTTTTCAGATATCAGCTCCGGAGCCCAGGAATTAGTTCTCATTGGGGCTAAGGTTCCCCATCAGCGAGATTTGAAATTGGCGCTGGCTGCATTGTTAACAAGGGCGGGGACTTTTCACGCCACTGCAGAAAAGAAGAAGGTAGGAAGAAGAAGTCCTTAGGCGCCATGTTGGGGTTTTTCTCTGGGGTATGGCTGCCATTTATACTTTTCCTAACATTCCTCCATTTTTGTTTTTTAAGAAATTGGGGTGTTGTTTGTCATTTCTGGCTGATTCCTGCTGTGTAGGGGTGCTGTGGGGCCTAGAAAGGGAAGTGGACGAATGCTCGGGGGGCAGGTCTTGGGATATCATGGCAGCCAGAAATAAAACCCAGTGGTATAGATAGCTACTTCAGTAGGAGTAAAGTCTATGAAAGTTCCCTGATGCCACAAGTTGTCGATGGCATGAAACCAGTCCTGGATGGAGGAGATTGTTGGTATCAGCCACTGGTCCTGTAACAGAGACTCAAGAAAATACTGGAAGCGTTGCCTGGACATGGCGTCACCAGCACCTGAAGAAGATCAGAGCGAATAAAAACAGAATGAAGATAAAAATTAAAGCAAAGGTCAATTTTTGGCAGAAGTTCCATGTTGGGGGACTGACATAGAAGAGGCCAAGGGCCATGAGGAAGCTTAGAATGTCATAAAGACTCATGAATCCAGGATGGCAGATTAGGAGGTTCTCCAAGCTCGTTGCCTCCCGCTGTCTGATGTACGTTGCATTCCATCGTGCCTGGTAGTGAGCTTCATCACGGAGTGAACTGTTCTCTTGGAGATGTTAGGGGTTCATCGGTCATCAGAGGCTGGTAGTGCCTAAGCAAAAGCTGGTTGACATTTTGATTAAAAATTTTTTGCAGTTGGGTTTGAAGGAACTTCATTATGCATGGCAAGAGAGCACAAAAAGGGAGCATCCCAATAAGGGGCCCCAAGATAGGTAGTAAGTACATGGCAAGATAGGATTGGAAGAACCCTGTTATGGGATTGGAGGAGCTAGGTTTGAGCAATTTGGTCGATAATTCCTGCAATTTAACAACATTTTTTTCTATCAGCCCAGATTCATTAACATAATAGCAACATTCCTCTCTGAGGAATAGGCATGTACCCCCTTTTTCTGCAGTGAGAAGATCAATTGCCCTTTGGTTCTGTAAAGCCACGTGTGCCAATGAAGTAACCTGGCGCTGCAAGGAGCCCAGAGACTCAGCAGTGGTATCGAGTGCTTCCTGCAGTTTTTGTTGCAGGTCATTGGATGCCCATAGAACATGACCTATAGCTCCACCAGAGAGTCCGAGACCCGCCACTGAGGTTGTTAAAGTGAGGCCTACAAGAACCGGCAGAAAGACTGCCCTACGGGTTCGGGAAGGTAGGGCCAACTGTCGGAATTCGGTGGGAGTATACAAAGACAGCTGATTAACTACAGTAACCAAGAAACAGGTGCCAGAGACATTGATCGTTGAGGTACTTAAAGACCCATTACACCAGAGGAAATTTCCAGGTTGCATAAACGCAGGGCTCGATTGGGTGCTTAAGCTTAAGGAACAAATTGGTAAAGGATTCATTATTGGCAGGTGGAAACAGATGAAAGCAAATAAAGCATTGGTGGAATAACTTTCCCACAGTGGGATACGTGTCACATGTAGGGGTTGTCCTTTCTTAGAGAAATTGTAGGTTTTTGCTGAAATATTTCCTGCCGCTAATGGGACTGCTGCTAGAAGTGGACGACTAATTGAAGCACAGAGAAAGCACTGAGAAGGAGGCACAGAAAGAGGGGTGGATTTTAATAATTGAAGAGTTTGGTGTAACAAATTGAGCCATGTGTCAGGGGGACCTGAGGGGGTTGAAGGGTCTGAATCCTTTTTGGATGAGCTATGGATAAGATCTCAAAGTTTTGATTCTGACTCCTTAATGTGTTCGACTACCTGGATGGTTGCCTTAGGTGGCATAATCAGGGTGCTGCCAACAGTCATCCACATTGTGGGTCTGGCTGAGGTTGTCCGAGCATAGACAGCAAACTCAACATAGCCCCAACGTTTGGCCTTGGGGTCAGGTATATCTAAAGTATACCATCCATTGTTATCAGATGAAGAGCCTTTATGCCACTTTAGGTAACTAGATATCCACCCTTTTGGGTAACCAAGTGAGTGGTAAGAATAGCTACCATGTTCATCATGGAACCTGCATGACCAATAGGGGCACCCATTATATATCTCAGGCCACCAATGACAATAGTCTTTTGTTTGATCAAAAAGGAAGCAAATGAAAGGCCAGTTCCAGCTACCAGGGACGAAGGTCCTTGACGGTGACAATTTTAGGGAAATAGAGGTGGAATTGTGGATGAAGCAAGTAGTTGTATCCACTGCACCGACCTTCTGCATGCCATGTTCTGAGTACCGTTCCTGAAGAGTGAATAAATACATGGTAGGAGAGGTGGGTAAAGACCAGTCCCGATAGAGTACAGAAAATAAGCAGAGCACAAAAAAACAAGCAGTTACAGAAGATTAGGGTGTTGGGAGAGCTCATTGTGACTTTTTTAAGAGGAATTGGGCTGCATGGAACACCGTGTGAGCTGCAACTTAAATGGGTGAGATGAGTGTGGAGAGCAGGAGTTAAGGGGAGGTTCAGGAGGTGATTCTTGGAGTTCCTCTGGGTGGTCCTGTCGTCAGCAGGTGGGACCTCCTGGTGATATGGCTTCAACCTAGAAATGTGAATCCAGGGAGTGAGACGGTTGTCTGGTAAGGAGAGTTTGGCGGCAGTGGGGTTACAGAGAATGACAGGATAGGGGCATTTCCATTTTGGGGCAAGAGTCCCTTTCTCCTCTGGGGTATTATAATAGACTAGACTCCCAGGTGTTATGGGAGGAGTGTTTGGAGAGGACACTGGGTCCGGATGAAGCCAGTCCTGATATTTCCAGATATTCGAGCAGAGATGATATAAAAGAGGCAAAGACAAATCTCGGGTGAGAGATCCTTGTGAAATGACCAACCCAGGGGGTATAAGAGGTCTTCCATACATTATCTCAAAGGGAGACAGTAAAGATGGTTTTTAGGGAGAGCTCTCATTCGAAGCAAATCCAAGGGAAGGAGTTTGACCCAGTCTAAGTTTAATTCCATTGTCAATTTGGTAAGGACTTCCTTTAGAGTACGATTTACCCTTTCCACTTTCCCTGAAGCTTGGGAGTAATATGGACAGTGGGAATGCCACTTGAAGGAGAGGGCTTGAGAGACCTTTTGTGTGATCCTAGAAATAAACTCAGGGCCATTGTCATATTGTAGAGAAGTGGGCATACCAAACCTGGGGATGATGTCTGTCAGTAAGATTAAAGCTACAGTGGAAGCCGTTTTATTGGAAGTGGGAAATGCCTCAATCCAACCAGAGAAAGTGTCCACAAAGACAAGGAGGTATTTAGTGTGCCATACTGTGAGCATGTTTGTGAAGTCTACCTGCCAGTCAGCAGTGGGAATGTGTCCCCGGGCTTGGTGGGAAGGGAAAGGTTTGGGCCTTAAAGGAGTATAAGTGTTGGTCCACTGACAGATCTGACAATTAGAGGCTATATTCTGTAGCATGGCTTTGTCAGAGAGGGTGAGCGAGAAGAAGCTCTGTAAAAAGAGGGTCAAAGACTGAGAATTGGAAAGGAATAGATTATGAAGGAACTTGAAGAGATTCTTGTTCTTACTGGAAGAAGTAGGGGCTTCAGATGAGCTGTATAAAGTGGCCATTATATGTCCCCCAGGGGGTCCATCATTGGAAGTGGTAGCAGCCATTTGTGCCACCTGGTCAGCTTTGGCATTGCCCTCAGTGATAAGAGAGAAGTCCTTCTGATTAGACCTACAATGGACAACTCCCACCTAGGTGGGTAAGTGGGAGGCCTCTATCAGATTTGTTATAAGAGCCGAATTAGTGATCACATTACCTTTGGTGGTAAGTAGGCCTCGCTCCTTTTATATTGCAGGATGGGATAAGATATGGAAGACATATTTTGAATCAGTATAAAGGGTGAGGGATTTGCCTTGTGCTAGAAGGCTGGCACGAGTGGCTACTATAAGTTCAGACTGCTGGTTGGTAGTTCCTGAAGGCAGAGCTTTGGCCTCTATAATCTCAGTGGCTGATACTACAGCGTATCCAAAGTAATGAGTGCCGTTCTGCCATCAGCAAACCAGATAAGGTCAGGCTTGGCTAGTAGTCACTCAGAAATGGAAGAATGACAGGGGAGGAAATCATCTAAGGTTTCCAACCAATTATGAGTTGGTGTGTTAGACGTGGGAGTCATTGGGAGCAGTGAGGCAGGGTTCTGTGCAGAGCAGGGAAGGAAAGTAATATTAGGGTTTTCCAGAAAGGAAGTGAGGAGCGACAGAAATCTGGATGGAGGAAGGGTTTGAAAGCCCTTATAAGCTAAAAGATCCTTCAAGTGATGTGGGGAGTGGATAGTTAAAGGGGCCCCAAAAGTAAGCTTAGAGGCTTCTTTGTGTAAAATTTGTCCAGCAGCCAGAGCTCTTAAGCAAGGGGCCCACTCACGGATGGTAGGGTCAAGTTGCTTGGACAAATATGCCACAGGTGCAAATGTAGGCCCATAGTTTTGACCTAAGACCCCAAGTTCTTGCCTCCCATTTTCATGGACATATACATGAAATGGTCTTGAAAGATCAGGAAGGTGAAGGGCAGGTGCCTTTAAGACAAGTTGCTGAAGCCTGCGCAAGTTGTAGTTTGGGAAGGAGGCAAGAGATTCACTAGGGGGTCCCTTTGCTAGGTCATACAGGATTTGTAAAGAAGAGAATAATTTGGGATCCAGGCCCTAAAATAACCTGCTAGTCCTAGGAATGATAGTATTTTGGCTTTTGTATGGGGCACTGGAAGATAAGAGAGAAGTTGCCTCCTATCCAGTGTTATTTCCTTTTTTCTGGGTGTAAGGCAAAAACCAAGATAGGTGACAGAAGACTGGGAAACATGGGCCTTGTGGGGAGACTCCCTATTTCCCTTGTCTGCTAGGAAATTAAGAAGCTGAGCAGTGTGGGATTGAGAGTGTTCCCAGAGGGACTACATAGAAGAAGGTTATCGACATATTGAAGGAGAGTAGAGTCAGGACAGGTCGGGTGAAAGGATGTGAGGTCCTGGGCAAGAACTTGGCCAAAGAGATGGGGGCTATCCCTGAATCCCTGTGGGAGGACAGTCCAGGTAAGCTGATGAGAATGGCGGGTGTGAGAGTCAGTGCAAGTAAAAGCAAAGATATACTGAGATTCTGAGAACAAGGGAATAGAAAAGAACGCATGTTTTAAACTTAGGACCAAGAAGTGGGTAATAGTGGCAGGGATCTGAGAGAAAAGGGTGTAAGGGTTGGACACTAGCGGGTGGATGGGGACCACAGAGGAGTTGACAAGGGGAAGGTCTAGAACCAGCCTGTAGGACACGTTAGGTTTCTTTACTGCCAGAATGGGGGTGTTGAAAGGAGAGTGTGTAGGCCTAAGATACCCCTTTCATAATAAATCCTGGATGATGGGTTCTAATCCGAGGAAGGCTGTGGTTGTGAGTGGATATCATGGTTGACTAATATATCTTGAAGGGTCCCGTAAGACAATATGAATAGGACTGCATTTAGCCATAAAGGGTGTAGTTGTGTCCCAAAACTCAGGGTTAACTGGTTTAGATAGTCGTGGGAGAGTGCATGAAGGAGGTGTATCTGCCCCTAGGAACATCATGAGGAAATGAGAGGTAGGAGAGGTGTGGGGTGATATGTGAATGGTGACTTTTAATAGTGAGAGTATGTCCCTTTCCAGAAGGGGAATGGGGCAATGGCTCATAACGAGAAAGGAGTGAGTGAAGGAAAAAAGGGATTTTGAGGGAAAATACGTTTACCTCCTACCACGACAATAGGAATTTTTGAGGGTGTGGTAGGACCCCAATACTCCCTCAAGACTGAAAAAGTGGCACCAATATCCAAGAGGAAGGTGATGAAGCGTCCATCCACCAGGAAGGTGACCCTAGGCTCTTGATTCTTGATGGTAATAGTCTGGAGGGAAGGCCCAGGGCTCCATCAATCCTCCTCTGCCAAGCCCAGGAGAGGCTGGGGTTGCCGGGTGGCTGAACAACCTCCCTTCCGGGTTGTTGGGCAGTCTGCCCCCCAGTGTCTCCTTTGATGGCATGTTGGGCAGGGGTTTTACAGTGTTCTTGGCGAAGGACAATCCTTACCACATTTGAAGAAAGCTCCAGGGGGTGTCACATTGGGACGGCATGGTGATGGCCTTCTCTGAATGACCTGGGCCAACATTTGGAATTTGGCATTTTCAGCTCTCTGCCTATGGCAATCACTTTCATCCTCTCTACCATGAAAAACCTTTAAAGCGACAGCGAGGATTTTGGTCTGAGGAGTAGCAGGGCCCTGTTCAAGCTTTTTAAGCTTGGCTTTAATGTCAGAGTATTTTTGGGCCAGAACATATGTCATTAAGACATGACGGCCATCAGGGGTTTCTGGGTCGAGTTACGTGCACTGTTGAAGGGCCTTGGTTAGTCTATCCAGGAATTCTGAAGGTGTTTCCTCCTTCCTTTGAATGACCTCCTGCACCTTTTTAAAGTTAACAGCCTTGCGGGTGGCCTTTTTCAGGCCCGCCAAGAGGCAGGATGTAAAAAGGTCATGAGTCTGTAAGCCTTCAGGGGTGTTGTAATCCCATAGGGGATCCTGCTCTGGGACAGCATGAGGGCCCGTGGGGTGGTTAGGATTGGTCCTATGATTTTCATCAGCATGGGCTTGGACTAGCTCCCAGACCCATTGCCTTACCTCGGGGAGATGTGTATTGGCCAAGAGCATGTATATGTCATGAAGAGTGAGGCTATATGCTTGCAGGACCCATTGAAACTCCCGTATGTAAGTGGTGGGTTTAGTGGTGATTGAGCCTAACTTCCTCTCTAGCTGAGTAATGTCTGACCTGGAGAAGAGCACGTGGACTCTGATGACACCCTCAGGACCAGCTACCTCACGAAGGGGTGCGATTGTCTTAGGGGTGGGAAGGAGTCCTTTAGACCTGGTAACAGGAGGACTGAAAGAGGCAGGCGGTGGACAGGAAGGAGAGGAAGGGGAAGGGAGTGTCTCTTTGGAAGAGGAGGAGGTAGAGCAGGCAGAAGAGGATGGAGGGGAGGGGGATAAAATGGAAGGCTGAGGATCCATGGAATCAGGCAGAGGATGAGGAGGGTATAGCAGAAGAGAAGGGGCAGATGGGGCTGGGGATAAGGTGGGGGTTCATCTGTTGGGTCGAATGAGGAAGAATCTGTGAAGTCAGAAGTAGAAGTAGGGGAAGAGAGGGGATTGCAAGCAAGGAGGACCTGAGGGGGAGGGCAGGAGGAGCAGAGACAAGGTGCTGTGTGGGAAGGCTAAAACCTTCAATACAGGAAATCTTCCTCCACTTTTTCAGACGCTGCAGTAGTTAAAAAGGTCCCGGGGGAGGTTTGGATCTAAGGATCCTTCTTGGACTGATCCCCTCATGGAAACCTCAAGCCACAGGTTATGATGAGTGTCTATATGGAAGAAGATGAGGGCCTTGTGGGAGTGCTTTGGTTTTAATTGTGGTCATTTGTGTGGTGGTTGGAAGTGATGACTGGGTCTACCTCGGCTTGAACTCTGGTGTGATTCCCCTTAGAGTCTGAGTTCTGGAACTGATCTCAGAGAAATATTGCCATGAACTGTGTTCAGATTTTAGGAGGCCACACATGGGATTCGCCCTTGGAAACTGAGATCAAGGACAGAGTGGCTTTCCACAGAGACTTGGAATCTCAGCTAGGATATCATATGATTTTATTCTGAAAGATTTGGCAGCCATAGTTGAGAGTCAGAAGACCCATGGACGTCACATTGAAGACCTCAATGGGCCTGGCTTCATGTGACCTTTTGAAGACTCTATGGGAAGACTTGCCTGTGAGAGTTCTCCAGAGCTTTCATTGAAATGAGCTTCCTCACCATTTAATGGTTCCTGAATGAACTGAAACCCACAGTGTCTCCAACTTCATCCATGAAAAAAAGCTAGATAAATACAATGAAATTTTTGAAATTCCAATAATCAGGTGGCACTGGAGAACCTTTGGATGTCTTGTTGCTGATCATGAGTGTACGAGAGAATGCCAAGATTGACCGGGTTTCATGAAAATGGTGTAGAACAAAGATGCCAGTAAGTTGGAGCCTGCTGGGTAGTGGGCCTATTGCAGTGGTGGGCAGGTGTGTGATAATATATCTGTGGTGTGGCCATGAGGATTTGCCATTGCCTTCCAAATGGCTTGTGACTGACATTGTGCATCCAGCAGACCCTTCTATGTAAAGGCATCTTCTTACATGGAGAGGTTCCAGGGCAAAGTTCAGAGTCAGATTTCTATGGACAAGGGGGCAAGCTCTGTGAGATATAACCTGGTTGTTGCATTCTCCTGCAGACCCTGACACACCACAAGTGACTGAACTCCTTCCAAAACTGGGTCCCAGTTGAACTCATTGTATTTCATGCAGCAAATAACAACCTCCAGTGCAGCAGCAAGAAACACCACGAAAAGTGGAGGATGAACAAATAGCTTCACAGTCCACACGGGAAGACACTTAGCACCCAGTGGCCACAGTTTACCTAAAAAGAGAAAATTCAGCACTGCTGCCTTATGTTCATTCGAATACAAGAAACCATGTCCTCCAGGTCACATAGATTCAAACCCAGCTTTGATGGTCTCACTAGAAAGGAAGCTAAAGCTCCTTACAACAACATATGTTTCAAGTGCCCAACCTCAGAGGAAGTTCCTCAAGAAGTCTTTAGGCCGGTAGAGCTCCATGTTTTTGGAGTGTTAACTGTTAGACAAGGACACAAGAAAAGACCACTGACTCTAATTAAAATCAAATTAAATTAATCTTATTATTTCCACCTTTCATGCTGCCTCCCCTCCCAAAACAGCCGGAACAGGACAGCAACCCCAGCTTTCCTACAGCCCAGCTTTATAGCCCAGAAAGTTACACAAAAGGGGTGTTACAGATAACAGAACTCTGACAAGCATCACACTAATGGTAGTTTAGATTTTTTTTGCTGTCCCTACATCAGAATTCAGAGGACCATTAGAGCCTCAGAGAGGGATGTTGTCTGGCCAGAGAAGGCAAATATTTATGATGTGTCACTAAAGTTTCAGAGAGGGCTGCTATCTGGTCAGAGAGCTGGGCATGCATGAGTTCAAGGCACGGGCAGGCATTTCAAGCAGGTTCAGAACTTGCAGTAATTTATGGTAAAGCCAAAATTATCTTTTCATGGCTTTGTGGCAAGATGGCTCCCAATTTTAATAAAAGATCAGGTTGGGTCTATCATTTCCCCCTTTTCTCTGTGTCCCTTTCAAATCTTTAATAGATTAGGGGAAGAGCACTGAGGAAATTTTAATCCCTCAGGTAAGATTCTCCAAATTTTTAGAACTCACCCAAAACCGATCTCCCTGATTTTACCTGACTTAATTAATTACTTATATTGATAGTCTATTTATCTTTCTCTTCATTGTTGTAAGAAGAGTGGCGTCAATCATTATTTCTTCTTCTGACCTGAGACAGGGTGAAGTGAGTGGGCGTGAGGGACATGAGTTGCCTTTTATAAGTCAGTTGGGGGACATGAGTTGCCTTTTAGAAGTCAGTTCGGATTGAAGTCTGGTTGGGGAAGAACAGGTTGTAAAGTCATCTGGGGATGGGTTCTTCTATGAGAGAAACAAAAACCATGAGTACTGAATAAATGTTGCAGCAGCTGGAACATGTCACTGTATGGAAGTTCCCTCACCAGTCTTTAATATCCCCAGTTATCAGGACTATCAAATTAATATTTAACTTTTAGTGTTACAGTTGTCCCTCCCCGTAAGATACAGTTTAACAATTTAATGTCATCTGATCTTGTAAAATCCTTTTTTTTGTATGACCTCTATGTCTAATAGAGAAACCTTTAATTCTGTTACTCAGGGCTGGATAATCGTACTAGCAAACACCAAGCCTACTGTGTAGGTTAGGAATATCTGCAGGCCTTAAATTAGAAATTTCTGCCTGTGGCAGCTCTTCTTGATAGTCTCTTTTTATAAGTATCAGGCATTCCTGTCTGAGAATCCTTCTTTGTAGCCTCCAGTCTTACTTATTTTGGGAGGCTAAAATAAAATGCATACCTTAAAATATTATTATTATTATTATTATTATTTTTTTTTTTATTATATTATTATTATTTAAAATGCCCAGGAATGGCTGTATTTTGGTCTTAACTGTCTTTCCAAAGTGTTTAAGATGAAGCAGTCAAACGGACTTTTTTTTCTATCTATTGTTAACAGTCAGCTGAGCTTTATGGGAGTCAATTCTGGAAAAACGAGAGCAGATTTTCAATTCTGCTAGTGCCATTTGCGCTAGGTGGGTCCAGGTCTTGCTTGACCATTTGGCTTCCCTCAGAAGCATCAGGGATATCTCCTTTCTCTGATGACTCTCGTAACAAATGCACTGATTGGCTTTCTGTTCTCCAGTGGTCTCATTAATCTCCCTGATCAGGAGGTTATGTGTCTCAGAGTTGAAAAGCTCTTTAGAGAAGTCCCCTGTTCCCTGGATTCAGATTGACTCAGAGGGTAAGAGCCAAAATATTGGTTTTCTTGGCCCTTTTCATTTAACTTTAATTTTAAATCCTAATCTTAAACATCCAGCAAATAAATTTTAACAGCCTTATATTAAGAGTACTGGACTTTAATGTCTATAACTTTATAATTATCTTTTAATTAATTGGGATCTGTATTATTCTGTCTGTATTGTAGGTGATGACTTATTATCTTGAATAAACCCATGTTGTGTTCTTAAAGAAACTAACAGGGAATCTTTAGATCACTTATAAGAAAATTTCAAAATAAAATTAACAAAAGTAATAATACTTAGTTCGTGTAATAGCTACCCTAAATTTTTTGGCTGAGTATTACTTTATATCCCCTGTTTTAGATCCTAGGAATCTTGACATTTTTTAGGTTTTTAACATAACTTTAAAGAAATATTATCTGACCTACTGGTTTCGTAGTCATTCTCACATATAGTAAAATGGGACACACAGCCTTATCTCAGGTAAGGCAGGGCTCTTTATAAATCTTAACTATTTTAGTTCTAAAGCTGATCTTTATTTTTAAATATCATTTGACAAAGTTTACATAAATTGCGGTCTCATGAACATTAGCTAACACCATATGATATCACATTTAAAACATGAATTAAAGAAAGCCTGAAAGTTTTCAACTTTTACATAGATTAGGCTCTCATTAACTTAAAAATACATTTAAATTGTTCCACAATGTAAAAAGTAACATGAAACTTTACATATCTTATTGATATCAGGTAAATAAACCTCCAATATATTTTTTTTACCATACAACTTCAGAACACCAGCTTGATATAATGCTCTTTTAAAGTTTCTACCTTACAGACTTGCATACCTGTAAGATATGAAAACATTAATAGCATCACAATTACATTGATGTTTCTACATTAACCAAGTTTACCTTTTAAAGAAATGGCAGTACAGTGCTCTAAAATAACAGTTCTGATTTAATAAGTTGTTTAATTTTTATGGTTCCTTGCTCTAGAAAAAATAAAACTTAATAAACACAATGTTATGGGTAAACTTATGTTTCAAAAAATTTTTGTCTCATTAACACATGACTGATTTTTAAAATCTTATATAGAGTTTAGTAAAAACTCATGCAGACCTTAGTAAATGAATCAGATATCTAACAAAAGTACTCACGAATGAGTAATCCCATATCAAATTTACTTTACTTATTTATCAAAATATTAGAGAAATGTATTGAACAGTGTAAACCATTTTTATGTTGAAGAAAATGTCCTAGAACCAAGGCACATTAGACGTTTTGTAGATATTAATATTTTATTAGATTTTTGAACACCTAGAAAAATTTGTAAGCTTAAATTTAAAAACATTTATTTTTATCTGTTTATCCAATTTAAATTGAAACATTTAAACCACGTGAACTAAAGATCTTTGGATCCACTTTTTAAAATTTGTTTTTATGAGCGCTCTTTTTATGAGCGCTCCTTATATATGTTAATTTGTGTATCATATATATGATATACGAACATATGTATATATAGACAGACAACACATAACAAAATTGTACACACATAATAATAGTAAAGGCCTTGTAGTTTTTCGCAGGTTAAATCTTTATTGCAATGTTTCAAAAAGTCCACAGTTGATCAAAGATAGAACTGATCAGAAAAACATTAACCTAGGTCTGCATGCTCAGAATCATGAGCTCAAAAAGAAAATACAGAATCTAAGGAAAAAAATAAGAGTCCTAGAAAAAACGACTGGCCAGTAATTAGTAAATACCATACAATTTACTTTTTTTTTTTCGTTAGGCATCAAATCAGTCTCCTACTAAGCTTGCAGGCTTCTTTCATTTGCATTTCAACATAAGTCATGGATGAGGTCTGGAAGGAGCAGGAAAAAACTGCTATTCTGAGCAGACACCTCAGGCCTATGGAATTTTAACCATAATTTTCAGGTTCGGGTGTTGAAAATTATGATACAAGTTTAAGATACAATTCACAAAATTTTATGTCTTTACATCTTATTTTGTCAACAGATACCATACTATGGTTTACTATCCTTGTCCAAATTAATGCACTGGTACACACAGTGACATTTTCCCTGGCTACCGAAATCAAAATTGGTTAAAAAAAAAAAAAAAAGACTGAATGATTGGGAAGTTACTTGCCAATTGGAAGTAGAGTTCTTCAGTTTTCCATCCTAAGTATTTAAGTTCTGTGGCATGAATTACCTGAAATCTTAAACTAAACAATTACCTAAACCCGACTTTTAACTGCAAGATTGTGCAATGCTTCAAAAACCCATTCAGATACCATTTTGTTATGATAAAACATCATCATTTAGACACACATTCAGCTAAGATCATTCCCAAGAAAAATTTTATAATATCAACACATTATTGCACATGTCTTAAAGGACCAGAAAAAAAGACACAAGACAGACAGAAAGGAGGTAGAGACTATGGTTGCCAGACAGAATCCTTTAAACCAGAGCAGATAAGAGAAAAATCTACTACACCAGTGGCACCATAAAAATCTACTACACCAGTGGCACCATGGGGGGGACCAGATGTTTTAACAGAGGGGCAACCTGAAATGGAAAATAAAGTGTCTATATGGTGACTTTAATGAATTTAGTGTCCCCTTTTTCTTTTTCTCTTTTTTAACAAGACAGAGGTGGCGTAATTCTTACAGTGCACGGAAGGAAGGAGGGTATTCCCTGAATCAACAGGGCTTTGGCAGCTGCTGGGGGTCCCTCAGTCCCTCCTTTTACTTACAGGATTAGCTCCTCTGGTTCAGTTCCACCCCAAGCAAGCTCCATCTCCTAACATTTCAGTAGACAGCTCTCACAAAGTTCTGGGGCGGAGGGGGGATACCAAATTTGTAACTTAAAGTTCGGTTCCTGACCTAGAAGCCAATTTACACCAATTAAATAATGAGGAATGGGTTCTGAGAAAAAGAAAAGGGGAGGTTAATTGCTTTGCTAACAAAGGAGAAACACAGGGGACTCTGCCAAATTTTGTGACTCTCTTGATCTGGAGGGACAAGGGGTTTTAAAGGAGTTTCACTTGTTAACCTGGGAGATACTCAGTTCTTAGGTCCCCAGCAGGCATTGCCCTCTGCAATGGGTGTGCTCCAGGCAGCCAGCTATGGGCTTCTATCATCCTGCTTAACAAAGGGGGGTAAAGTTCATTGCAGTTCCTTAAAACACAGTTCAAACGGGTGTCAGGCTTACTCTCTTTATTACCCATTTTCACGTCCAATATCCTTAAGTTTTTACCACTGAAATCACACAACAAAATGAACAAAAGCAAACAAACAAACAAAAAAATAGAACGCAGAACAAAACACACACACACACACACACACACACACACACACACACAAAGAAAAACAGAAACCCGGTGCCTAAACAGAAAAACAGTGGTACAGTGCAAGATCTTGCTAAAGCTCCAGGGTACGAGCGCGTGCGTGCCCGTGGGCACCTCTCTACACTTCCAGAGGAATTTCCTACAGAACAGAACAGAGGACAGAATGATTCTTGTTACTGTCCTGGACAGGAGTATATGTGAGTCTCCCCAGGCCACATCTCTGTCATCAGAAGAGATCTCCCTTAACCGGATATCAGATGTTATAAAGGCGCCACTTACCTATGGAGGCCTCCTCCATCAGGTGCTTGCTAATAGTTTTAGTGCGGAGGTTCACTGCAATGCTCCCGGGACTAAAGGCTCTCTTCCTAATATAGAGAAGATGGACCAAACCAGGCCTGAGTGGAGAGCTGTTCCTTGGTGCCTATGGTTTATATACCATTCTAATTTGTGAAAGTGCCACAGAAAGTAGGGTCAGCCTCCTTCTCATGGTACGCTTGGAAGCAACTGTTTGGACAAAGTGGTTGCAAAGGCAGTGACCTCATTCAGTTCCTGAAGGATGCGACCTCACCTCACTTCCTTGGTAATGGAACTCTCTGAACTTGGGATCCAGGAAGCCAGGCACAGAGAGCCAATCCCCGTCCCAGTCCCAGTGGTCTCACTTGCTTCGATTTAGCAAGGACAGAGTCAGTCTTTCTTGGTACCTACTGATGTGAGGATGGCCAAATGCCAGGAAAACTCTGAAGAGGGGCCTTTTTTGAAAAAGCAGGTAGTGGCTCACAGCTGGCTCCTGACCACTTCACAGAGTTGGACAAGGAGACCAGATCTGAGACAGGACAGGCCATATTGGGGGAACACAGTATGGCCCAGCAGTCAGAGGACACTCCGGAGAGTGAGAGACCTACTTGGGGGAAGGAGGTGCCTTTGTGGATGTGGATGTGTGCTTGTGGTTTTGTCTCATGTTCAGAGAATAGGTAGGAAAGTCGGTTTGTTTGGTTTGGAGTGAACTGTTTCTAGTAAGTTGTTGGACAAGGCGAGTGTTTCTATGTCTGTGTAACCCACTGTGTCCGTGGTTGTAGACGTTAGAAAAGAGAATGCATCAATGGATGTTTCCTGTCTATTAGAAAGCTTCCCAGCATTCATCCTGCCCAACTAATGAATGCTCTAGGGCTTGCCTTATCAATGGGCAACACCGGCTATCTTCCTAAGTTCCTGTTTTCTTCCTGAATTCTGGCCACTCTCCAGAATAGACTCATGCTTTTGTGTCCACGATATGTAGCACCTCCAAGCACTGTGACATGGACATGTACTGGATAGCTGAAGGAATTGGCAAGAATCTCAGAAAACTCAGATACCAGTGTGACCAGGATAGTCTCAGTGGAGAAACCCTGCAATTGGCCTTTTGATTACCTATTGTTCTGTTGCCCTGAATGTCAGGAAGGTCTTTGCCTCAGGCCACGCCTTAGAGATTCCAGAAGAAAACAGTTTTCAAACGGAAATGAGTGGGCATCACCTGTGGCTGTTTGCTTAATTGCTTTGGAAAGGGATGTGTCTGAATCAGCCCCTTGGCCCTGTGTGAGCCTAGAGCTTAGATTCTTAGCACCTGATGGATCATAAGAAAGATCCCATGTGTGGATCCAAATCAAAATGACCAAAAATCAGTCATTGTGGATGAAGTCTCTCGCATTCCTCCGTTAGGTTCTATACCTCCCTCAAGTGAGAATAGGGATACAATGGGTCAAATGAGTTATTCAAAGCCCTGCAGATGCTAGCCCATAGGTTCTTGGGTTTTCTTATGAATCCAATTCAAATAAAGAATCTAAACCGACAGTCAGTAGGCCTCAATTTGGAGAACAGAGCTGTGTTAACGGCAGGCATATTTGATCACTCCTGGATCACAGGAAGGGTGTCCAGGCCACCCTGACTTTTGGTAAATGAGGGGAAAGGGAGCTTATTTGGGACACTGTCTTGTGCTGCGCCTCTCATGGAATCCTCCTGCCAGAAGTTATGATGAGTGTCTATATGGAAGAAGATGAGTGTCATGTGAGAGTGTTTTGGTTTTAACTGCGGTCATTTGTGTGGAAGTTGGAAGAGATAACTGGGTCCAACTTGGCTTGCACTTTGGTGTGATTCTGCTTAGAGACTGTGTTTTGGAACTGACCTCCGAGAAGGTACAAGGTCCTATGACATTGTATATCCATATTTCTGCGACATCTCTACAGAACGTAATTCAATGCTAAGTATACCAATCAAGGGCCAAATGAACTTCTGGACTTCAAATCTTACCTAGATTTCTGTTTTCATACTTATATTGAAAGGTTAATAAAATAGATACTTGTCACTTCCTGTTTTTCTGTATGCTTAACAAAACACCGTTGTAATCTTGAGAACTGTTTACTATTCTTGTTCCCAGAATGTGCTGTCCCCAACTGCCAAATTGCAGAATGTACTCCATCAACCAGTTGCACGCAAACTGCCCACTTGCCATTACCCATCAATAAATTTCTCTCCCTGCCCTCTCCAAGGAAAATATATAAGCATTTCTTAAGCTTTTCTCAGGGCTCTCTGCTCTGTTCAAGTGATCTCTAAGCCCTTCATGCCGGACTCCCAATAAACCCTTTGCTGTTGCATGAGACAGTCTCTTGGTGGTCTCTGCCACAGATGCTCGCCCAACCTTTACATCTGGTGGCCCTAGCGAGATCCGGCAACTGCAGACAAAATACCCCCAACGGGCTCCTCTGGGGGTAAATAAGACCCACCTTTCTTGTTTCAGGCTTCAGGTTAGGGTATGGCAAAATGGCTATTGGTAAAGAGCGTGAGCTCTCTCCCATGGTGGCTGACACACATGCCACAGAGCCACAGACCATGTCCCTGGGATATAGACTCGGGAAATCGAGGAACAATAGTCTCCTCGACTCAGTGATATTTTGTTTCTGATTCGGTATTGCCAGCCCTTCAGGTTTTGCCGACTAGTCAGTCCTGGTCTCAGTATTGGACGTCCATTGCCTGTCTTTATTGTCTTGTCTTGTCTGTGTTGTGTGTCGTTGCTTTCACTGTCTGTGTATATTTTATTATGGGACAGATCATTTCAATGCCTCTGTCCCTGACCCTTGATCACTGGACCAAATTCTGCTTAAGGGCTCAGAATCTTTCTTTTTCAGTAAAACGCCAGACCTGGCAGATTCTGTGTCACAGAATGACCCACCATTGCAGTCGGATGGCTCCTAGAAGGATCTTTGTACTTCGCACTTATTTGAAAAGTCCGAGATATTGTCTTTCACCAGGGGCCACATAGACATCCAGATCAACAGCCATATATCTTAACTTGTCAGTACCTCTACAAATCTCCTCCTCCATGGGTCAAGCCTTTCCTTGTCCCTGCACCTGCTCCTACTCCTTCCCCCACAATTCTATCTCTCAAACTCTCTGCTCCTCCTCCTCCACCCTCTGTTCTCCTTGAGTCTCAAGACTCTACTGGACTCTCCTCCCCCTCCTTATCATCTGCCCTCGTCTCCCAACCCCCAACACCCTCTAAGTGATTCCCCTTCTGCTGACTCAGCCTCTCCACCATTCGAGGAAGCTAGGCTGGCCCAGTGCCATCAAGATGACTGTCCCGCAGCACAGACAGCCCCTCCTTCCCTGGAGGAAGCTGGCCCGGCTAAAAGAACTCAGAGAACTCACCGACGTTTTCACACCTGCCTACTTGGGGTGACTGTCAACACCACCTAGCGACTCTCTTCATGACAGAGCAATGAGAGAAAAATCTCCTGGAATGTAGAAAAAATATCCTCAGACCTGATGGGCGACCAACACAACTTCCCAACATAATGAAAGCTGGCTTCTCCTTAAACCTATTCAACAGGGACCCCAACACGTTGGAAGATAGGGAGCATCTGTTCAATTATTGCCAGGCTCTAACAGCGGGTCTCCAAGGGACCGCTGGGTGACCAACTAATTTGGCCATGGTAAGAGAAATTATTCAAAGGCCTGATGAATCTCCCTTTATGTTTCTAGAGAGAATCATGGAGGCATATAAGAGATATACTTCTTTCGATCCTCAGGCAGCGGATTAAAAGGCATCTGTCATGATGGCCTTAATTGAGCAAGCTGCCATGGATATTAAAAAAAAATTTAAAAGAGAGATTTAGTCAAAGAAGCCAAGAAAGTATACTATAAGAGAGAAACAGGAAGAAAGAAAGGGAGCAAACAGAGGATGAGAGAAGCAAAAGACAGACTAAGGCATTGACTAAGGTCCTGATCACAACAAGAAAGAGGCCAGAAATTAAGACACAGGGTGACAGGAAGGGCCCATGCCAGAGGCCACCCCTGGCCTCAGATCAGTGTGCCTACTCTAAAGAAAAAGGATACTGGGCCATAGAGTTCCCTATAAAGAGACAGCCACGCCAGCTGGCCATTCTGACTCTGGAGGATGACTAAGAAAGTCGGGGCTCAGATCCCTTCCCCTAGCTCAGGGTAACTTTTGAAGTGGAGGGGACTCCAGTAAACTTTGAAGTAAATACAGGAGCAGTATACTCAGCCCTTAAGGCCCCATTGGGCCCTCTATCAAATAAAAGGTCTCTAGTTCAAAGGGCTGATGACAGTAAATATCGGGCTTAGACAACTAAGAGGACCATGGACCTGGGGAAAGAAAAAATCCATCACTCCTTCCTAGTAAGACCAGAATGCCCACACCCATTGATGGGCAGAGATCTGCTCACTAAGCTCTGGGCCAAAATAACTTTTAACCCTGAAGGCCCCCAAATGAAATTTGTAAATCCTTCAGTAAAACTCCTATAGTCACCGCTTTAACTATATTAGTAGAAGATGAACGTCCACTCTTCACACCCCCCAAGACTGATCAAACAAGCAAGCTACCCCAAAAATGGATAACAGATTACCCAGATGCCTGGGCAAAAACTGCGGTGTTAGGTCTGGCCGTGAAACAACCTCCAATAACAGTGGAGTTAAAAACCTCAGTCTCCCCAATCAATGTCAAATAATATCCTCTAAGCAAAAAAACTAAAGGTGGGATAAGGCCCCATATTCAGAAATATCTGGCCTTAGGCGTCCTAAGGCCCTATCAATCGGCCTGGAACACTCCCCTGCTACTAGAAAAAAAAAAAAAGCCAGGAACCGGGGACTATCGCCCCATTAAAGAGCTAAGAGAGATCAACAAAAGAGTGCAGGACATTCACCCCACGGTACCTAATCTGTACAATCTGCTTAGCACTCTGAACCCTGAGCGGAAATTATATACTGTTCTGAACTTAAAAGATGCTTTCTTTTGCTTGCCTCTGCATAAAGATAGTCAGTTGCTGTTTGCTTTCAGGTGGGTAGACCCAGAAACCAAAACGTCTGGTCAACTAACTTGTACTATACTCCCACAGGGGTTTAAAAACTCCCCCACTCTCGTTGATGAAGCCCTCCACAGAGATCTCAACAACTTCAGAACTACGCACCCTGAAGTTACCCAGCTTCAATATGTGGATGACCTGCTACTGGCAGCCAACACCAAGGAAAACTGTGAGTCTGGGACCCAAGCACTATTATATGAGCTTGCTCAACTCGGGTATAGAGTTTCGGCCAAAAAGGCCCAAATTTGCTAGCATAAAGTAATCTTCCTGGGCTATTCCCTTAGGGGCAGTAAACGATGGCTCACTGAGCCCAGAAAACAAACCATTGTGTAGATACCACCCCCATCTTACAGCAGACAACTCAGAGAATTTCTTGGGACTGCTGGCTTTTGCAGGTTATGGATACCTGGGTTTGCGTCCTTAGCTGCTCCTTTATACTGCTGTTAAAGGAAGATGCCCAATTCCAATGGAACCCTGAGTACCAGGAAGTTTTTGATAACATCTAAGGACACTGACACTGAACACCTCAACTTCACTGAGCTCAGCCTGCAATTACAGCAAGCCCTACACTACGTTAAAAATGCACATCAACTCACTCACCTTGGTTCAAAGAAACTGCAGGCATTACTGTAGGATTAAGAACAGAGTTCTCCACTAACCAACTCACAGCGAAAGGAAATAACTGAACGGGTAACAAAAGCCTGTCGGATCCGTCAATTGGGTAATGCTTACCCTTCCAAGTTTCCTAGAGGAAAGCACCTACGAGGAACCAGACCAGGACAATTCTGGGAAGTGGAGATTAATGAAATTAAGCCAGCAAGGTATGGACTTAAATATCTCCTAGTCTTTGTAGATACATTTTCAGGATGGATTGAAGCCTTACACACACACACACACACAAAAAAACAAACAAACAAAAAAAAAAACCGGCGCAAATGGTTTTCAAGAAGATCCTGAAAGATATTTTTCCAAGATCCGATCTGCCTAATGGACTGATAATGGACTGGTGTTCATGGCCCAGGTAAGTCAGGTGTTAACCAGGACCCTGTGGATTAATTGGAAGTTACATTATGCTTATATATCCCAGAACTCAGGACAGGTAGAAAAAATAAATAGAACCATTAAAGAGACCTTAACGGCCCCCTTAGGGATCTGGTGGCTATCTCTCCACCCAGACATTTTTCAGCTCTGTAGAGGTCTTTCCTTTTGAGATATACCTGATGAAGAGGATCTCACTAAAATTTCATTAAATCCCTTCCATACCATAGATAATTGAAACAAACATTATGGATGCAGGGACACGCGAGCCAGATGCAGGTTGGCTAGCCTATATTACTATGTATGCCCGGCAGACTATCAAAGTGACAAACAGCCATGGCTTTTTGGGGGAAAAGCCGACTTCTTGTGTAAGTCATGGGGATGTGAGCATACAGGGGCTCCCTGGTGGAACCCAAACTCCTCATCAAATTCAGTACACAGCATTGGCCATATTACCAATTAGACAACCAAAAACTATGGCCCCCAGAGGGTTCTCTAGATCTTCAAATTCTGCATGACATTTTTAACTTTGGCAAGTGCTCAAAAGGGGGAAATTCCCCTATGTGGAATCCTTTTTCCTCCTGCGCTCACATCCTGTATATGCTTCCCCAATAGTTCCTCACACTCAGCCTTCTGCTCTAGACTCTCTGCTTTCACTCCCACCTCAGCAACCTGATTTCTCCCCTCCAATTACTAGATCAAAAACCCAAACCTCCGCTGGATCTCAGAACATTGCCCCCTTGCTGAGGAAGCAGGTACCGAGGTACCCCTCCACCCACTCACTCCTCTCTTTTCCTGTCAGTGTCTGCACTAGGTCCCACCAAGTCCTCTAGCAAGCTTAGCCAAAGCTCAAACCAGCTGAGAAGAGCCCTCAGACCCCTATCCAAGATGTAATGAAAATGACCTTTAAAGTTGATTTGTCATCACTGAAAACAGGTTCTAAGAATTTAAAGTCCCTCACAGGCTTTTTGGAATACTCACTCCCGTCTTCCCCTCTGCTCTACCTGTTCTACTGCTCAAGTTTTGTTCTATGAAAATCCCAAACCCCTTTCCCATTATTCTTTGGCATCTCTCCTTCCTCATTCTCAGATCCACAGAGCTGCTCTCAGCATCGCCTTCCCTGTCATCCCCCTCTGTACCAGGTCCACAGAAATGTCTTAAATGACCTTCTCCAGAAGTCTTCACCAAGGCTTACTTTAGGTCTTTCAGCAAAAGAGTCCCTCTGAAAAAGTTCAATGGAGATAAACTTCCACTCTTCGTGTTGCCCTGTTCTACTTGGCCACTGGCTGGAAAAATCACCACCCCTAAGCTAGACATCGCCTTACCAGTTTTTCACAAAATATGTGAACAAGGACTCTGGCCTTGAGCTGGGGCTTCACAGAGATGGCTACATTTCTAAGATAAAAACGTTACCAACTGGGCTCCATGGTGACAGCTGGCAAGGAGGAAAAAAAAAAGAGACAAAAAAGCTCTCCCGTTCCAAGGTGTCCTTGAAAAGTTAACGTGCACAGAACAGAGGAAAAAAAACAGAAACAAAAACTGATTTGTGTAAATTTCTGCAGACTGTGAACTTCTGAGCCCCTTCCCTTACATGTTGGGTACAAATACTAAAACTACCAAAACTTGGGGTTCAGTGGATTAATTGATTACAACAGAAGCAATGCCCTCTAAATACGGATGCAACCAAATAAAACTGCTTTCCTGTCTTTGGTGCTATCTTAGGTGCCTTTCCTTGTCCATCCCTACAACAGTATAATTCTATACACTTTAACATTATTTATGTTTTCATAAAATGGTCAATAGATGCAATTAATTATGTAATGATGCAGATGTTTTCGAGAGTGCTCTATCAGGATGCAGGTTCATTTAAAGATCAAATAGGGGGGCATACAACCCGGTTCCACCAGGAACCTGTATCCCTCACTTTAGCCATCCTATTAGGAATAATAGTTGCTAAAGGGGTGGGCACAGGAACAAATGCCCTAGTCCATGAGACACACCAAAGACACAATTAGAAGCAGAAATAGACCAAAGCTTAAAGACATTAAAAACCGCATCACAGCTTTACAGGAATTGTAACCTCTCTCTCTCTGAAGTTGTTTACAGAGCAGGCGAGTGTTGGCCCTCCTCTTCATGAGAGAAGGGTGCCTTTTTGCTTGCACTGAGGAAAGAATGATGTTTTTATGCCGACAATACTGGAGTTGTAAAAGAATCTATGAGTAAATTAAGAAAACGACTTGAAGAGGGTCAAAGAAAGACAGAGGCCCCCAAAAGGAGGTTTGAGTCTTGGTTCACATAGTCCACCTGGTTAACTACGCTTTTATCCACCCAGGCTGGTCCATTAATAATTCTCATATTATTGTTAACTGTAGGACCCTGTTTGCTCAACCATGTAGTTTCTTTTCTCACCCAAATTGAACCTGTTATTAACCCTAACCATACACTGTTCTCTCAATCTAATTTTACAGAAGAGCGGGGACAGAGTTGGTCTTAAAATACAGCAATATAGAGGATCTTCCACCTGCTGAGAACCTCAAAGGTCCATGAAGAAATGATCCCTGGAGAAGATGTAGTCAACTATGAAGGACCTGAGAGAGCAAAAGTCTTCCATGGCAAACAACCTGCTCATGATGAAGGGATGTGTCTGAATCAGCCACTCTCTTCTTAATGTAGAGAAGATGGACCAAAGCAGGGATGTGTTGAGAGCTTCTCCTGCGTGCCAATGGTTGACATACCATTCTAACTTGTGAAAGTGTCACAGAAAGTAGGGGCAGCCTCCTTCTCATGGGAACCTTAGAAGCAACTGTTAGGACAAAGTTGTTGCCAAGGCAGTGACCAAATTCAGTTGCTAAAGGAAGTGACCTCACCTAACTTCTATGGTGATAGAACTCTCTGAACTTGGAATCCAGGAAGCCTGGCACCCAGAGCCAGTCCCGGTCCCAGTCCCAGTTGTCAAACTTATTTTGATTTACCAAGGACAGACTCAGTCTTTCTTGGGACCTACTGATGTGAGGATGGCCAAATGCAAGAAAAGCTATGGAGAGGGGGATTTCCTGAGAAAGCAGGCATTGACTCACCACTTGATCCTGAAAACTTCACAGAGTTGGCCAAGAAGACCAGATTTGAGACAGAACAGGCCATTTCTGGGAACATAGTATGGCCCACCAGTCAGAGGACTCTCCGGATAGTCACAGACCTACATGGGGGAAGGAGGTGCCTTTGTGATGTGGGTGTGAGTTTGTGGTTTTTGTCTCATGTTCTGAGAATAGGTATGAAAGAAGGTTTGTTTTGTTTGGAGTGAACGGTTTCTAGTAAGTCGTTTGACAACGCGAGTGTTTCTATGTCAGTGTATCCCACTGCGCCCGTGGTTGTAGACATTAGAAGAGAGAATGCATCAATGAATATGTCCTGTCAGGTAGAAAGCTTCCCAGCATTCATCCTTCCCAATTAATTAATGGACTGCAGCTTGCCTTATTGATGGGCAACACCTACTATCTTCCTAAGATCCTGTTTTCTTCCTGAATTCTGGCCACTCTCCAGAATAGGCTCATGGTTTTGTGTTTAAGATATGTACAACCACGAAGCTCTGTGAAATGACCATGTACTAGATAGCTAAAGGGAATGGCGAGCATCTCAGAAAACTCAGATATCAGTGTGATCAGTAAAGTCTCAGTGGAGAAACCATGCTTGGGGCCTTTTGCTTACCTTTTCTTCTGTTGCCCTGAATGTCAGGAAGGTCTTTTCCGCAGGCCACCACTTTGTGAAGCCTGAAGAAAACAGTTTTCAAATGGAAATGAATGGGTATTACCTGTGGTTCCTTGCTTAATTGTTTTGGAGAGGATGTGTCTGAATCAGCCTATTTGCCCTGTGTGAGGCTGTGGCTTAGTTTCTCACCTTCTGATGGATATAAAGAAAGATCCCATGTGTACATCCAAAACCAAAATGGCCAAAGAGCAGTCCTTGTGGATGAAGTCTCTCGCCTTCCTCTGTAACTTTCCTGAACTCCATCAAGTCAGAATAGGGATCCTTTGGGTAAAATGAGATCTTCAGAGCTCTGCAGAGGCTAGCCCATGGTTGCTTGGGTTTTCTCAAGACTCCAATTCACATAAAGAATCCAAACCCCACAGTCAGTTGACCTCAAATTGAAGAAGTGGAGCAGTATTAATGGGAGGCCTATTTGATCTCTCCTGGTTCACAAGAAGGGTGTCCATGCCACCCTGAATTAGGCAATTTAGGTGCAAGAGACCTTATTTGGGACACGGACTTGAGCTGTCCCCCTCATGGAAAACTCTAGCCAGAGGTTATTATGTGTGTTGGAGTCTTTTAATTTAAATTGTGGTCATTTGGGTGGCGGTTAGAAGAGATGACTTGGTCCACATGTGCTTGAACTCTGGTGTGATTCCCTTAGAGACTGAGTTCTGCAACTGAACTCAGAGAAGTATTGCCATGAATAGTGTTGAGGTTTCAGAAAGCCAGGCATGAGTGTCGCCCTTGGAAACTGAGTTCTAGGCCCAGGGTGGCTTTCCACAGAGCACTGGGCCTCTCAGCCAGGATACCACATGATTTTATTCTGAAAGACTTGGCACCCATCATTGAGAGTCAAAACTCATATGGACCTCACATTGTAGAGCTAAATGAGCTAAACATCATGTGATCTTTTCACCACTCTTTGGGAAGCCTTACCTGTGAGTGTTCTCCAGAGCTTTCATTGAAATGAGCTTCCTAACCATCTAATGGTTCCTGAATGAATTGAAACTCACAGTGCCTCCAACTTCATCCTTGAAAAATGGCTAGATAAATACCATGAAATTTTTGAAATTCCCATCACCAGGTGGCACTGGAGAACCTTTGGATGACATGTTGCTGATCATGAATGTTCCAGACAGTGTCTTGTTTTACTGGGTTTCATGTAAATGGTGTAGAACAGAGATGTCAGTAAGTTGGACTCTGTTGAGTAGTGGGCCTAGAGCAGTGTTGGGCAGGTATGTGATAAAACATCTGTGTGGGGCCATTTGGATCTGCCATTGGCTTCCAAATGGCTTGTGACTGATATGGCGCAGCCAGCAGAACCTTCCGTGTAAAGGCAACTTGTTATATGGAGAGATTTCAGGACATTGTTCAGAATCAGGTTGCTATGGTCAAGGGGTCAAGCTATGTGGGATAGAAGCCTGGTTCTTGTATAATCCTGCAGACCCTGACCCACCACACGTGACAGAACTCCCTCTTGCACTTTGTCCCAGGTGAACTCCCTGTATTTCGTGAAGCAAATACCAAACTCCCAGTGCAGCAGGAAGAAACGCCACGAAATGGAGGATGACCATATGGCTTCACAGTCCACACGGGGAGACACTAAGCGCCCAGTGGCCACAGTTTACCTACAAAGAGAGAATTCAGCACTGCTGCCTCGTGTTCATTGTAAAATAAGAAACTTTGTCCTCCTGGTCACATAGATGCAGACCCAGCTTTGAGGGTCTCACTACAAAGGAAGCTTAACTCGTGACAACAACCTATATTTCAGTGCCCAACCTCAGTGGCAGTTTCTCAAAAAGTTTTAGGCAAGCAGAGCTCCATGTTTGTGGAGTGTGTACTTTGTCCTTATTTTTGGAAACTCCTATACCACCTCCAAGTTTGTGCACTCTTGAGCATTTTCCATTCCAGAAATGTAATCACAGATTTTGTAACTCTTCTTCTCTAATTGTGTCTTACTTGGGGCGAAGGTAATGTCAAGGCATGGTTCTGGATGAGAGTGGGAAGATTTGTTGTAGCACATATTTGCATACACATTGGATTAATTTTCCTATTTTCCATTCGAAATTCTGAATCCCTGACACTAACACATATTCTACTAGACTCTGACTACTAATTCTAACATGATGGAGAAAAATAACCCAAACAGTATATAAGTACATGCAGTTCAGAGTTCGACTTCCCTTTTGCATGATAAAGGGTAGGTGTTATAAATCTAGTCAATTTTTAATTGAAATAGTTCTCGATGTGTTTTCAAAGGTAACAAATATGTGAACTACTGTCTCCCATTCTCTGGAGCCTATTCAGCACATGTATTTTTATATGCACAAATAGAATCCTGCATGGTATCACACGTACATTCTTGTGAATTACATGACATAGCAGATACAAAGTGTGAGAAGTGATCACTCCTCCTAAACCCTGTTGGAACTGAAAATTCAACCTATGGGTGAGCTTCCCAGTAGAACAACATAATACATAAACCCATGTTCAGTAAAATGAATGTTTTTGCATCTTTATGATATATATTTCATGATGAATTTCGATTGGCATATATATTGCTACTTATTAATGTCTATGTTTGTGTGTGTGTGTGTGTGTGTGTGTGTGTGTGTGTGTATATATATATATATATATATATATATATATATATATATTTATACTCTCCAGATTTTTAAAAATATGAAATATATGTGTCTTATATACAATCCCTAAATTCATTCATGTTCATGTATGTGGATTAATAATCAACTTTTCACAAGATTATTCTTAGAAATATTCATCCACCCGAAATACATATTTGTTTCCTAGTACTGAAAACTAACTTCAGTGAAAGGTGCATACAAATCCTAATATGTCTACATTAACTAACCCAGTTTAACATCAATGCATGTAGGTTACTATGGAACATGATGTGTATTTTGACGTTAATTTTTATTCCACACTGGTACATTACTATTTCTTCAGTTTATGTACATCATAGAATATATATTTGATTCACTAGTTGGCAAATTTATAGGCATTTGTTTCACTTTCAATCACTTCCTGCTCCAGAACACATGTATTCCTCTATGTTTCTTTACTGGTCTATTCATGAGACTTTTTTCCAAATATATTATTTTTGATTTCCATAATCAATTTTGAAACAAAACTCACAAACCCTTCATGATAAACCATAACCCTAAGATGATCATTAGATATATAACTGGTTGGAATGAATGATTGTATATCAATATAACATTTCTTATATATTTTCAGATATCTATTCAATCCATTATTTAAAGTGGATCCAGTTATATTATTTATTCACAGTATGGTCTATTCATGCATTATGTGTATATTCATAGAAATAGGGTACACCTCTTTGTACGACCATACTAATTTATAAGTCTTCAAAATATTGCTCCAAGAAATGGTGGAAGAAATACTCATGTCACCTGATCTACATACACATTTTATCACAGAAATATTCTGGACACCAAAAGCAAAGGTCACACTTACAATTGTACCAAAGCCTAAATAGAAAGTGAGCATGGATTACTAAAAACATCCATGTCCAGGTTGCCTAATGCTCTCAAATATCAATCCTATTGGTGACTACATATTTATTTCTTCCTAATATTATATATTCAACCTCAAACCTGTTGAAAATGTCTAACCCTATCACACACTTTATACTTTGCTTGATTTCCTAATGTCTCTATTGATATCTGCTTTCCTACATGTTTTCCCCAGTTCATCATTGTGACTGACTCTTCACATGTACTGACATTTACATACACTCTCTACCCGAAACCCTATTGCTAAAGAACTTTTGGTCCAAATCCTATACTCACTCTTCTTTCTAAACCTACCGACTACCTTCCTAATCCTACCGATTATCGCTTTTTGACTGGATGTTCTCTTCAACATTCAATCATCCAAAGTACAAGGTCCGATTCCAGTGTATATTGATTTATTTGAGACATCTGTGCAGCACATAACTCAAAGCTAAGTATCCCACTCAAGTCCCCAATGCCCTTCTGGGCTTCAAATCTTACCTAGATTTCTGCTTTCATAGTTATATTTCACATATATACTCTTGTAAATACCACAGGTTGCCAATGCCATTATTCATCCTGCAGAATGATTTGTAACCCAAATCGAACCTATTATTAACCCTAACCATACACTCTTCTTTCAATACAACTTACAGAAGAGCAGGGACACAGTGGGTCTTACAATATAGGAATGTAGATTATCTTCCACCTGCTGAGAACCTAAAAGATCCATGGAGAAATGATCCTTGGAGAATATGTAGGCAGCTATGTAGGACCTGAGAGAGCAATAGTCATCTTCCATGGCAAACAACCTGGTCAGGAAGAATTGATGTGTCTGAATCAGCCTCTGCCTTCTTAAAGTAGAGAAGATGGACCTATGCAGGCCTGTGTGGAGAGCTGTTCCTGGGTGCCTATGGTTGATATACCATTCTAACTTCTGAATGTGTCACAGGATGTTGGGGCAGATTCCATCTCATAGGAACCTTGGAAGCAACTGTTAGGACAAAGTGGTTACCAAGACAGTGACCATATTCAGTTCCTGAAAGAAGTGACCTCACTTCACTTCCTTGGTGATGGAATTCTCTGAACTTGGGATCCCGGAAGCCAGGCACCCAGAGTCAGTCTCACTCCGAGTCCCAGTGGGCTAACTTATTTGTTTTTCCCAAAGACATAGTCAGTCTTTCTTGGTACCTACTGATGTGAGGATGGCCAAATTCCAGCAGAGCTCGGAAGAGGGGCCTTTCCTGAGAAAGTAGGTAGTGGCAAACCACTGGCTCCTGACAACTTCACAGAATTGGCCAAGGAGACCAGATCTGAAACAGGACAGGCCATTTTTTGGGGAACATAATATGGCCCACCAGTCAGAAGACACTTCGGATAATCACAGACCTACTTGGGTGAAAGAATCGCCTTTGCTGTTGTAGGTGTGAGTTTGTGGTTTTTTCTGATGTTCTGAGAATAGCTAGGAAAGGTGGTTTATTTGGCTTGGAGTGGACTATTTCTAGTAAGTCCTTTGACATGGTGAGTGTTTCTCTGTCTGTGTATCCCAGTGTATCCGTTGTTGTAGACATTAGAAAAGAGAATGCATCAATGGAAACGTTGTCTCTAGTTGAAAGCTTCCCCACATTCTTACTGCCCAATTGATGAATGGACTGCAGCTTGCCTTATGGATGGGCAACATCTACTATCTTCTTAAGTTCCTGTTTTCTTCGTGTTTTCCAGCCACTCTCCAGAATAGGCTCATGGTTTTGAGTCCCAGATATGTTACACCACAGGGCTCTGTGACATGGCCATGTACTGGATAGCTTAAGGGAATGGGAGCATCTCAGAAAACTCAGATATCAGTGTGACCAGTAATGTCTCAGTGGAGAAACCCTTCTTTGGGCCATTTGCTTACTTCTGTTTCTATTATCCTGAATATCAGGAAAGTCTTTGCCTCAGGCCACCCAGTTGTGTAGCATTAAAAAGACTGTTTTCATATGGAAATGAATGGACATCACCTGTGGCTCTTTGCTTAATTGCTTTGGAATGGAATGTGTCTGAATCAACCTCTTGTCCTTGAATGAGGTTGTGGCTTAGATTCTCAGCATCTATGGATCTAAAGAAAGATCCCATGTGGTTCCAAAACCAAAATGACCAAAAGAGAAGTCATTGTGGATGAATATTTTTGCCTTCTTGTTTTAGGTTCCTGACCTCCATCAAGTGAGAATAGGGATCCTTAGGGTCAAATGAGTCTTTGAAATCCCTGCAGAGGCTAGCCCACATGTGCTTGGGTTTTCTCATGACTCCAAATCACATCAAGAATTTATAGGCTTCAGCCAGTAGGCCTCAAATTGGAGAAGCGGAACACTTTAACAGCAGGAATATTTGATCACTCCTGGTTCACAGGAATAGTGTTCAGGCCACCATGTTTTTAGGCAAATGAGGGGCAAGTGAGCTTATTTTGGACACTACCTTGTGCTCATTGAAACCTCCAGCTAGAGGTAATGATGAGTGTCTACAAGGAAAAAGATTATGGCCCTGTGGGAGTGATTTCATTTTAATTTTGGTCATTTTTGTGGCAGTTGGAAGGGATGACTGGGTCCACCTGGGCTTGAAATCTGGTATGATTTACCCTTAGAGACTGAGTTCTGGAACTGACCTCAGAGAAGTATTGCCATGAATTGTGTTGGGATTTTAGGAGGCCACGCATGAGACTCACTCTTGGAAACTGAGATCTTGGCCCAGGGTGGCTTTCCACAGAGGCCTGGGAATCTCAGCCAGGATATCACATGATTTTATTCTGAAAGACTTGGTAGCCATAGTTGAGATTCAAAACACACATGGACCTCACATTGTAGACGTCAATTGGCCTGGCTTCATGTGACCTGTTGGCAACTCTTTGAGAAGCCTTGACTTTAAAGTTCTCCAGAGCATTCATTGAAATGAGCTTTCTCAACACTTAACGGTTCCTGAATGAATTGAAACCCACAGTGCCTGTAACTTCATCCTTGAAAAATTGCTAGATAAATACCATAAAAGTTTTGAAATTCCCATGACCAGGTGGCACTGCAGAAACTTTGGATGTCCTGTTGCTGATCATGTGTATACCAGACAGTGCCTTGTTTGACTGGGTTTCATGAAAATGGTGTAGAATACGAGATGCCAGGAATTTGGAGCCTGGTGAGTAGTGGGCCTAGAGTAGTGGTGGGCAGGTATGTGATGAAACATCAAGGTGGGGCCATGTGGATCGGCTATCGGCTTACAAATGGCTTGTGACTGATATGGCTCAGCCCCCATTCCCTTGTAGGTAAAGGCATCTTGTTATGTGGAGAGGTTTCAGGGCAATGTTCATAATCAGGTTGCTATGGTTATTGGGACAAGCTATGTGGGATAGAAGACTGGTTGGTACATTCTCCTGCAGACGCTAACCCACCCCACGTGACAGAACACGCTCCAGCACTGTATCCCAGATGAACTTCTTATATTGTGTGAAGCAAGTACCAAATTCCCAGTGTAGCAGCAAGACACACCAGGAAAAGTGGAGGATGATCAAATGTCTTCACAGTCCCCACCGGGAGACACTTAGCCTCCAGTGGACATAGTTTACCTACAAAGAGAAAATTGAGCACTGCTGCCTCATGTTCATTGGAAAATAAGAAATCATGTCTTCCAGGTCACATAGAAGCAGACCCAGCTTTTATGGTCTCACTACAAAGGAAGCCAAAGCTCATGACAACAACATATATTTCAAGTGCCCAACCTCAGAGGCAGTATTCCAAGAAGTCTTAGGCCAGCAGAGCTCTTTGTTTGTGGAGTGTTTACCCTGTCCTTTACTTTTGGAAACGCCTCTACCACCTCCAAGGTTGTGAACTCCCGAGGATATTCCATTCCATATATGTATTCATAGATTTTCACACTTTTCTACTATAATTGTGTCTTACTTGGGTGAAGGTAATGTCAAGGCATTGTTCTGGATATGAGTGAGAAGATTTTTGTGTAGCACATATTTACATACACTTTGGATTCATTTTTCAATTTTCCATTTGAAATACTGAATCCCTGACACTAACCCATACCCTACTAGACTCTGACTAATGATCCTAATATGATGGTGAAAAATAACCCAAAAAGAAAAGAAATACAAGCAGTTCAGAGGAGGCATGGTGTATAGTTGGAATTGCCTTTTGCATTATATTTTGTAGGAGTTATAAATCTAGTTAATTTTTTTGTGAAATAGTTCTACATGTGTTTTTAAAATTATCAAATATATGAATCCCTGTCTCCCTTTCTCTGTAGCCTATTCAGCACATGTATTTTTATATGCACATATAGAATCCTACCTGATATCACTCGTATACACTTGTGAGGTGGCTGAATTGGCAGATGCAAATTGAGAGAAGAGATCACTCCTCCTAAACGCTGTTGGAACTGAAAATTCAACCTATGGGTGAGCATCCTAGTTGAATAACATTATACATAATTTCATGTTCAGTAAAATTAATATTTTTCAATCTGTGGATTATATATATTTCATGATGAATTTCTATTGGCATATATATCGCTACTTTTTTTTATTGGTTGCTCAAAACATTACAAAGCTCTTGACATATCATATTTCATACATTAGATTCAAGTGGAGTATGAACTCCCATTTTTACTCCAAATACAGATTGCAGAATCACATCAGTTACACATCCATATTTTTACATAATGCCCTATTAGTTACTGTTGTATTCTGCTACCTTTCCTATACTCTACTATACCCCCTCCCTTCTCTTCCCATCTTTTCTCTCTACCATACCTACTGTAATTCATTTCTCTCCTTGTTTATGTTCCCACAACCTCTTATATGTAATTTTGTGTAACAATAAGTGTCTCTCTCCATTACCATGCAATTTCCCTCTTCTCTCCCTTTCCCTCCCACCTCATGTTTCTGCTTAATGTTAATCTTTTCTTCATGCTCTTCCTCCCTGCTCTGTTCTTAGTTGCTCTCATTATATCAAAGAAGACATTTGGTATTTGTTTTTTAGGGATTGGCTAGATTCACTAAGCATAATCTGCTCTAGTGCCATGCATTTCCCTGCAAATTCCATTATTTTGGCATATTTTAGTGCTGCGTAATCCTCCATAGTATATAAAAGTCACATTTTTTTATTCATTCATCTATTGAAGGGCATCTGGGTTGGTTCCACAGTGTAGCAATTGTGAATTGTGCTGCTATGAAAATTGATGTGGCAGTATCCCTGTAGTACGCTCTTTTAAGGTCTTCAGGGAATAGTCCAAGAAGGGCAATAGCTGGGTCAAATGGTGCTTCCATTCCAAGCTTTCACAGGAGTCTCCATACTGCTTTCCAAATTGGCTGCACCAGTTTCAGTCCCACCAGCAATGTACGAGAGTACCCTTTTCCCCACATCCTCACCAGCACTTGTTGTTGTTTGACTTCATTATGGCTGCCAATCTCACTGGATTGAGATGGTATTTTAGGGTGGTTTTTATTTGCATTTCTCTTACTGCTAGAAATGGAGAGCATTTTTTCATGTACTTGTTAATTGATTCTATGTCCTCCTCTGAGAAGTTTCTGTTCAGGTCCTTGGCCCATTGGGTTATTGGTTATCTTATTGTATAATTTTCTGAGTTATTTGTATACTTTGTATACTCTAGATATTAGGGCTCCATGTGAAGGGTGAGGACTAAAAATTTGTTCCCATGATGTAGGCTCCATATTTACCTCTCTAATTGTTTCTCTTTCTGAGAAAAAAAAAATTCAGTTTAAGTAAGTCCCATTTCTTGATTCTTGTTATTAACTCTTGTTTTATGGGTGTCCTATTAAGGAATTCAGAGCCTGACCACACAATATGTAGATCGGAGCCAACTTTTTCTTCTATCAGACGCAGAGACTCTGATTTGAATCTAGCTCCTTGATCCACTTTGAGTTAACTTTTGTGCATGGCGAGAGGAGGGGATTCAGTTTCATTTTGTTGCATATGGATTTTCAGTTTACCAAACACCATTTGATAAAGATGCTATCCTTCCTCCATTGCAGGCCATTAGCTCCTTTATCAAATATAAGATAGTTGTAGCTTTTTGGATTAGTCTCTGTGTCCTCCATTCTGTACCATTGGTCCACCCACCTGTTTTCGTACAAGTACCATGCTGTTTTTATTATGATTGCTCTGTAATATAGTTTGAAATCTGGTATCGCTATACTGCCTGATTCACACTTCCTGCTTAGAATTGCTTTTGCTATTCTGGGTCTTTTATTTTTCCATTTGAATTTTATGATTGCTTTATCTATTTCTACAAAAAATTCCTTTGGGATTTTGATTGGCATTGCATTAAACCTATAGAGAACTTTTGGTAATATCGCCATATTGATGATGTTAGTTCTGGCTATCCATGAACGGGGTATATTTTTCCATCTTCTAAGATCTTATTCTATTTCTATTTTTAGGGTTCTGTAGTTTGCATTATATAAATCTTTCACCTCTTTTGTTAGGTTGATTCCCAAGTATTTAATTATTTTGAGGAAATTGGGAATGCAGTGTTTGGACTCATTTTTGTTTCAGAAGATTTGTCGCTAATGTACAGAAATGCCTTTGATTTATGCATGTTGATTTTGTATTCTGCCACATTGCTGCATTCATTTATTAGTTCTAGTAGTTTTTTCTGTAGACCCTTTTGGGTCTTCTATGAATAGAATCATGTCATCTGCAAATAGTGATAATTTAAGTTCTTCTTTTCCTATTTTTATGCCTTTAAAGTCTTTCATCTCTCTAATTGCTCTGGCCAGTTTTTTCGAGAAATATATTGAATAGAAGTGGTGATAGAGGACATCCCTGTCTTGTTCCAGATTTTAAAGGGAATGCCTTCAACTTTTCTCCATTCAGAATGATGCTAGCCTGAGGCTTAACATAGATAGCTTTTACAATGTCGAGGTAAGTTCCTGTTATCCCTAGTTTTTAAAATGTTTTGAACATAAAGGAATGCTCTACTTTGTTGAATGGTTTTTCTGCGTCTATCGAGATGATCATATGGTTCTTATCTTTAAGTCCAATGATGTTGTGAATAACATTTATTGATTTCCGTATATTGAACCAGCCTTGCATCCCAGGGATGAATCCTAGTTGATCATGGTGCACAATTTTATTGATGTGCCTTTCTATCCAATTCACCAGAATTTTAATGAGGATTCTTGCATCTAGGTTCATCAGAGATATTGGTCTGTAGTTTTCTTTCTTTGAGGTGTCTTTGTCTGGTTTCAGAATCAGGGTGATGTTGGCCTCATAGAATAAATTTGGCAGAGCTCCCAGTTTTTCTATTTCCTGAATAACTTGAAAAGTATTGGTATTAATTCTTCTTTAAAGGTTTTGTAAAACTCTGCTGTATACCCATCCGGTCCTGGGCTTTTCTTGGTTGGTAGTCTTTTGATTGCTTCTTCTACTTCATCCATTGATATTGGTCTGTTTAAATTGTGTGTTCCCTTATGACTCAGTCTGGGCAAATCATATGACTTAAGAAATTTATCGATGTCTTCACTATTTTCTATTTTATTGGAATACAGTTTTCCAAATAATTTCTAATTTTCTTCTGTATTTATGTTGCATCTGTTGTGATATTGCCTTTTTCATCCCGTATGTTAGTAATTTGAGTTCTCTCTCTTCTTCTCTTCGTTAGCACGGCTAAGGGTCTGTCGATCTTATTTATCTTTTCAAAGAACCAACTTTTAGTTTTGTTAATTTTTTCAATAGTTTCTTTTGTTTCAATTTCGCTCTGATTTTAATTATTTCTTGCCTTCTGCTACATTTGCTGTTGTTTTGCTCTTCCTTTTCTAGGGCTTTGAGATAAAGTGTGAGCTCATTTATTTGTTGTTTTTTTTTTCTTTTTTTGAGGAATGACCTCCAGGCGATGAATTTACCTCTTAAAACTTCTTTCATTGTGTCCCATAGAATTGATATGTTGTGTCTGTATTTTCATTTATCTCGAAGAATTTTTTTATTTCCTCCTTTATGTCTTCTGTAACCCATTGATCATTCAGTAACATATTGTTCATTTTGCAGGTGATGTATGATTTTTTCTTTTTTCTTTTATCATTGGTTTCCAGTTTCATTCCATTATGATCACAAAAAATTCATGGTATTATCTCCTCCCCTTTATATTTACTGAGGGTTGCCCTATGGCATAACATATGGTCTATTTTTGAGAAGGATCCATGTGCTGCTGAGAAAAAAGTATATCCACTTGATGATGGTTGATATATTGTATATATGTCAGTTAAGTCTAGGGTATTGATTGTGATATTGAGTTCTATAGTTCCTTTATTCAACTTTTCTTTGGAGGATCTGTCCAATGGTGAGAGAGGTGAGTTGAAGTCACCCATAATTATTGTATTGTGGTCTATTTGATTCTTGAACTTGAGGAGAATTTGTTTTATGAACGTCGCAGCACCATTATTTGCTGCATGAATATTGATAATTGTTATGTCTTGTCGGTGAATGGTTTCTGTTAACAGTATATAATGTCCTTCCTTATCCCTTTTGATTAAATTAGTCTTGAGGTCGATTTTATTTGATAGGAGGATGGCCACCCCTGCTTGCTTACAAGGTCTGTGTGCATGGTATAAATTTTCCCAATCTTTCACCATTAGCTTGTGTATGTCTTTTCCATTCAGATGTGTCCCCTGGAGGCAACATATTGTTGGATTTGTTTTTTTTTTAATTCAAGTTACAAGCCTATGTCACTTTATTGGAGAGTTTAAGCCATTAACGTTTAGAGTTACTATTGATATATGGTTTGTACTGCCACCCATGTTTGCCTATATCTGTTTTTTTAAATTAGATTGTTTCTCCATGATTAGCTTTTCTCCGCCCTCTGTCATTACTGGGGCACTTCCCACTGATGGTTTTCGTTGTTGATTTTCATTTCTTCCTTGTGTAGTGTTTTGCTCCAGATGCTTTCCAATGCTGGTTTTCTGGCTGCAAATTCTTTTAGCTTTTGTTTATCATGAAATATTTTTATTTCGTTGTCTTACATTAAGCTTAATTTTGCTGGATACATAATTCTTGGTTGGCATCCATTGTCTTTCAGTGTTTGAAGTACATTGTTCCAGGATCTTCTCACTTCCAGCATCTGTGATAAAAAAATCCATTGTTAACCTTTTTGGTTTACCCCTGATTGTAATCTGCCTCCTTTCTCTGGTAGCTTTTAATATTTTCTCTTTGTTTTGTATATTGGATATCTTCATAACAATGTGTCTTGGCATGGGTCTACTGTGATTTTGTGTGCTCAGTGTCCTGTAAGCATCTACAATTTGTTTATCTGTTTCCATTTTTATTTCTGGAAAGTTTTCTCTAATTATTTCATTCAGCAGGTTACTCATTCCCTTGGTTTGAATCTCTGTACCTTCCTCTTTCCGGATGACTCATAAGTTTGTTTTTTTATGTTATCCCATATCTCTTGGATGTTTTCCCATAATTTTTTACAGCATTTCTTTCTTGGCTAGAGTTTTTTTCAAGATGATATATTTTTTCTTCATTATCTGACATTCTCTCTTCTACTTGCTCCACTCTGTTAATGATACTCTCAATTGAGTTTTTAATTTGGTTTATCATTTCCTTCATTTCTAGAATTATTGTTTGATTTTTCTAATAATCTCTATCTCCTGATAAAGATGCTTAATTTCTTATTTTATCTGTTTATGTAATTCATTTTCAATGCGTTCTTTCACTGTTTTTGTTGTCTCGTATCCTCTTTAAGGTTCCATTCCATCTGTCTAAGGTATTCCTTGAGTTCTTTATATGACCATTTTTCTGATGACTCTAGATGCTCTTGAATATTTAGGCTGTCCTTCATTGTTTGCACTTTTTTTCCTCCTTGCTTTTTTATGCTTCTCATGTTACTTCTTGTTCTGTTTGACTAGTGAGTTACTGCTTACTCTTATAAATTTATTTGATGCTTGGAAGGAAAGATATTAGAAGGGAAGGGAAGAAGTCACTAAGGAGAATGAGAGTAGGCAGGTAGAATTCAAGGAAGGGGGTATAACAAAATTGAAAAGAAATGAAAAGACAAAAGAAAAAAATAGAAAATAAAGAAAATTTTAAGTAATAATGATAATTTAAAAATGAAAATTAAAATTTAAAATAATAATAATAATAATAAAATAAAAAATTAAAAAAAATAAAAACATTAAAAAAGTTAAAGAACAACAACAAAAATGAAAATCAAAGAAAAAGAAAAGCATACAAATAAAATAATAATATTAATACATGCAGTCCTAGAGTTCAATTTACTTCTCTTCCAGTAGGTGGACCTGTGTGCACTGGGCCAAGATTCTCCTCTCAATTAGAGGGAACCAATCACTGTGCAGCAGCTCTTCCTCCCAGACTGGGCGGGTCTCCGATCCTGAGTGCCTAGGGCCTTCTCTTGTGCTTCCTCAAGCCATGCCCCGCTCACCTTTGACGCTCACCACAATACTGGTTACACGCCAGGCCTCTGCTCCTGGTAGCCCTGTTTTAATGAACACCTGGGCACACTCTCCCTGTTTGCCTCCCTCAGACCCTAAGTTTGTAGAGCTTTGGCCTGAGAACCCCCAGCGAATTTTCTTGTCCTCCGGGAGCCATGCCCCCGGTAAGTGGTGTAAGAGACCTCAATTGTCAGCACTGGTGGGAGTGGTAGCCGGGAATTCCACGCCGCGAGTCCCTAGCCAATCCTGATTCCCTAGGTCTGGCTATCGCGCTCCTGGGAGACCTGGGAGGGGCCATTACGGCAGAGCTGGGAAGGGCCCTTGAGGTTTCCCCATGGTTTTGAGAGAGATGGCAATGGGATTACACACTTGTCGCGTTGGTTTCAATGAAGTTATCTCCTCCGCCTGTAATGTCAGTTCTCTGCCATGGTCGTATCCCATTAAAATGGTGACCATTCGTTCCCTTTGCTGGGTGACCAATGCAACAGGTGGGTCCTGACTATATCTCCCAAGCCCCATTTCAATCCTGTGGCCACTGCCTATGAAGGCTCAGTTGTCTTTTAACTCTGTCAATTCAGAAAGACCGACCAGTTATTTCAGCGGGAATGTTAGTGCTGAGTCACAAAAACCAGACGAATCTAAGCTTGAATGCAGCCAATCCGGGCTCTGTGTGTGTTCTGAGGGGCCCAGACTGTTCGCCCCAGATTCACAACAGGTCAACATTGCCTAGTGATTCTGAGCAAACAGCATTTAGACAGTTTACGACTCCCTATGCCCGTGCAGCTGAAGAGATCATAGACTTGATTTCTCCATGCCTGCCTTCATAATGGATCTCCTGTATTGCTACTTTTTAATATCTGTGCATGTGCGTGTGTGTGTGTGTGTGTGTGTGTGTGTGTATATATATATATATATATATATATATATATACACTCTCCAGATTTTTCAAAATATAAAATATGAAATATATGTGTCTTATTATACACTCCCTAAATTCATTCATATTCATATCTGTGGATTTATAATCAACTTTCCACAATATTATTCTCAGAAATAATCATCCACCTGCAATACATATTGTTTCCTAGTACTGAAAACTAAATTCAGTGAATGGTGCATACAAACCCTAATATTTCTACAGTTACTTAGCCAGTTTAAAATCAATGCAAGTAGATTCCTAGGGGACATGATGTGTATTTTGACTTTCATTTTTATTCAACACTTGTACGTTACTATGTCTTCAGTTTATGCACATCATAGGATATATATTTCAGTCACAAATTAGAAAATTTATAGGAATTTGTTTCACGATCAATCACTTCCTGATTCAGAACACATGCATTCCTCCATGTTTCTTGACTAGTCTTTTCATGAGACTTCTTTCCAAACACATAATTTTTGTTTAACATCATCACTTATAAAGCAAAACTCAAACACCATTCATCATAAACCATAATCCTAATATTACCATTAGATATATAACTGGTTGGAATGAATGATTGTATATCAATATAAGATTTCTTATATATTTTTACATATCAATTCAATCCATTATTTAAAGTGGAATCAGTTATGTTATTTATTCATAGTATGGTCTATTCATGCATTATCTCTATATTCATAGAAACAGGTTACACCTCTTTGTGCCCCTAATACTAATGTATACATCTTCAAATTATTGCTCCCAGAAATGGTGAAAGAAATACTCATGTCACCTAATCTACATATACATTTTATCACAGTAATATTCGGAGCAAAAAAAAAAAAATAAAATGTCACACTTATTATTGTACCAAAGCCTAAAAGGAAAGTGAATGTTGATAACTAATAGCATCCATGTCCAGGTTGCCTAATGCTCTCAAATGTCATTCCCATTTGTGACGACATATTTGTTTTTTCCTATGATTATATATTCAAACTCAAGCCTGTTGAAAATGTCTAATCCTATCACTCACTTTATACATTGCCTGATTTCGTAATGTCTCTATTGACACCTGCTTTCCTACATATTTTCCCCAGTACATCATTTTGGCTGACTCTTCACATGTGCTTACATTTTCATTCACTCTCTAAACGAAACCCTATTGCTAAAGAAGCTTTTTATTCCAAATCATATACTCACTCTTCTTCCTAAACCTTCTGACAATCTTCCTAATCCTACCGACTATCCCTTTTTGACTGGATGTTCTCTTCTACATTCAATCATCCAAGGTACTAGGTCCTATGCCATTGTATTTCGATTTAACTGAGACAATTGTACAGAACATAATTCAACACTAAGTATCCAAACCAAGGGCCCAATGCCCTTCTGGGCTTCAAATCTTTCTTAGATCCCCGTTTTCATACATATATTTCACCTATATATTCTTATAAATATCGCAGGTTCCCAATCCCATTATTCATCCTGCAGAATGATTCCTAACCCAAATCGAAAATATTATTAACTCTAACCATACACTAACTTTGCAGGAGAGCAGGAACTGTGTGGGTATTAAACTACAGGAATCCAGGGGATCTTCACCTGCTGAGAAACTCAAATGTTCATGCAGAAATGATCCCTGGTGAAGATGAAGGCAGCTATGAAGTACCTCAGAAAGCAAAAGTCATCTTCCATGGCAATCATTCTGGTAAGGATGAAGGGTTGTGTCTGAATCAGTCTCTCTCTTCTTAATGTATAGAACATGGACCAAACCAGTCCTGTGTGGAAGCTGTTCCCGGGTGCTTATGGTTGATACAGCATTCTAACTAGAGAAAGTGTCCCATGAAAATCGGGGCAGCCTCCACCTCATGGTACTTTTGGAAGCAACTGTTAGGACAAAGTGGTTGCCAAGGCAGTGACATCATTCAGATCCTGAAGGAAGTGATCTCACCTCACTTCCTTGGTGAGGGAACTCTCTGAACTTGGGATCCAGGAAGCCAGGCACCCAGAGACAGTCCCTGTTCTAGTCCCACTGGTCTCACATGTTTGGAATTACCAAGGACAGAGTCAGTCTTTCTTGGTACCTACAGATGTGAGGATGGCCAAATGCCAGGAAACCTGTGAAAAGGGGCTTTTCCTGAGAAAGCAGGTAGTGTCTCACCGCTGACTCTTGAGAACTTCACAGAGTTGGCCAAGCAGACATGATCTGAGACAGAAGAGGTCATTTCCGGGGAACATAGTGTGGCCCACCAGTCAGAGGACACTCCGGGGAGTCACAGACCTACTAGGGGGAAGGAGGTGCCTTTGTGGGTGTGGGTGTGAGTTTGGGGTTTTGTCTCATGTTCTGAGAATAGGTAGGAAAGGCGGTTTGTTTGGTATGGAGTGGAATATTTCTATTAAGTTCTTTGACAAGGTGAGTGTTTCTATGTGTGTGTATCCCACTGAGTCCATTGTTGTAGACATTAGAAAAGACAATGCATCAATGGATGTGTCCTGTCTAGTAGAAAGCTTCCCAGCATTAATCCTGCCCAATTCATGAGTGGACTCTGGCTTGCCTTATGGATGGGCAACACCTACAAGCTTCCTAATTTCCTGTTTTCTCTCTCAATTCTGGCCACTCTCCAGAATAGTATCATGGTTTTGTGTCCAAGATTTGTACCACCTCCAAGATCTGTGACATGGCTATGTAATGGATAGCTGAAGGAAATGGCTAGCAACTCAGAAATCTCAGATATCTGTTGACCAGGAAAGTCTCAGTGGAGAAACCCTGCTTTGGTCCTTTTGCTTACCTATTTTTCTGTTGAATGTCAGGAAGTTTTTTGCCTCAAGCCACCACTTTGTGAAGCCTGAAAAAAAGAGTTTTCAAATGGAAATGAATGGGCATCACCTGTGGCTCTTTGCTTAATTGCTTAGGATTGGGATATGTCTGAATCAGCCTGTTGGCCCTGTGTGAGGCTGTGGCTTAGATTCTCAGCACCTGATGGATCTAAAGATAGATCCCATGTGTGCATCCAAAACCAAAATGGCAAAAAGATCATATATTTTTGATGAACTCTCTTGCCTTCCTCTCGTAGGTTCCTGATATCCATCAAGTGAGAATAGGGATCCTTTGGGTCAAATGTGTTCTTCAAAGCCCTGCAGAGGCTAGGCCATAGGGGCTTGATTTTCATGACTCCAATTCACTTAAAGAATCTAAACCCCAAAGCTAGAAGGCCTCAAGTTGGAGAAGTCAAGCAATATTAAAGGCAGGCCTATTTGATCACTCCTGGTTCACAGGAAGAGAGTCCATGCTACCCTGACTTTAGGCAAATGAGGGGCAGGGAGCTTATTTTGCACACTGTCGTGAGCTGCGTCACGAATGGAAACCTCCAGCCAGAGGATATGATGAGTGTCTATATGAAAGAAGATGAGGGCCATGTGAGAGTGTTTTGGTTTTAATTGTGGACATGTGTCTGGCGGTTGGAAGAGATCACTGGGTCAAACTAGGCTTGCACTCTGGTGTGATGCCCCTTAGAGACTGAGTTCTTTACTGATCTCAGAGAATTATTGCCAGGAATTGTGTTGGAATTTTAAATGGCCATGCATGAGAGTTGCCTTTGGAAAGTGACATCTAAGCCCAAGTTGACTTTCCACAGAGGACAGGGAATCTCAGCCAGGATATCACATGATATTATTCTTAAAGACTTGGCAGCTATATTTGAGAGTCAAAACACACATGGACCATACATTGTAGACCTCAATGGGCCTGGCTTAATCTGAATTTTGGGCACTTTTGGAAGCCTTGCCTGTAAGAATTCTCCAGAGTTTTCATTTAAATGAGCTTCCTCACCATTTAATGGTTTCTGAGTGAATTGAAATCCACAGTGCCTCCAACTTCATCCTTGAAAATTGGCTAGATCAATAACATGAAATTTTTGAAATTCCCATAACCGGGTAGCACTGGAGAACATTTGGATGTCCTGTTGCTGATCATGAGTATACAGGACAGTGCCCTGATTGACTGGGTTTTATGAAAATGGTGTAGAACAGAGATTCCAGTAAGTTGGATCATGCTGAGTAGTTGTACTAGAGCAGTGGTTGGCAGGTGTGTGATAAAACATCTGTGGTGGGGGCATGTGGATCTGCCATTGGCTTCCAAATGGATTGTGACTGACATTTTGCAGTCAGTAGAACCTTTTATGTAAAAGCATATTGTTATATGGAGAGGTTTCAGGGCAATGTTCAGAATCAGGTTGCTATGGTCAATGGGGCAAGCTATGTGGGATAGAAGCCTGGTTGGTGCATTCTCCTGCAGAACCCGACCCACCACACTTGACAGAACTCACTTCAGCACTGTGTCCCAGTTGAACCCTTGTATTTAATGAAGCAAATACCAAACTCCCAGTGCAGCAGCAAGAAACACCACGAAAGTGGAGGATGACCAAATGAATTTACAGTCCACACGGGGAGACACCAGTGGCCACAGTGTACCTACAAATAGAAAATTCAGCACTGCTGCCTCATGTTCATTGGAAAATAAGAAACCATGTCCTCCAGGTCACATATCTGCAGAACCAGATTTGATGGTCTCACTACATATGAAGCTAATGCTTCTGACAACAGCATATATTTCATTGCCCAACCTCAGAGGCAGTTTCTTCAGATGTTAAGCTGGCAGAACTTCATGTTTTTGGAGTAATTACCCTGTCCCTTTTGGAAACTCCTCTACCACTTCCAAATTTGTGAACTTCTGAGCATTTTCCATTCCACATATGTATTCACATATTTTCTAAATCTTCTCCTCTAATTGTGTCTTATGTAGGGCGAAGGTAATGTCAAGGCATTGTTCTGAATGAGAGTGGGAAGATATTTGTGTAGCACATATTTGCATACACATTGGATACATTTTCCAATTTTCCATTCAAAATACTGAATCCCTGACACTAACACATACCCTACTAGACTTTGACTTCTTATCCTAATTTGCTGGAGAATAATAACCCAAACAGAATACAAATACAAGAGGTTCACAGGAGGCATGGTGTATAATTGGACTTGCCTTTCATATGATAAATGGTAGGTGTTATAAATCTAGCGAATTTTAATTGAAATAGTTCTCCATGTGTTTTAAAAGTTAACAAATATGTGAATAACTGTCTCCCTTTCTCTGTAGCCTATTCATCACATGTATTTTTATAAGCACATATAGAATTCTACCTGGTATCAGTCGTACATTTGGTGAGGTGGCTGGCTTGGCAGATACAAATTGTGAGAAGAGATCACTCCTACTTAATGCTGTTGGAACTGAAAATTCAACATATGTGTGAGCTTCTTAGTTGAACAACATAAATCCATGTACATTAAAATTAATATTTTTGGATCTGTGGATGATATATATTTCATGGTGAATTTCAATTCACATACATAATGCTACTTTTTAATGTCTGTGTGTGTGTGTGTGTGTGTGTCTGTGTGTGTGTATATATATATATATATATATATATATATATTCACTCTCCAGATTTTTAAAAATATTTAGTATATTTTTTTATACCCTCCCTAAATTCATTCATATTCATGTATGTGGATTTATAATCAACTTTTCACAAGAATATTCTCAGAAATATTCATCCACCTGAAATACATATTTTTTTCCTAGTACTGAAAACTAACTTTGGGGGATCACATGATGGCGGCGAATGGAGTGCATTACCCCCATGTACCGCGTCACTGTGCGGGAGAATGACGAGTTAGAACGGCTAAAACCTATCTTGTTAGGATTTTCCAGCAAATTTGGGGTGCTCCACAACCTAGTGGACATATATCCATCTGACGAGGATCAGCTACGGGGGCTCAAACGCGAGTGATTTGTCCGCACGGAGGGTCATGCTGCTTATTCAGCAAATTGCCCTGCAGCTAGAGTCTGTGGCGCGCACTGGGAAACGACGAGATAGCATCGCAAATATACAGTGGTGCGGATTATATGGGCTCCTGCCAGCTATGCAATTACTGTGCTCAGTGCTGTATTCTGGGATTGAGACGGGGATGGATGCGGTCCAATTCCGTTCTCCATACCGGTCAGACCACAGAGGAAGCCAGCGTCCACCATCTTGAAGAGCTGACGTCACCATCCCTGTTTTCGACTGATCGCAGCTCATTCAGCTATAGAACAGGTAATTTCAGGATGCCATTCACCTTTGTCTCGCAGACAAATTACTCAGGCTCAGTGCTAAAGAACCCGCAGAAACTGCGTCTTGGAGCCTGCTCCTATTAGAACATACACTGAGCCCAGAGCGGCCAAATTTGGCCTCCCCGAACTGATCTTGCTCAGGGCTAAAGAACCCGTGGAAACTGCTTCCCGGTCCGGGTCTTGCTGAATAATGTGGAGGTAAATATCAACCGAGCCTTCATAGGCAGTGGCAACAGGATTGAGACGGGGCTTGTGAGGGCAAGTCAGGACTCACCCATTGCATTGGTCACCCAGCAAAGGGAACGAAATGCTGACTTTTGCATGGGATACCAACATGGCAGAGATCTGATGTCATCAGAAAGCAGCGGAGGAGATAACTTCATTGATACCAGCGGTTACAGAAACAGTTAGTCTCCTGGTAAAGAAAGTGAGTCACAAACACCCGAGTCTCTCTCACTTTTTCATCAAGCCAGAGGGGCAGAGCAGAGCCGCTGCCCATGCTCGGAACAGGCCCAGCGACACACCTGCATGATAATCACTTCACCCCAGTTGGAATAGAAGAAGAGCAGAGCCGCTGCAAGTGCCCAGAACAGGCCCAGTGACCAGCAGGCGTGGTAGTAACGTCACCTCAATTGGAGTAGTTGCAGAGCAGAGCCTTCTCCCGCGCCTAGTACAATCCAAGTGGCCCACCGGCATGGTAGTCACGTCATCCCAATAGAAGTAGGGGCAGAGCAGAATCTTTGCACGTGCCCGGAACAGGCCCAGAAACCTACCGGCTTGGTAGTCACGACACCCCAATTGGAGTAGCGGCAGAGCAGAGCCACCACCCGCGCCCTCAAGGTAGACAAATTTGCACCTGACCAGCAGAAGAGGCCCAGCGGCCTGCCAGCATGGCAGACACTTCACCCATTTGGAGTAGGGGCAGAGCAGATCCATCGCCCATGCCCTCAAGGTAGGCAGACCTGTGACCGACCACAGAACAGGCCCATCCACCCGCCGGCGTGGTAGTCACGTCACCCCAATTGGAGTAGGGGCAGAGCAGAGCCGCCGCCCGCGCCTCCAAGGTAGGCAGACCTGCGACCGATCGGCAGAACACCCCAGGGGTCCACGGGTGTGGTAGACACGTCACACCAATTGGAGGAGGGGCAGAGCAGAGCCGCCTCCCACACCTGCATGGTAGGCAGACCTGCGACCGATCAGGAGAACAGGCCCAGCGGCCCATCAGCGTGGTAGATAGATCACCCCAATTGGAGGAGCAGCACAGCCACCCCCCGCCCCTGCAAGGAAGATTTTTCAAATATACAAGAGCAATATAAATATATAGGGGGAAAATTTCAAAATCACAACAGTTTCACCAAGCAGAAAGAAACGCGAGCCGTATGAAAAGACAAAGAAAAAAGGACCACAAGCAATGCAGGTCAACACAAATTTAGAAGAGTTAATAGCTGCAGCAGATGGAATGTCAGATAAAGAACTCAGGATATACATAATTCAGATGATCTGGAGTCTCCAGGAAGACATTAGACAGCAAAATCAGACAATGAAAGATCACTTCGACAATGAATTACACAAACAAATCCAAGAAGCAAAAGATCAATTATACAGGGAGATAGAAGTTGTAAAAAATAACAAACAGAAATCCTAGAAATGCAGGAAGCAATAAACCAACTTAAAAACTCAATTGAGAATACTACCATCAGAGTAGAACACTTAGAAGATAGAACATCAGACAATGAAGACAAAGTATTTCAACTTGAAAAAAACATAGACAGCTCAGCAAGACTGTTAAGAAACCATGAACAGAACATCCGAGAAATATGGGATAACATAAAGAGACCAAACTTTTGAGTCATTGGGATACAGGAAGGTATAGAGGTCCAAACCAAAAGAATGAGCAATGTAATCAATGAAATAATATGAGAAAACTTCCCAGACTTGAAGAATGAGACAGACTCCCAAGTCCTAGAAGCCAACAGGACGCCGAATGTGCAAAATCATAAGAGATCCACACCTAGACACATTATAATGAAGATACCCAACATACAGAATAAAGAGAGAATTTTAAAAGCTACAAGAGAAAGGAAGCAGATTACATTTAGGGGTAAACCAATCAGGATAACAGCTGATATTTCAACACAGACTCTGAAAGCTAGAAGATCCTTGAAATATATGTTTTTGTCAGGAGCTTTAGCTTCATTTCTAGTGAAAGCATCAAAGCTGTGTCTGCATCTATGTAACCTGGAGGACATGGTTTCTTATTTTCCAAAAGACATAAGGAGGCAGTGCTGAATTCACTCTTTGTAGGTAAACTGTGGCCACTTAAGGCTAAGTGTCTCCTGTGTGGACTGTGAAGCCATTTGATCATCCTCCACATTTCATGGTGTTTCTTGCCGCTGCACTGGGAGTTTGGTATTTGTTTCACTAAATAAAACGAGTTCAACTGAGACCCAGTGCTGAAGGGAGTTCTGTCATTTGTGGTGGGTCAGAGTCTGCAGGAGAATTCACCAACCAGGATTCTATCCCACATAGATTGCCCCCTTGACCATAGCAACCTGATTCTGAACATTGCCCTGAAAATCTGCATATAAAAAGATGCCTTTACATGGAGAGGTTTCAGACATATAAGTTTCTGCTGGATGCACCATGTCAGTCTCAAGCCCTTTCAAAGCAATGGCAGATCCACATGGCCCCACAAGAGATTTTTTATCACACACCTGCACACCACCGCTCTAGGCCCACTATTCAGTAGGCTACAAGTTACTGGCATTTCTATTCTACATCATTTTCATGAAACCCAGACAATCAAGGCACTGTCTGGTACACTCATGATGAGCAAAAGGACATGAAAGGTTCTCCAGTGCCACCTGGTCATTGGAATGCCAAAAATTTCATGGTATTTATGTAGCCACTTTTCAATGATGAAGTTGGAAGCACTGTGGGTTTCAATTCATTCAGGAACCATTAAATGGTGAGGAAACTCATTTCAATAAAAGCTCTGGAGACCTCTCACAGGCAATTTTTCCCAAGGAGTTGGCTAGATCTCAGTTTACAAGGGCGAATCTCATTAGTGGCCTATTCCACTGCCACACAAATGACCACAATTGAAACCAAAACACTCCCACATGACCCTCATCTTCTGCCATAGAGAAACTCATCATAACCTCTTGCTGCAGGTTTCCATGAGAGGTGCAGCCCAAGACAGTGTCCAAAATAAGCTCACTTACCCCTCAATTGCCTAAAGTCAGGTTGGCCTGGACACCCTTCCTGTGAACCAGGAGTGATCAAATAGGCCTGCCCTTAATACTGCTCTGCTTCTCCATTTTGACTCTTACTGATTGTTGAGTATAAATTCCTTTGTGTGAATTGGAGTCATGAGAAAATCCAAGCACCTATGCATTAGCCTCTGCAGGGCTTTGAAGAACTCATTTGACCCAAATGATATCTATTCTCACTTGATAGAGGTCAGGACTTACAGAGGAAGGCAAGAGACTTCATCCACATTGACTGCTCTTTTGGCCATTTTGGTTTTGGATTCACAGATGGGATCTTTCTGTAGATCCATCAGGTGCCGAGAATCTAAGCCCCAGCCTCACATAGGGCCAAGGGGCTGATTCAGACACATCCCTTTTTAAGCAATTAAGCAAACAGCCACAGGTGATGCCCATTCATTTTCATTTGAAAACTGTTTTCTTCAGGATTTACAAAGGGGTTGCCTGAGGCAAAGAAATTCCTGACATTCAGGGCAACAGAACAATAGCTTAGCAAAAGGCCCAAAGCAGGGTTTCTCCACTGAGACTTTACTGGTCACACTGATATCTGAGTTTTCTGAGATGCTCCCATTGCCTTCAGCTATCCAGTACATGGCCATGTAACAAATCTTGGAGGCGGTACATATCTTGGACACCAAATCATGAGAGTATTCTGGAGAGTGGCCAGAATTCAGGAAGAAAACTGGAGCTTAGGAAGATAGTAGGTGTTGTCCATTCATAAGGCAAGCTGCAGTCCATTCATCAATTGCACAGGATGAATGCTGGGAAGCTTTCTACTAGACAGGACACTTCCATTGATGCATTCTCTTTTCAAATGTCAACAACCACGGACACTGTGGGATACACTTTTTGAAACCCTCGCAGTGTCAAACGACCTTCTAGAAACAATCCACTCAAAAACAAACAATCCACTATTCCTACCTATTCTCAGAACATGTGACAAAACCACAAACTCACACCCACACCCACAAAGCACCTCCTTCCCAGAAGTAGGTCTTTGATTATCCGGAGTTTCCTCTGACTTGTGGGCCATACTATGTTCCCCCGAAATGGCCTGTACTTTCTCAGATCTGGTGTCTTTGCCAGAACAACTACCTGCTTTCTCAGGAAACAGCCATCTTCATAGCTTTCCTGGCATTTGGCCATCCTCACATCAGTTGGTACCAATAAAGACTGACTCTGTCCTTGGTAAATACAATCAAGTGTGCCAACTGTGACTGGGACTGGCTCTGGGGGCCTAGCTTCCTGGTTCCAAAGTTCAGAGAGTTCCATTACAAAGGAAGTGAGGGGAGGTCACTTTTTTCAGGAACTGAATGAGGTCACTGCCTTGGCAACCACTTTGCTCTAACAGTTGCTTGCAAGGGTCCCATGAGATGGATGCTGCCCCAATTACTGTGACATTTTCACAAGTTAGAATGGTATATCAAACATAGCCACCCAGCAACAGCTCTCCACACAGGCTTGGTTTGGTCCATCTTCTCTACATTAAGAAGAGAGAGGCTGATTCAGACACAACCCTTCATCCTGACCAGGCTGTTTGCCATGGAAGATGACCTTTGCTCTCTCAGGTTATTCATACCTGCCTACATGTTTTCCAGGGATAATTTCTGCATGTACCATTGAGGTTCTAAGTAGGTGGAAGATCCCCTCCATCCCTGCATTGTAAGACCAACTCTGTTCCAGCTCTTCTGTAATGTTAGATTGAGGGAACAGTGTATGGTTAGGCTTAATAACCAGTTCGATTTGGGTTAGGAATCATTCTACGGGATGTATAATGGTATTGTGTAACTGCGATACTTACAAGAATATATAGGTGAAATATAAGTATGAAAACAGAAATCCAGGTAAGATTTGAAGTCCAGAAAGTCATTGGGTCCTTGATTGGATTACTTAGCTTGAATTACGTTCTGCACAGATATGTCAGATAAATTGATATACAATGGCATAGGAACTTGTACCTTGGATTATTGATTGTAGAAGAGAACATCCCCTCAAACAGAGATAGTCAGTAGGATCAGGAAGATAGTCGGTAAGTATCAGAAGAACAATGAGTATAGGATTTGGACCAAAAGTTATTTAGCAATAGGGTTTCGGTTAGAGAGTGAATTTCAATAACAGCACATGTGGAGGGTCTCCAACAATGATGAAGTGGGGAAAATATGTATCAATGCAGATATCAATAGAGACATTAGGAAATCAGGCAAAGTATAATGTGAGTGATAGGATTAGATATTTTCAACAGGGTTGAGGTTGAGCATATAATCTTAGAAAGAAACAAATATGCAGTCACCAATAGGATTGACATTTGAGAGCATAAGGCACACTGGACATGGATGATTTTAGTAATCCATGTTCACTTTCTATTTAGAATTTGGTAGAATCATAAGTGTGACCTTTGAATTTTGTGTCCAGAATATTACTGTGATGAAATGTATATGTAGATCAGGTGACATGAGTATTTCTTCCACTATTTCTGGAAGCAATATTTTGAAGACGTATAAATTTGTATTGGGGCTACAAAAAGGTGCACCCTGTGTCTATGAATACAGAGGAAATGCATGAATAGACCATACTGTGAATAAATAATAAAACTGGTTTCAACTTGAAATAATAGATTGAAATAAATGTGAAAATATATAAGAAATCTTATATTAATATACAATCATTCATTCCAACCCATTATACATTTAATGGAAATATGAGGATTTTGGTTTATCATGAAAAGTGTGTGAGTTTTGCTTCATATTGATTATGGAAATCGAAAATAATTTGTTTGGAAAGAAGTCTCATGAAAAGACCAGTCAAGAAACCTTGAGGAATACATGTGTTCTGAAGCAGGAAGCGATTGAAAGTGAAACAAATGCCTATAAAATTGCGAAATTGTTGATGAAATATATGTCCTATTGTGGTAAGCCATTGTTGTAGATTGTGGCCACCATTAGAAGATGGCGCCGGCTTCCACTGTGGCCTGTGATAAACAAATTCTTTTGTGGAGAGTTGGCACGCTATCCCTTGCCACCCTATAAGAAAGATCCACGCAGCGGCTTAAGATTGGTACGTGGGAGACTTTATTAGGCTGTGCTTGGGCGCTCGCCAGTAGAGAGGGGGGTCACAAAAAGATACTTTAATCAAGGCCTGAATAAACTGCTGAAAGAAGATTCCTGAGTTGCGTCTTCCTTGCGGGCAAGGGGTCGCGACAAGTGGTGCTGAAAACCCGGGAACCAGAACTTTCAGCAGTCAGGGGTGGTGAACCAGTTAGTCCCAGGTAAGTAGGACCCGCGGTCAAAGCGGAGATCAGTCCTAGATAAGTGGGACCCGCTCTCAAAGCGGATATCAGTCCCAGATAATTGGGACCCGCTATCAAGGCGGAGATTAGTCCTAGGTAATTGGGACCCGCTATCAAAGCGGAGATTAGTCCTAGGTAATTGGGACCCGCTATCAAAGCGGCAGCTCCTCTGTAAAGCCAGAGAGAGCATTACATCTTATTGCAGCTGCACTGTGTACTTTCGCTCTTACTTTCACTTTTGTTTTTTGTGTGTCTTTTGTTGTGTCATGGGTGCCGTATCTTCAAGTCCGCTTCTCCTGGCCCTAGATAACCTGTTACGTTCCAAGGGCCTAGAAGTGAAATGTAGTACTTTACAGAGATTTTTACAGAAGACAGATATTGTTGCACCGTGGTTCGCGTTCTCGGGTAGCCTCACTCTACCTAGCTGGGATAAGTTAGGCACAGATCTTGACTTTGCTTCTGAGCAGGGCATATTAGATGGTGGGGTGATACCCCTTTGGAAGATGATCCGTAGTTGCCTCGCAGATGGCAGATGTCAGGAAGCACTTACTAAAGGACAAGAAGTTTTAGAGCAATTACATGAAGAAAGATCAGAAATGGCAGGCAGTGAGGTATTTCAGGAGGGTGGGAGTGTGCGGAGCGAGGAACAGGGGAGGAAACAATTATCTCCAGCAGGCAGTGACGTATTTCAGGAGGATGGCAGTGTGCGGAGGGAGAAACAGGGGAGGAGGCAATTGTCTCTGGCACGGAGTGAAATATATCAGGAGGAAGGGAATGTGCAGAGCGAGAAACGGGGGAGGAAACGCTTGTATCCAGATCTCAGTACACTGCGCACACTCACATGCAAAAGTGGGTCAGAAGAGAAGGACGATGAGGAGGAGGAGCTCGGGAGACTGTCTCGGCAGCTAGGAAGTCTAACTATGGGAGAAGGGAACAAAAATAAACAGGAGCTCAGAAGAAAAAAAAAATGATCCTCCGGACCCGCCGCCGTATGGTGGGGGTGTTTCGAGAAGAGCTTTCCATGCCCAAACACGGGGGCTGTTAACATTTTTACTGATGGTTCCAAGTCTGGAATGGGAGCCTACATAATTAATGACTCTCCCCTTATCCAGCATCAATTTGCTCCTGGAAATCCACAATGGGTATAACTACAAATTGTTATTGAAGTTTTTAAACAGTGTTCTTTTCCTTTTAATCTTATTTCGGACTCCAGCTATGTGGTACAAGCACTAAAAGTCCTGGAGGCCGTGGGAACTATTAGTGATGCCCACAATGTGTCTGTTTACTTTACTCAGCTTCAACAGCTTATCTCTAACCGCACTGCTTCTTTTTATCCAATGCATATCAGGGCTCACACCTCTCTTCCTGGTCCGTTATCCCAAGGTAATGCCTGTGCGGACTTAGCCACTAGAGGTCAATTGATATGCTTGGCTTCCTCCTTAGAGGGGGCTAAGTTGTTTCACCAAAACTTCCATGTTAATGTATTAACGCTGCGCAGGCATTTTTCCATTTCAAGAGCGGATGCTCGGCAGATAGTATTGCAATGTCCCCATTGTGTCACATTTCTTCATCCCCCTAATTATGGAGTAAACCCACGGGGATTAAAGCCATTGATTGTTTGGCAAATGGATGTGACACATATACCTGACTTTGGTAACCTTAAGTATGTGCATGTTTCCGTTGATATGTGCTCTGGAATTATCCATGCTTCTGCTTTATCGGGAGAAAAGGCACGTAATGTCATTACTCACTGTTTAGAGGCATGGGCAGCATGGGGTGCACCTGCATCCCTTAAGACTGATAATGGAACTGCTTATACTGGCAGACAATTTACAGCTTTTTGTTCTACTATGGGAGTGCAACTTACTCATGGTTTGCCTTATAATCCTCAAGGACAAGGCATTGTTGAGCGTGCTCATCGCACCTTAAAGGAAACTTTACAAAAACAAAAAGGGGGAATAGGAGCTGAACACACTCCTAAAGAACGACTGTCCTTAGCTCTATTTACCATTAATTTTTTGAATTTGGATATTCATGGTCGCTCTGCGGCCGATAGACATGTGTCCCCTCAGCCCTCTGTGATTGGCTATGTTAAGTGGAAGGATGTTCTTACGGGACAATGGAACGGCCCTGACCCCGTGCTGACATGGGCACGAGGATCTGTATGTGTTTTTCCCCAGGATCGTACGGAACTGTTGTGGGTCCCTGAACACTTGACAAGAAGAGTCTCGACATCAACTGACCAGCAACAAGAGATACCACAACAATCCTGTGATGAAGATCTTCATTCTGCTAAGTGCTCTGGCTCTGGTGCTGGTGCCGATGGCACAGGCGACACCAATGCGGTCGTGGGCAGTGGCACGGGCCTGGCCAATGCCGATGCCGGTTCATGGTAATTCTAGTGTCCTCCCCACTCTTTTTTCAACCTCATGTGAGATGTCTGCTCCCTGTGCCTCTCCTAGAGGGGACCTGGAGAGAATTTTTAATCAATCTCAAGTTAATCTCACAGGAGTTTTTTGTTTCAGCCTTAGAAACGCTAATTGCATTAGCCTTAAGACCAAAAATTTGACTAACTGGGAGGACCCATTGCGGTCCAATCAGGTCTCAGGAAGCATTATCAGTGCTGTATTGAGCAAGGTAGCTTCGGGGAAGCAATCAGGCTCAGAGACCCCCGCAAACAGCAGCTCTGCTCTTAACATAACTACCTTGGCTATTATCTCCGAGGTACTAATCCCAGTGCCTCCTTTTTCTAGTAGTATTTATAATGCCACTCATTTCAAGGCCTCTCCTTACTGTTCCCCTAATCTTGGTTTCCCCCAACATTTACGCCTTGTCAGGATCATTCTTGGGAGAAACATCAAGTTGCTAAAGGTTTCTCCCTTTCCCCCTCTCTTAATAGGTATGTTTATAACTTTAACAATAGTGCCAGCTCCTCTACAGGAGTAGGTTGGTCCTGGTTTCAATGGCTGATTTCCAATGAAAAGTGGGCTTCAGCCGATATTTCTGCACTGGCTCAGTTGCTAGGAGCCAAAAGTTGGCTGGCTAATATTTCTGGTACTGTTAGGGAAAGTGAACAAGGTAATAGACTTACATCTGTTTCATTCAACTCTCTGTTGTATAATGCCACATTGCCTCCTGCAATGGTCTGTGTCCAATCCCCCTTCTTATTCCTTTTGGCTGAGGCCACCTCGTCGGGGATGCTGGATTGTTCTCATACTACCTGTCTCTTATCTGAGTGTTGGAATGGTTCCTGGACTGTAGCAGTGATTATGAAAATTCCAACTTTTGTCCCAATCCCGGTCACTGCGGATGCTGATAAATTCCCTATTGTTGAGCTACTTAGAGTCCGCAGAGATTTTGGAATCACAGCGGCTATAGTGATAGCAGTGGCGGTATCTGCTGCTGCAGTGGTTACGGCTGGAGTGGCTATGGCCAATCCAGTACAAACTGCTGCCACCATTAATCACCATTAATCAAGTTGTCCAACAATCTTCCACTATACTTGAATCCCAAAATACAATTAATCAACATATTTTGTCAGGGATTTTAGCTGCCAACCAAAGAATAGACTTATAATTTTGTTCAACTAGGAAGTTCACCCATAGGTTGAATATTCAGTTCCAAAAGCGTTTAGGAGGAGTGATCTCTTCTCACAATTTGTATTTGGTGAGGAAGCCACCTCACAAAAATGTAGGTGTGATACCAGGTAGCTTTCGGTATGTGCATATAAAAATACATATGTTGAATAGGCTACAGAGAAAGGGAGACAGTAATACACATATTTTGAACTTTAAAAACACATGGAGAACTATTTAATTAAAAATTGACTAGATTAATAACACATAAATTTTATCATGCAAAAGGCAAGTCCAAATATACATCATGCCTCCTTTGAACTGCTTGTATTTATATTCTGTTTGTGCTATTTTTCTCCATCATATTAGGATTAGTAGTCAGAGTCTAGTAGGGTATGGGATAGTGTCAGGGATTCTGTATTTTGAATGGAAAATTGGAAATTGTATCCAATGTGTGTGCAAATATGTGCAACCCAAAACTTCCCACTCTGATCCAGAACAATGCCTTGACATTACCTTCGCTCCAAGTAAGACACAATTAGAGGAGAAGAGTTAGAAAATTTGTGAATACATGTCTGGAATGGAAAATTCTCAGGAGTTCACAAACTTCGAGATGGTAGAGGAGTTTCCAAAAGCAAGGGATATGGTAAACACAACACCAACATGGAGCTCTTCTGGCCTAAAGACTGTTTGAGAAACTGCATGTGAGATTGGGCACTTGAAATATAAGGTGTTGTCAGAAGTTTTAGCTTTATTTTTAGTGAGACCATCAAAGATGGGTCTGCATCTATGTGACCTGAACGACATGTTTTCTTATTTTCCAATGAACATGAAGCAGCAGTGCTGAATTCTCTCTTTGTAGGTAAACTGTGGCCACTGGGGGCTTAGTGTCTCCCCGTGTCGCTGTGAAGCCATTTGGTCATCCTCCACTTTTCGTGGTGTTTCTTGCTGCTGCACAGTGAGTTTGATATTTGCTTCACAAAAAACAAGGAGTTCAACTGGGACACAGTGCTGCAGGGAGTTCTGTCACTTGTGGTGGGTTAGAGTCTGCAGGAGAATGCACCATCCAGGCTTCTATCACTCATTGCTTGCTACAATGCCCCCTTTTCCATTGCAACCTAATTCTGAACATTGCCCTGAAACCTCTCTATATAACAAAGTGCCTTTACATAAATGGGTCTGCTGGCTGCTGCAAGTCAATCACATGCTATTTGGAAGCCAATGGCAGATCCAGATGGCCCCACCACAGATGTTTTGTCACACACCTGCCCACACCTGGTCAAGGCGCACTACTCAGAAGGTTCCAACTTACTGGCATCTCTGTTCTATGCCATTTTCATGAAACCCAGTAAATCAAGGCCCAGTCTGGTACACTTATGATGAGCATCAGGAGATCTAACTGTTCTCCAGTGCCACCTGGTCATGGGAATTTTTAAAATTTCATGGTATTTATCTAGCCATTTTTCAAAGATGAATTTGGAGCCACAGTGGGTTTCAATTCATTCATGAACCATTAAATGTTGTGGAAGCTCATTTCAATGAAAGATCTGGAGAACTCTCACAGGCAAGTATTCCCAAAGAGTGGCCTAAAGGTCACATGAGGCCAGGCCCATTGAGGTCTACAATGTTATGTCCATGGGTGTTTTGACTTTCAAATATGCCTGCCAAGTCTTTCAGAATAAAATCAGGTTATATGCTGGCTGACATTCTCAGTGCTTTGTGGAAAGCCACCCTGGGCCTAGATCTCAGTTTCCAAGGGCAACTCTAATGCGTGGCCTCCTAAAATCCCAACACAATTCATGTCAATACTTCTCTGAGGTCAGTTCCAGAACTCAGTCTCTAAGATGAATCAAACCCGAGTTAAAGCCCAGGTGGACCCAGTCTTCTCTTCCAACAGCCAAATAAATGACCACAATTAAATCCAAAACACTCCCACATTGCCCTCATCTTCTTCCATATAGACACTCATCATTACCTCTGGCTGGAGGTTTCCATGAGGGGTAAAGCACAAGACAGAGTCTGAAATAATCTCCCTTGCCCTCATTTGTCTAAAGTCAGTGTGACCTGGACACCCTTCCTGTAAACAAGGAGTGATTTAATAGGCCTGCCACTAATACTGCTCTGCTTCTCCAATTTGAGGCCTACTGACTGTCAGGTATAGATTCTTTATGTGATTTGGATTCATTAGAAAACCCAAGTACCTATGGGCTAGCCTCTGCAGGGCTTTGAAAAACTCGATTAATTCAAAGGATCCCCAAATTCACTTGATGGAGGTCAGGAACCTAACAGAGAAACGCAATAAACTTCATCTAAAATGACTGATTTTTTAGAAATTTTGGTTTTGGATGCACACATGGGATCTTTCTTAACATCCATTAGGCGCTGAATATCTAAGACACAGCCTCACACACGGCCAAGAGGCTGATTCACACACATATCTCTCAAAGCATTTTAGCAAACAGCCACAGGTGATGCCCATTCATTTCCATTTGAAAACTGTTTTCTTCAGGATTCACAAAGGGGTGGCCTGAGGCAAAGACCTTCCTGACATTCAGGGCAACAGAGGAATAGGAATGCAAAAGGCCCAAAGCAGGTTTTCTCGACTGAGACTTTCCTTGTCACACTGATATCTGAGTTTTCTGAGATGCTCCCTTTCCTTTCAGCTATAGAATACATGGCCATGTCACAGAGGTTGGAGGTGGTACATAACTTGGACAAAAAACCATGAGCCTACTCTGGAGAGTGGCCAGATTCAGAAAGAAAACAGGAACTTAGGAAGATAGTACGTGTTTCCCATTGATAAGGGAAGTCACAGTCCATTCATAAATTAGGCAGGATAAATGCTGGAATTCTTTCTACTAGACAGGACACATCCATAGATGAATTCTCTTTTCTAATGAATACAACCACGGACACAGAGAGTTACACAGACATAGAAACTCGCATTGTCAAAGGAATTACTAGACACAGTCCACTCCAAACCCAACAAACTGCCTTTCCTACTTATTCTCAGAACATGAGAAAAAACCACAAACTCACTCCCACACCCACAAAGACACCTCCTTCCCCCAAGTAATTCTGTGACTATCCTGAGTGTCGTCTGACTGGTAGGCCATACTATGTACCCCCAAATGGCCTGTCCTGTCTCAGATATGGTCTCCTTGGCCAAATCTGTGACGTTGTCAGGAGCCAGAAATGGGAAAGTACCTTTTTCTCAGGAAAGGCCCCTCTACAAAGCTCTCCTGGCATTTGGCCATCCTCACATCAGTAGGTTCCAGGAAACACTGATTCTGTCCTTGGTAAATCCAAACAAGTGACCTCAATGGGACTGGGACTGGGACTGGGACTGGCTCTGGTTGCCTGGCTTCTGCACACAAGTTCAGAGAGTTCCATCACCAAGGAAGAGAGGTGAGATCACTTACTTCAGGTAGTGAATGAGGACACTGCCTTGGCAATCACTTTGTCCTAACAGTTGCTTCCAAGGGTCCCATGAGATAGAGGCTGCCCCTACTTCCTGTGACACTTTCACAAGTTAGAATGGTGAATCAACCATAGGCACCCAGGAACAGCTCTCCACACAGGCCTGGTTTGGTCCATTTTCTCTACATTGAGAACAGAGAGGCTCATTAAGATACAACCCTTCATCCTGACCAGGTTGTTTGCAATGGAAGATGAGTTTTGCCCTTTAAGGTCCTTCATAGCTGCCTATATCTTCTCCAGGGATCACATCTGCATGGACCTTTGAGTTTTTCAGCATATGGAATATCCCCTACATTCCTGTATTGTAAGACCAACACTGTCCCTGGTCTTTTGTTAAGTGAGATTGTGGGAACAGTGTATGTTTAGGGTTTAATAACATGTTTGATTTGGGTTAGGAATCATTCTGCTGGATGAATAATGGTACTGGGAACCTGTGATATTTATTAAAACATAGACATAAAATATAAGTATGAAAACAGAAATCTAGGTAAGATTTGAAGCTCAGAAGGGCATTGAGCTGTTGATTGTGATACTTAGCTTTGAATTATGTTCCGCATATATGTCTCAGATAAATCGATAATCAATGGCATAGGACCTTGTACCTTGGATGATTGAATGGAAAAGAGAACCTCCACTCAAACAGGGAAACTCAGTAAGATTAGGAAGATAGTCAGTAGCTTTCAGAAGAAGAGTGAGTACAGGATTTGGACCAAAAATTCTTTATCAATAGGGTTTCGCTTAGAGAGTGAAAGTAAATATCATCACATGTGAAGAGTCACTCACATGGTGAACTGGGGAAAATATTTAGGAAAACAGACATCAATAGAGACATTAGGAAATCAGGCAAAGTAGAGAGTGAGTGATAGGATTAGACATTATTAACTGCATTTAGGTTGAATATATAATTTTAGGAAGAAACAAATACGTAGTCACCAATAGGATTGATATTTGAGACTATTAGGCAAACTGGACCTGGATGTTTTTAGGAATCCATGTTCAGTTTCCATTTAGGCTTTGGTACAATCATAAGTGTGACTTTTGCTTTTTGTGTCCAGAATATTACTGTGATACAATGTATATGTAGATAAGGTGACCTGAGTATTTCTTCCACCATTTCTGGGAGCAATATTTTGAAGATGTATAAATTAGTATTCGGGGAACAAACAGGTGCACTCTTTGTCTTTGAATATGGAGAATATGCATGTATAGACCATTTCTAAGGAACAATGTTTGATAACAACCATGGGGGAAAAATGCAAGCCTACCAGTTTTTACCTTTCTCCTCTTAAGACCTAAATAACTGGAAAAATAACAATCCCCCTTTTACCGAGGACCCCACCTGGGTCTCAGGTGTGGTTGAATCATTGATGTTTTCACACCAGCCTACTTGGGATGACTGCCAACAACTCCTAGGGACTCTCTTCATGACAGAGGAACAAAAGAGAATCTTCCTGGATTCTAGAAAAAAATATTCTCGGATCAGATGGGTGACCGACAAAACTTCCCAACATATGCAAAGCCGCCTTTCCCTTGCACCGACCCAACTGGGACCCCAAAACCTGTGAAGGTAATGAGCATCCTTCCTCTTATTGCCGGGCTCTAATAGTGGGTATCTTAGTGGCCGCTAGGCGACCAACTATTTTGGCCAAGGTAAGAGAGATTATTCAAGGGACTGATGAATGTCCCTCCATGTTCCTACAGAGAATTATGGAGGCATATAGCATATTTAATCCTTTCGATTCTCAGGGAGAGAATCTAAAGGCATCTGTCATGGTGGCCTTTATTGGGCAAGCTGTTCTGGATATTAAAAGACAGTTACAATGCTTAGATGGATTACAAGATATGACTTTGAGAGGTTTAGTCAGAGAAGCCAAGAAGGTATACTATAAGAGAGAAACTGAGGAAGACTAGGGAGCAAAGGGAGGATAAAAGAAACAAAAGACAGACTAAGGCATTGACTAAGATCCTGGTCAAAACAACAAATAGACCAGAAATTAAGAAACATGGAGACAGGAAGGGACACCGGGGCCCACACAAGAGGCCACCCCTGGCCTCAATTCAATGTGCCTACTCTAAAAAAAAGGACACTGGGCTAAAGAGTGCCCTAGAAAGAGACAGCCAGGCCAGCTGGACATTCTGACTCTGTAGGATTACTAAGAAAGTCGGGGCTCAGATCCTCTCCCCGAGCTCAGGGTAACTTTTGAAGTGGAGGGGACCCCAGTATACTTTGAAGTGGATACAGGGGCAAGATATTCTGCCTTTAAGGCCCCATTGGAACCTCTATCAAATAAAAGGTCTCTAATTCAAGGGGCTAATGGCAGTAAATATCGGGCTTGGAAAACTAAGAGGACCATGGACCAGGGGAAAGGAAAAATCCATCACTCATTCCTAGTAATCCCAGAATGCACGGCCCCATTGATTGGCAGAGATCTGCTCACAAAGCTCTGGGCCAAAATAACTTTTTACCCTGAAGGCCCCCAAGTGGAATTTCTAAATCCTTCAGTAAAAACTCCTATAATCACGGCTCTAACTATGTCAGTAGAAAATGTACATCAAATCACTCACCTTGGTTCAAAGAAACTGCATTCATTTCTGAAGGATCAAGAACAGAGTTTTCCATTAACCAACTCACAGTGAAAGGAAACAACTGAATGGATAACAAAAGCCTGTTGGGTCCATCAATTGGTTAATTCTTACCCTTCCAAGCTTCCTGCAGGAAAGCACCTACAAGGAACCAGACCAGGACAATTCTGGGAAGTGGACTTTACTGAAATTAAGCCAGCAAGGAATGGACTTAAATATCTCCTAGTCTTTGTAGATACATTTTCAGGATGGATTCAAGCCTTCCCCCCCAAAAAAAAGAAAAGAAAAGAAAAAAAATGAAACAGCACAAATGGTGGTCAAGAAGATGCTGGAAGATATTTTTCCAAGGTACGGCCTGCCTAAAGTAATAGGGTCTGATAATGGACCGGCGTTCGTGGCCCAGGTAACTCAGAGGTTAGCAAGGACCCTGGGGATTAATTGGAAGTTACATTGTGTTTACAGACCCCCGAGTTCAGGACAGGTAGAAAGAATGAATAGAACCATTAAAGAGACCATAACGAAATTAAACTTAGAAACCGGCATAAAAGATTGGGCTATGTTCCTGCTTTATGTACTGTTTCATGCAAGAAATACTCAATCTATTTCTTTGTGTAACCTCACACCCTGTGAAATTCTCTATGGTGTCCCTCCTCCAGTAAGGGACCTACCCCAACTCTAAGACCTAACGATTCCTTCCACACCCCCTTGCTTAACAGACTTAAAGCTCTTGAAAGAACTCAGGGATACCTGTGAAAACAGATGGCCACTGCCTACCAACCTGGGGATGAGGGGACTCTACAGCGATATCAAGTAGAGACTTCGTCTATGTAAGACGACATCTGGTGTCATCCCTGGAACTCCGCTGAAAAGGACCATACCAGGTGCTACTTATAACACCTACAGGGTAAAGGTAGTCAAAATCACTTCCTGGATCCCTACCTCTCATCTCAAGCCTGTGCCCTGTCCAGACTCTGGCTGGAAACTGGAAAAGACTGGAAACCCTTTCAAATTGTGGATTCGCTGTGTGGATAAGGCTATAGACTCTCCCCTTGACCACCAGTAGTCCTAACCCTTATAAGCCTGTTCAGCAGCGATGGCTGATCACAAATCCTACTGGAACGGAAGTATGGTCTATCTTGCATACAGCCCGCTTACGGACCTGGTGGCCATCTCTCCAGCCAGACATTTGTCAGCTGCGTATAGGTCTTCCCGATTGGGATATCCCTAATGAAGAGGATCCCACTAAAATTCCATTAAATTCCTTCCATACCATAGATAATGGAAACAAACATTATTGATGTAGGGACACGCGAGCCAGATGCTGGTTGGCTAGCCTAGATTACTATGTTTGCCCAGTGTACTATCAAAGCCACAAACAGTCAAGGCTGTGTGCGGGGAACGCCAACATCTTCTGTAAGTCATGGGGATGTGAGCATACAGGGACTGCCACATGGAACCCAAAATACTCATGAAATTCTCTACACAGCATTGGCCATATTACCAATTAGACAACCAAAACCGATGGCCCCCAGAGGGGTCTCTAGATCCTCAAATTCTGTGTGACCTTTTTTACTTCTGCAAGTGCTCAAAAGGGTGAAAGGAGATTCCTCTATGTGGAGGCCTTTTCTCTCCTTTGCTAACATCGTGAACTATGCTTCTCCAATACATGCTCACCCTCAGCCTTCTGCTCTAGACTCTCTGTTGTCACTCCCACCTCATCAACTTGATTTCTCCCCTCCAATTACTATATTAAAAACCCAAACCTCCACCGTTTCTCAGACCATTTCCCCCTTTGCTGAGGTAGCAGGTACTGAGGTAACCCTCCACTCACTCACTCCTCTCTTCTCCTGTCAGTGCCCACACTGGGTCCCACCAGGTCCTCTTACCAGCTAACCCAAAGCTCAAACCAGGTGAGAAGAGCCCTCAGACCCCTATCCAAGATGTAATGAAATGGCCTTTAAAGTTGCTTTGCCATCACTGAAAACAGGTTACTAAGAATTTAAAGTCCCTTACAGGCTTTTTGGGATACTCACTCCCATCTCCCGCTCTGTTCTACCCGTTCTACTACTCATGTTTTTGTTGCTAGGAAGATCTCAAAACCCTTTTCCATTATTTTTTTACATCTCTCCTTCCTCATTCTCAGATCCAAAGAGCTGCTCTCAGCCCTGCATTCCCCGTCTTCCCCCTCTGTACCAGGCCCACAGGAAAGTCTTAACTGACCTTATCCAGAAGTTTTCACCATGGCTAACTTTAGGACTTTCAGCAAAAGAGTCCCTATAAAAGAGTTCAGTGTAGATAAACTTCCTCTTTTTGTGTTGCCCTGGTCTACCTGGCAACTGGCTGAAAAAAATCAGCACTCCTGAGCTAGACACACCCTTACTAGTTTTTCACAACATATGTGATCAAGGCTTCTGTCCTTTAGCTGGGGCTTCATAGAGATGGCTACATTGCTAAGATGAATAAGTTACAAACTGGGCTCCATGGAAACAGCTGGCAGGGGGAAAAAAAGGGAAAAAAAGCTCTCCCCCACCCAGGTGTCCTTGAAAATTTAACTTGCCCAGAACTGAGGAAAAATCAGAAACAAAAACTGCTCTTTGTGAACTTCTGCAGACTGTGAAATTCAGAGCCCCTTCCCTTACATGTTGGGTACAAAATTCTGAAACTACCTAAACTTGGGTTTCAGGGGATTAATTGATTACAACAGGAGCAATGCCCTCTGAATCTGGTTGCAACCAAATATGACTGTTTCCTTGTCTTTGGTGCTATCTTAGGTGCCTTGCCTTGTCCGTCCCTACAACAATATAATTCTATATACTTAAACGTTGTTTATGTTTTTATGAAATGGTCAACAGAAGTGATTAATTGTGTAATGGTGCAGATGTTTCCCAGAGTGCTCTATTATGACGCAGGTTCATTGGAAGATCAAATAGAGGGGCATACAACCCGGTTCAGTTGGGAACATATATCTCTCACCTTAGCCATTCTATTATGAATAGGAGTTGCTGCCTGGGTTCGCACAGGAACCACTGCCCTGGTCCATGGGACACAACAAATGACCCAATTAGAAGAAGCAATAGATCAAAACTTAAAGATATTAGAAAATTCCATCACAACTTTGCAGGAATCTTTTACCTCTCTCTTTGAAGTTGTTTTACAGAAAAGTCGAGGTTTGGACCTCCATTTCATGAGAGAAGGGAGCCTTTGTGCTGCATTGAGGAAAGAATGATTTTTTTTTTTTTTTTTATGTCGACCATACTGGAGTTGTAACAAACCCTATGAGTAAATTAAAAAGATGCCTTGAAGAGCATCAAAGAGAGATAGAGACCCAAAATTGGTGGTTTGAGTCTTGGTTTACACAGTCCCCCTGGTTAACTACGTTTTAATCAACCCTGGCCGGTCCAATAATAATCTTCATTTTATTGCTTACTATAAAACCCTGTTTCTCAACCATGTAATTTCTTTTCTCCAAGCTCAAATTGGACAAGTTAAACTTATGTTAATACCCCACTAGCATACATAAAATGTGACACCCCCCAACAATCACTTTTATGATTAAAAGTAGCCAGAAGAAGAAGTGGGGAATGAAATGTTAATAAAATATGTACTTGTCACTTCCTGTTTTTCTGTATGATTAACAAAACACTGTTGAAATGTTGAGAAATGTTTCCTAATCTTGTTCCCAGAATGTGCTGTCCCCAACTGCCAAACTGCAGAATGTACTCCCTCACGCGTTTACACACAAACCGCTAACTCCCCCTGACCCATCAATAAACTTCCCTCCCTGCCCTCTCCAAGAAAATTATATAAGTTCTGCTTAAGATGTTCTCAGGGCTCTCTGCTCTATTCAAATGAGCTCTAAGCCCCAGCATTCTGGACCCCAAATAAACCCTTTCTGTTGCATGAGATAGTCTCTTGGTGGTCTCATCCTCTGACACTCGCCCTACATTTACTTGGATGATTGAATGTAGATGAGAACATCCATTCAAAAGTGATAGTCGGTAAAATTAGGAAGATAGTCGGTAGGTTTAGGAAGAAGAGTGAGTATAAAATTTGGAACAAAAGTTCTTTAGCAATAGGGTTTCGGTTACAGAGTGAATGTAAATGTCAACACAAGTGAAGAGTCAGTCACAATGATGAATTGGAGAAAATATGTTGGAATGCAGATATCAATACAGACATTACAAAATCAGGAAAAGTATAAAGTCAGTGATAGAATTAGACATTTTCAACAGGGTTGAGTTTGAATATATAATCTTAGGAAGAAACGAATATGTAGTCATCAATTGGATTGATATTTGAGAGCAATAGGCAAATTGGACATTGATGTTTTTAGTAATCCATGTTCACTTTCCATTTAGGCTTTGGTACAAATATAAGTTTGACCTTTGAATTTTGTGTCCAGAATATTACTGTGATAACATGTATATATAGATCGGGTGACATAAGTAATTCTTCCACCATTTTTGGGAGCAATATTTTGAAGACTTATAAATTAGTATTTGGGGTACAAACAGGTGTACCCGGTGTCTATGAATATAGAGATAATGCATGAATAGACCAACTGTGAATAAGTAATATAACTGCTTCCACTTTAAATGGTGGATTGAATTGATATCTGAAAATATAAAAAATCGTATATTGATATACAATCATTCATTCCAACAAGTTATACATCAATGTTAATATTAGGGTTATGGTTTATCATGAAGGGTGTGTGAGTTTTGCTTCAATGTGATTATAAAAATCGAAAATAATGTGTTTGTAAAAAAGAATCTTGAGAAGACCACTCAAGAAATATGGAAGAATACATGTGTTCTAAAGTAGGAAGTGATTGAAAGTGAAAAAATGCCTATAATTTTGTGATCTTTTTGATGAAATATATATCCTATGATGTGCATAAACTGAAGAAATAGTAATGTACCAGTGTTGAATTAAAATGAACATCAAAATATATATCATGTTCCATATGAATCTTCTTGCATTGAGGTTAAACTGGGTCAGTTACTCTAGATATATTAGGATTTGTATGCAACATTCACTGAAGTTAGTTTTCAGTACTAAAAACAAAAAAGTATTTCAGGTGGATGAATATTTCTGAGAATAATATTTAGAAAAGATGATCATAAATCCACATACAAGAATATGAATGAATTAAGGGAGTGTATATTAAGATACAAATATTTCATATTTTAAAAAATCTGGAGAATGTGTGTATGTATATATATATATATATATATATATATATATATACACACACACACACACACACATATATATACATACAAACACACATATATATACATACACACACACATTAAAAACTAGCAATATATATGCTATTCGAAATTCATAATGAAATATATATCATTCACAGATCTAAAAATATTCATTTTACTGAACATGGATTTATATATAATGTTGTAAAACTAGGAAGCTCACCCATTGGTTATATTTTCAGTTCCAACAGCGTTTAGGAGGAGTGATCTTCTCTCACAATTTGTATCTGCCAAGTCGTTCACCTCACAAGAATGTAGGTGTGGTACCAGGTAGGATTCTATATGTGTTTATTGCTGTTGCATTGGGAGTTTAGTAATTGCTTCATGGAATCCAAGGAGTTCAACTGGGACACAGTGCTGGAGCGAGTTCTCTCAGGCGTGGTGCGTTAGGGTATGCAGGAGAATGCACCAACCAGGCTTCTATCCCACATAACTTGCCCCCTTAAACATAGCAACCTGATTGTAAACATTGCCGTGAAACGTCACCATATAACAAGATGCCTTTGCATAGGAGGGTCTGCTGATTGCACCATGTCAGTCACAAGCCATTTGGAAGCCAATGGCAGATCCACATGGCCCCACCACAGATGTTTTTTCACACACCTGCCAACCACTACTCTAGGACAACTACTCAGCAGGCTCCAACTTATTTTCATGAAACCCAATCAATCAAGGCACTGTCTGGTACACTCATGATCAGCAACAGAATATCCAATGGTTCTCCAGTGCCACCTGGTCATGGGAAATTGAAAATTTTCATGGTATTTATCTAGCCATTTTTCACGGATGAAGTTGGATGCACTGTGGGTTTCAATTCATTCAGGAACCATTAAATGTTGAGGAAACTCATTTCAATGTAAGTTCTGGAGAATTCTCACAGGCAAGGCTTCCCAAAGAGTGGCCAAAAGGTCACATGAAGCCAGGGCCATTGAGGTCTAAAATGTGATGTCATTGTCTGTTTTGACTCTCAACAATGGCTTCCAAGTCTTTCAGAATAAAATCATGTGATATCCTGGTTGAGATCAGAGTGCCCTGTGGAAAGCTACCCTGGGCCTTCATCTCAGTTTCCAAGGATGACTCTCATGCGTGGCTTCCTCAAATCCCAACACAATTCATAGCAATACTTCTCTGAGGTGAGTTCCAGAACTCAGTCTCTAAGGGGAATCACACCAGAGTTCAAGCCCAGGTGGACCCAGTCATCTCTTCCAACTGCCACACAAATGACCACAATAAAACCGAAATTCTCCCACATGGTCCTCATCTTCTTCCATATTGACACTCATCATAACCTCTGGCTGGAGGTGTCCATGAGGGACGCAGCCCAAGACAGTGTCCAAAATAAGCTCCGTTGCTCCTCATTTGCCTAAATTCAGGGTGGCCTGGACACCCTTCCTTTGTACCAGGAGTGATCAAAAAGGCCTGCCTGTCATACTGCTCCACTTTTCCCATTTGAGGCCTATTGAGTGTCACTTAAAGATACTTTATGTGAATTGGAGTGATGAGAAACCTAAGCACCTACGGGATAGCCTCAGAAGGGCTTTGACGAACTCATCTGACCCAAATGATCCCTATTCTCACTTGATGGAATTCAGGAACCTTACAGAGGAAGGCAGAAGACTTCATCCACAATTACAGCTCTTTTTGCCATTTTTGATTTGGATGCACACATGGGATCTTTCTTTAGATCCATCAGGTGCTGAGAATCTAAGTCAAAGAATCACACTGGGCCAAGAGGCTGATTCAGACACAACTCTTTCCAAATCAATTAAGTAAAGAGCCAAAGGTGAAGCCGATTTATTTCCATTTGAAAACTATTTTCTTCAGGATTCACAAAGGGGTGGTGTGAGACAAAGACTTCCTGACTCTCAGGGCAACAGAACAATAGGTAAGCAAATGGCCCAAAGCAGGGTTTCTCCACTGAGACTTTCCTGGTCAACTGATATCTGAGTTTTCTCAGATGCTCGTCATTTCCTTCAGCTATCCAGAACATTGCCTTGTCACAGAGCTTGGGTGTGGTACATAACTTAGACACAAAACCATGAGCCTATTCTGGAGAGTGTCCAGAATTCTGGAGGAAAACAGCAACTTAAGAAGGTAGCAGGTATTGCCCATTAATAAGGCAATCCACAGTCCATTCATAAAATGGGCAGGATGAATGCTGGGAAGCTTTCTACTAGACAGGACATATCCATTGATGCATTCTCTTTTCTAATGTCTACAACCACGGACACAGTGTGATACACAGACCCAGAAACACTTGCCTTGTTAAATGACTTACTAAAAACAGTTCACTCCAAACCAAACAAACTGACTTTTCTTCCTATTCTCAGAACATGAGACAAAACCACAAACCCACACCCACACCGACAATGACACCTTCTTCCCCCAAATAGGTATGAGACTATCCGGAGTATCCTCTGACTGGTGGGCCATACTATGTTCCCCCGAAATGTCCTGTCCTGTCTCAGATCTGGTCTCCTTGGCCAACTCTGTGAAGTTGTCAGGAGCCAGGAGTGAGCCACTACCTGCTTTTCCAGGAAAAAACCCTCTTCCAAGCTTTCCAGGCATTTGGCTTCCTCACCTTAGTAGGTACCAAGAAAGACTGATTCTGTCCTTGGTAAATCCAAACAAGTGAGACCACTGGGACTGGGACTGCAACTGGATCTGTGTGCCTGGCGTCCTGGATCCCATGTTCAGAGAGTTCCATCAATAAGGAAGTGCTTTGAGGTCATTTCCTTCAGGAACTGAATGAGATCACTGCCTCGGCAACCACTTTGTCCTAAGAGTTTCTTCCAACGGTCCCATGAGATGGAGGCTGCTCCTACTTCCTGTGACACTTTCACAAGTTAGAATAGTATATCAACCATAGGGAACCAGGAACAGCTCTCCACACAGTCTTGGTTTGTCCATCTTCTCTACATTAAGATGAGAGAGGCTGATTCAGAAACATCCCTTCATCCTGACCAGGTTGTTTGCAATGGAAGATAACTTTTGCTCTCTCAGGTCCTTCATACCTGCCTACATCTTCTCCAGTGATCATTTCTGCATGGAGCTTTGAGGTTCTCAGCAGATGGAAGATCCACTACATTCCTCTATTGTAAGATCAACACTGTCCCTGCTCTTCTGTAAACATGTTATTAACACAAACAGTGTATGGTTAGTGTTAATAACATGTTCCATTTGGGTTAGGAATTATTCTGCTGCATGAATAATGGTATTGGAAACTTGTGATTATTTTAAGAATATAGAGATGAAATATATGTATGAAAAAAGAAATCTAAGTAAGATTTGAAGCCCAGAAGGGCATTGGGCCCTTAATTGTGATACTTAGCGTTGAATTACATTCTGCACCGATGTCTCAGATAAATCAATATACAATAGCATAAGACCTTGTACCTTGAATGATTGGATGTAGAAGAGAACATCCAGTCAAAAAGGGATACTCGGTAGGATTAAGAAGATAGTTAGTATGTTTAGGAAGAAGAGTGAGTATAGGATTTGGAACAAAAGTTCTTTAGCAATAGGTTATTTATTAGGGTGTGAATGTAAATGTCAGCACATGTGAAGAGTCAGTCACAATGATGAACTGGGGAATATATGTAGGAAAGCAGATAGCAATAGAGACATAATGAAATCAGGCAAAGTATAAAGTGAGGGATAGGATTAGACATTTTCAATTGGGTTGAGTTTGAATATATAATTTTAAGAAGAAACACATATGTAGTCACCAATAGGATTGACATTTGAGAGCATTAGGGAACCTGGACATGGATGTTTTTAGTAATCCATGTTTTCTTTCCATTAGGGCTTTTATACAATCATAAGTGTGACCTTTGCATTTTGTGTCCAGAATATTTCTGTGATTAAATGTATATAAAGATCAGGTGACATGAGTCCACATCCACCATTTCAGGGAGCAATATTTTGAAGACGTATAAATTAGTATTGGGGGTACAAAGAGGTGTACACTGTGTCTATGAATATAGAGATAATGCATGAATAGACCATAGTGTGAATAAATAATATAACTGGTTCCACTTTAAATAATGGATAGAATTGATATCTGAAAAGATATAAGAAATCTTATATTGACATACAATCATTCATTCAAACCAGTTATACATCTAATGGTAATATCAGAGTGATAATTAATATGAATGGTATGTGAGTTTTGCTTCAAAAGTGATTATGAAAATCAAAATTAATGTGTTTGGTATAAAATCTCATGAAAAGACCAGTCAAGAAACTTAGAGGAATACATGTGTTCTGAAGCAGGAAGTGATTGAAAGTGAAACAAATGCCTATAAATTTTTGAACTTGTGGATGAAATGATATATCCTATGATGTCCATAAACTGAAAAAATAATAATGTACCAATATTGATTAAAAATAAACTTCAAAATACACATCATGTCCCGTAGGATTCTACTTGCATTGATGTTAAACTGATTCAGTTACTGTAGAAATATTAGGATTTGTAAGCTCCATTCACTGAAGTTAGTTTTCAGTACTAGGAAATAAATATGTATTTCAGGCGGATGAATATTTCTGAGAATTATCTTGTGAAAAGTTGATTATAAACCACATATAGAAACATGAGTGAATTTAGGGAGTGTATAATAAGACATATATATTTCATATTTTGAAAAATCTGGACAGTATATATATATATATATATATATATAGATATAGATATAGATATAGATATAGATAGATATAGATAGATAGATAGATAGACACACACAGACATTATAATGTAGCAATATAAATGCTAATCGAAATTCACCGTGTAATACATATCATCCACATATCCAAAAATATTCATTTTACTGAACATCGATTTATATATAATGTTGTTCATCTAGGAAATTCACCAATAGGTTTAATTTTCAGTTCTATCATTATTTAGGGGGAGTGATATCTTATCACAATATGTATCTTTCAAAATCAGCGAGCTTACAAAAATGTACTTGTGATACCAGGTAGGATTCTAAATATGCATAAAAAATACATGTGATGAATAGGCTACAGAGAATGGGAGACAGAAATTTACATATGTGTTAACTTTAAAAACTCATGGAGAACTATTACAATGAAAAGTTTACTAGATTTATAACACATACCCTTGATAAAGCAGTAGGGAAGTCCAAGTATACACCATGCCTCCTATGAACGGCCTGTATTTCTATTCTGTTAGGTTTCTTGTTCTCCATCATATTAGGATTAGTAGTCAGAGTCTAGTAGGTTATGGGTTAATGTCAGGGATTCAGTATTTCAAATGGAAAATATGAAAATGAATCTAATGTGTATGCAAATATGTGCTACACAAAAATCATCCCACTCTCATCCAGAACAATGCCTTGACATAACCTTCGCCCCAATTAAGACACAATTAGTGGAGAAGAGTTAGAAAATCTGTGAATACGTATGTGGAAATGAAAATGCTCAGGAGTTCACAGCCTTGGAGGCGGTAGAGAAATTTCCAAAAGTATGGGATAGGGTAAATACTCCACAAATATGGAGTTCTGCTGGCCTAATGACTCTTTGAGAAACTGCCTTTGAAGTTGGGACCTTGTAATATATGTTGTTGTCAGGAGCTTCAGCTTCCTTTGTAGTGAGACAATCAAAGCTGGATCTGCATATATGTGACCTGAAGGACATGGTTTCTTATTTTCTAGTGAACATGAGGCAGCAGCTCTGAATTCCCTCATTGTAGGTAAACTGTGGCCACTGGGAGCTAAGTGTCTCCTCGTTTGGACTGAGAAGCCATTTGGTCATCCTCCACTTTTCCTGGTGATTCTTACTGCTGAACTGGGAGTTTGGTATTGGCATCAGTAAATACCATGAGTTCAACGGGGACACAGTGCTGGAGGGAGTACTCTCACGTGTGGTGGGTCAGGGTGTGCAGGAGAACGCCCCAACCAGGCTTCTATTCAACAAAGCTTGCCTCCTTGTCTGCAGCAACCCAATTCTGAACATTGCCCTAAAACCTCTCAATGTAACAAGATGCCTTAACATATAAGGGTCTGCTGGCTGCACCATGTCAGTCACAAAGCATTTGGAAGCCAATGGCAGATCCATGTGGCCCCATCACAGATGTTTTATCATACACCTGCAAACCACTGCTCTAGGCCCACTACTAAGCAGGTTCCAACGTACTGGCACCTTTGTTCTACACCATTTTCATGAAACCCAGTAAATCAAGGCACTGTCTGGTACACTCATGATCAGCAACAGAACATCCAAAGATTCTCCAGTGCCACCTGCTCTTGGGAATTTCAAATATTCCATGGTATTTATCTAGCCATTTTTCAAGGATGAAGTTGGTGTCACTGTGGGTTTCAATTCATTCAGGAACCATTAAATGGTGAGGAAGCTCATTTCAATGAAAGCTCAGGAGAACTCTCACAGGCAAGTCTTCCCAAAGAGTGGCCAAAAGGTCAAATGAAGCCTGGCCCATTGAGGTCTACAATGTGAGTTCCATGTGTGATTTGACTCTCAAGTATGGCTGCCAAGTTTTTCAGAATGAAATCATGTGATATCCTAGCTGAGATTCCCAGTGCTCTGTGGAAAGCCATGGTGGGCCTAAATCTCAGTCTCCAATGGCAATTCTCATGCGTGGCCTTCTAATATCCCAACAGAATTCATGGTAATACTTCTCTGAGTTCAGTTCCAAAACTCAGTCTCTAAGGGGAATCACACCATAGTTCAAGCCCAGGTTGACCCAGGAATCTCTTCCTACTGCCACACAACTGACCACAATTAATACCAAAACACTCCCACATGGCCCTCATCTTCTTTTATATAGACACTCATCATAACCCCTGGGTTGAGGTTTCCATGAGGGGTGCATACCAAGACAGTGCCCAAAATAATCTCCCTTGCCTCTAATTTGCCTAAAGTCATGGTGGCCTGGAAACCCTTCCTGTTAACCAGGAATGATCAAATAGGCCTGCCATTAATACTGATCTACTTCTCCAAATAATCACACTGGGAAAATATGCTGATTAAGACACATCTCTTTACAAAGCAATAAAACAAAGAGCCACAGGTGATGCCTATTCATTTCCATTTGAAAACTCTTTTCTTCAGGATTCACAAAGGGGTGGCCTAAGGCAAAGACCTTCTAGATATTCACAGCACCAGAACCATAGGTAAGCAAAATTCCCAAAGCAGGGTTTCTCCACATAGACTTTACTGTTCACACTGATATCTGAGTTTCCTGAGATGCTCCCATTTCCTTCAGCTCTCCAGTACATGGCCATGTCACAGAGCTTGGAGGTGGTACATATCTTGGACAGAAAACCATGAGCCTATTCCGGAGAGTGGCCAGAATTCAGGAATAAAACAGGAAATTAGGAAGTTAGTCATTGCTACCCATCCATAAGGAAAGCTGCAGTCCAATCATGAATCGGGCAGTATGAATTTTGGGAAGCATTATACTAGACAGAACACATTCATTGATGCATTATGTTTTCTAATGTCTACAACTACAAACACAGTGGGATACATAGACATAGAAACACTTGCCTTGTCAAACAACTTACTAGAAACAGTCCACTTCAAATCAAACAAACTGCCTTTCCTACCAATTTTCAGAACATGAGACAAAACAACAAACTCACACCCACAACAACATAGGACTTTCTTACCCAAGTAGGTCTTTGACTCTCCGGAATTTCCTCTGACTGTTGTACCATACTATGTTCCCCCAAAATGCCCTGTACTGTCTCAGAGCTGGAATTTTTGGCCAACTCTTTGAAGTTGTCAGGAGCCAGCTTTGAGCCACTACCTTCTTTCTCAGGGAAGGCCACTCTCCAAAGCTCTCCTGGCATTTGGCCATTCTCAAATCAGTAGGTACCAAGAAAGACTGATTCTGTCCTTGGTAAAACCAAACAAGTGAGCCCACTGGGACTGGGTCTGGGACTGGTTCTGTGTGCCTGGCTTCCGGGATTTCAAGTTCAGAGTGTTCCAAGACCAAGGAAGTGAGATAGGTCACTTCCGTTCGGAACTGAATGAGGTCACTGGTTTGGCAACCACTTTGTCCTAACAGTTCCTTCTAAGGGTCCCATGAGATGGAGGCTGCCCCTACTTTCTGTGACACTTTCACAACTTAGAATGGTATATCAACCATAGGCACCCAGGAACAGCTCTCACACAGAACTGGTTTGGTCCATCTTCTCTACATTAAGAAGAGAGAGGCTGATTCACACACATCCCTTCATCCTAACCAGGTTGTTTGCCTTACAAGATGACTTTTGCCCTCTCAGGTCCTTTATAGCTGCCTTCATCTTCCCCAGGGATAATTTCTGCATGGACCTTTGAGGTTTTCAGCGGGTGGAAGATCCCCTATATTCCTCTATATTAAGACCAACTCTGTCCCTGTTCTTCTATAAAGTTAGATTGAGGGAACAATGTATGATTAGGGTTAATAACATGTTCAATTTGAGTTAGGAATCATTCTGCTGGATGAATAATGGTATTGGGAACCTGGGATATTTATAAGAATATAGATGTGAAATATAAGTATGAAAACAGAAATCTAGGTAAGATTTTAAGCCCAGAAGGGCATTGGGTCCTTGATTGGAATACTTAGCATTGAATTTCGTTCGCACAGATGTCTCAGATAAATCAATATACAATGGCATATCACCTTGTACCCTGGATGATTGAATGTAGAAGAGTTCATCCAGTCAAAAAGGGATAGTTGTTAGGATTAGGAAGATAGTCGGTCTGTTTTGGAAGAAGAGTGAGTATAGGATTTGGACCAAAAGTTCAATAGCCCTAGGTTTTCGGTTAGAGAGTGAATGTAAATTTCAGCACATGTGGAGAGTCAGTCACAATGATGAACTGGGAAAATTATGTAGGAAATCAGATATCAATACACACATTATGAAACCAGGCAAAGTATAAAGTGAATGATAGGATTAGACATTATCAATAAGGTTGAGTTTCAATATATAATCTTAGGAAGAAACAAATATGTAGTCACAAATATGATTGACATTGGAGAGCATTAGGCAACCTGGACATGGATGTTTTTAGTAATCCAGGATCACTTTCCATCTAGGATTTGCTACAATCAGAAGTGTGACCTTTGCATTTTGTGATCAGAATATTACTGTGATAAAATGTATATGTAGATCAGGTGACATGAGTATTTCTTCTAACATTTCTTGGAGCAATATTTTGAAGAGATATAACTTAGTATTGGGGGTACACAGAGTTGTACCCTGTGTCTATGAATGTAGAAGAAATGCATGAATTGACAATACTGTGAATAAATAATATACTGTTTCCACTTTAAATCATGGATTGAATTGATATCTGAAAATACGTAAGAAATCTTATATTGATATACAATCATTCATTCCAACAAGTTATACATCTAATGGTAATATTAGGGTTATGTTTTATCATGAAGGGTGTGTGAGTTTAGCTTCAAAAGTTATTATGGAAATGGAAAATAATGTGTTTGGAAAGAAATCTCATAAAAAGATGAGTCAAGAAATATAGAGGAATTCATATGTTCTGAAGCAGGATTTGATGGTAAGTATAAAAAAAGCCTATAAATTTCCTAACTTGTGGATGAAATATATATCCTATGATGTGCAAAAACTGAAAAAATAGTAATGCACCAGTGTTGAATGAAAATGAACGTCAAAATACACATCATATCCCATAGGAATCTACTTGCATTGATGCTAAACTGGGTCAGTTACTGTAGAAATATTATGATTTGTATGCACTATTCACTGAAGTTAGTTTTCAGTAGTAGGAAACAAATACGTATTTCAAGTGGATGAATTTTTATCAGAATAATCTTGTGAAATGTTGACTATAAATTTACATATATGAACACGAATGAATTTAGGGAGTGTATAATAAGAAACATATATTTCATATTTTGAAAAATCTTGAGAGTGTATATATATATATAGATATGTGTGTGTGCATTTATGTATATATATATATATATATATATATATATATATATATATATATATATATATACACACACACACACACACACACACACACAGACACTAAAATGTATCAATATGCATGCCAATCGAAATTCACTATGAAACATATATCATCCACAGATCCAAAAATAATCATTTTACCGAACATGGATTTATGTATAATATTGTTCAACTAGGAAGTTCACCCATAGGTTGAATTTTAAGTTCCAACAGTGTTTAGGAGGAGTGATCTCTTCCCATGATTTGTATCTCCCAAGACAGCCAAACTCACAAGGATGTACGTGTGATACCAGTTATGTTTCTATATTTGCATATAAAAATACATGTGCTGAACAGGCTACAGAGAAAGGGAGACAGGAATTCACATATTTGTTAACTTTAAAAACACATGGAGATCTATTTCAATTAAAAACTGACTAGATTTATAACACCTACACTTTATCATGCAAAAGGAAAGTCCAACTATACACCATGCCTTCTCTGAACTGCTTTCATTTCCATTCTGTTTGGTTATTTTTGTCCATCATTTTAGGATTAGTAGTCAGAGTCTATTAGGGTATGGGTTAGTGTCAGGAATTCAGTAATTCGAATGGAAAATAGGAAAATGAATCCAATGTGAATGCAAATATGTGCTACACAAAAATATTCCCACTCTCATCCAGAACATTGCCTTTACATTACCTTTGCCCCAAATAAGACACGATTAGAGAAGAAGAGTTAGGAAATCTGTGAATACATATCTGAAATGGAAAATATTCAGGAGTTCACAATATTGGATGTGGTAGAGGAGTTTCCAAAAGTAAGGGACAGGGTAAACACTTCACAAACATGGAGCTCATTGGGCCTAAAGACTCTTGAGAAACTGGCTCTGAGGTTGGGCACTTGAAATATATGTTGTTGTCAGGAATTTTAGCATCCTTTCTAGTGAGACCAACAAAGCTGGGTCTGATCTCTGTGACCTGGAGGATATGTTGTTTTTTTTTTTTTATTTTCCAATGAACATGAGGAAGCAGTGCTGAATTCTCTCTTTGTAGGTAAACTGTGGCCACTGGGGTCTAAGTGTCTCCCCATGTGGACTGTGAAGCCATTTGATCATCTTCCACTTTTCGAGGTGTTTCTTGCTTCTGCATGGTGAATTTGGTATTTGCTTCAGGAAATACAAGGAGTTCAACAGGTACCAGTTATGGAGGGAGTTCTGTCACGTGTGGTGGGTCAAGGTCTGCAGGAAAATGCACCAACCAGGCTTCTACCCCACATAGCTTGCCCGCTTGTCCATAGCAATCTGATTCTGAACATTGCCCTGAAACCTCTCCATATAACAAGATGCTTTTATATATAAGGGTCTGCTGACATCACCATGTCAGTCTCAAGCCATTTGGAATCCAAGGGCAGATCCACATGGTACCACCACAGATGTTTTATCACATACCTGCACACCACTGCTCTAGGCCCACTACTCAGCAGTCTCCAACTTACAGGGATCTCTTTTCTACACTGTTTTCATGAAACCAAGTAAATCCAAGCACAGTCTGGTACACTCATGATCAGCAACAAGTCATCCAAAGTTTCTCCATTGCCACCTGGTCATGGAAATTTCAAAAAATCCATGGTATGTACATAGCTATTTTTCAAAGATGAAGTTGGAGGCACTGTGGGTTTCAATTTATTTAGGAAACATTAAATGGTGAGGAAGCTCATTTCAAAGAAATCTCTGGAGAACTCTCACAGGCAAGGCTTCCCAAAGAGTGGCCAATATTTCACATGAATCCAGGCCCATTGAGGTCTAAAATGTGAGGTCCATGTGTGTTTTGACTCTCAATTATGGCTGCCAAGACTTTCAGAATAAAATCACGTGAAATCCTGGCTGAGATTCCCAGTGCTCTGTGGAAGCCACCTTGGCCTAGATCTCAGATTTCAGGGTGACTCTCATGTGTTGCCTCCTAAAATCCCAACACAATTCATGGCAATACTTCTCTGAGGACAGTTCCAGAATTCAGTCTCTAAGGGGAATAACACCAGAGTTCAAGCCCAGGTGAACTAAGTCATCTCTTTCAACCGCCACACAAATGACCAGAATTAAAACCAAAACACTCCCACATGGCCCTCAACATCCTCCATATAGACACTTATCATAACCTCTGGCTGGAAATTTCCATGAGGGGTGCAGACAAAGAAAGTATCCAAATAAGTTCCCTTGCCCCTCATTTGCCTAAAGTCAGGGTGGCCTGGACACCCTTCCTGAGAACCAAGAGTGATTAAATAGGCCTGCACTTAATAATGCTCTGCATCTCCAATTTGGGGCCTACTTACTTTCAGGTATAGATTCTTTATGTGATTTGGAGTCATGAGAAAAGCCAAGCACCTCTGGTCTAGTCTCTGCAGGGTTTGAAGAACTCATTTGACCCAAATTATCCCTATTCTCACTTGATGGATTTCAGGAACAGGTATAGATTCTTTATGTGATTTGGAGTCATGAGAAAAGCCAAGCACCTCTGGTCTAGTCTCTGCAGGGTTTGAAGAAGTCATTTGACCCAAATTATCCCTATTCTCACTTGATGGATTTCAGGAACCTAACAGAGGAAAGCAAAAGACTTAATCCACAATGACTGCTCATTTGGCCATTTTGGTTTTGGATGCACACATGGTATCTTTCTTTAGATCCATCAGGTGCTAAGAATCTAAGCCACAGCCTCACATAGGGTCATGAGGCTGATTCAGACACATCCCTTTCCAAAGCAATCAAGCAAAGAGCCACAGGTGATGCCCATTCATTTGCATTTGACAACTCATTTCTTCAGGCTTCACAAAGGGGTGGTCTGAGGCAAAAAGCTTCCTGAAATTCAGGGCAACAGAACAATTGGTAAGCAAATGGCCCAAAGCAGGATTTCTCCACTGAGACTTTCCTGGTCACACTGATATCTGAGTTTTCTGAGATGCTCGCCATTCCCTTTAGCTATCCAGTACATGGCCATGTCACAGAGCTTGGAGGTGGTATATATATTGGACACATAACCATGAGCCTATTCTGGAGAGTGGAGTGGATTCAGGAACAAAATATAATCTTAGGAAGATAGTAGGTGTTGCCCATTCATAAGGCAAGCCGCAGTCCATTCATAAATTGGCAGGATGAATGTTGGGAAGATTTCTACTATACAGGAGACATCCATTGATGCATTCTCTTTTCTAATGTCTAGAACCACGGACACAGTGGGATACACAGACTTAGAAACACTCGCCTTTTCAAAAGACTTATTAGAAACAATTCACTTCAAACCAAAAAACCACCTTTATTACCTATTCTCAGAACATGAGACAAAACCACAAACCAACACCCACATCCACAAAGACACCTTCTTCCCCCAAGTCAGTCTGTGACTATCCATAGTGTCCTCTGATTGGTGGGCCATACTATGTTACCCCGAAATGGCCTGTCCTGTCTCAGATCTGGTCTCCTTGGTCAACACTGTGAAGTTCTCAGGAGCCAGCGGTGATCCACTAACTGCTTTCTCAGGAAAGGCCACTCTTCAGAGCTTTCCTGGCATTTGGGCATCCTCACCTCCGTAGGTACCAACAAAGACTGACTCTGTCCTTGGTAAATCTGAACAATTGAAACCACTGCGACTGGGACTGGGACTGAGACTGAATTTGGGTGCCTGGCTTCCTGGATCCCAAGTTCAGAGAGTTCCATCACAAAGGATGTTAGGTGAGGTCACTTCCTTTAAGATCTGAATGAGGTCACTGCCTTGGCAACCACTTTGTCCTAACAGTTGCTTCAAAGTGTCCCATAAAATGGAGGCTGCCCCTACATCCTGTGACACTTTCACAAGTTAGAATGGTATATCAACCATAGGCACCCGGGAAGTGCTCTCCACACTGGCCTAGTTTGGTCCTTCTTCTCCATATTAAGAAGAGAGAGGCTGATTCAGACACATCCCTTCATCCTGACCAGGTTGTTTTCAATGGAAGATGACGTTTGCTCTCTCAGTTCGTACATATGTGCCTACAACTTCTCCAGGGATCATTTTTGCGTGGACCTTTGAGTTTCTCAGCAGTTGGAAGAAACCGTAAATTCCTGTATTGTAAGACCAACTCTGTCCCTGCTCTTCTGTAAAGTTAGATTGAGGGAAGAGTGTATGGTTAGGGTTAATAACAGTTTCGATTGGGGTTAGGAATCATTCTGCTGGATGAATAATGGTATGGCGAACCTTCGATATTTTCAAGAATATATAGGTGAAATATAAGCACTAAAACAGAAATAAAGGTAATATTTGAAGCCCAGAAGGGTGTTGGGCCCTTGATTGCAATATTTAGCATTGATTTATTTTCTGCACAGATGTCTCAGATAAATCAATATACAAATACATAGGACCTTGTACTTTGGATTATTTATTGTCAAAGAGAACTTCCAGTCATAAAGGGATAGTCGGGGGGCTGGGGATGTGGCTCAAGTGGTAGCGCGCTCGCCTGGCATGCGTGCGGCCCGAGTTCGATCCTCAGCACCACGTACAAACAAAGATGTTGTGTCTGCCAAGTACTAAAAAAAATAAATGTTAAAAAATTCTCTCTCTCTCTCCCTCTCTCTCTAACTCTTTCTTTAAGAAAATAAAATTAAAAAAAAAGAATAGTCGGTAGGATTAGGACGATAGTCGGTAAGTTTAGAACGGAGAGTGAGTATAGGATTTGCACCAAAAGTTCTTTAGCTATGGGGTTTCGGGTATAGAGTGAATGTAAATGTCAGCACATGTGAAGAGTCAGTCACAATGATGAAATGGGGAAAATATGTAGGAAAGCAGATTTCAATAGAGACATTAGGAAATCTGGCAAAGTATATTCGGTAATGAAAATTTAGTAAAATAGGTAAATGTCACTTCCCGTTTTTCTGTATGCTTAACAAAACACTTTTGAAATCTTGAGAACTGTTTGCTAATCTTGTTCCCAGAATGTGCTGTCCCCAACTGCCAACCTGCAGAATGTACTCATTCACCCGGTTGCACGCAAACTGCTCACTCGCCCAGACCAAACAATAAAGTTCCCTCTCTGCCCTCTCCAAGCAAAGTATATAAGCTCTGCTTAAGCTGTTCTCAGGGCTCTCTGCTCTATTCAAGTGAGCTCTGAGCCCCAGCATGCTGGACTCCCAATAAAACCTTTGCTTTTGCATGAGACAGTCTTTTGGTGGTCTCTTCACCCGATGCTCGTCTGACCTTTACATATGGAGGTTCCAGTGAGATCCGGCAGCGGCGAACGAGAGACCCCAACAGGCTCCTCTTGGGGTATGTATGGTGCCTCTTTCTGGTTTCAGGTTTCAGGTTAGGGCTTCGCAAAATGGCTGTCAATGAAGAGTGTGACCTCTCTCCGATGGTGGCTGACATACGTGTCACAGAGCCACAGGCCACATCCCTGGGGGATGCACCAGAGTACTCGGGAAATCGAGGAGCAATAGTCTCCTCAACTCAGTGATATTTTGTTTCAGATTCGGTATCGCCAGCCCATCGGGTTTGGCCAGATACTTAGTCCTGGTCTCAGTGTTGGAAGTTCCATTGTCTGTCTTTATTTTCTTGTCTTGTCTGTGTCGTGTGTCATCGCTTTTACTGTTTGTGTATCTTTCATTATGGGACAGAGCACTTCAATGCCTCTGTCCCTGACCCTTGATCACTGGACCAAAGTACCCTTAAGGACTCAGAATCTTTCTTTTTCAGTAAAATTCTGGACCTGGCAGACTCTCTGTGCCTCAGAATGGCCCACCTTTGGATTCGGATGGCCCCTAGAAGGATCTTTCTACTTCCCACTAATTTAAAAAGTCAGAGGATATTGTCTTTCAGCCAGGGCCACATATCCATCCGGATCAACAGCCATATATCTTAACTTGGCAGGACCTCTGCAAATCTCCTCCATGGGTGAAGCATTTCCTTGCCCCTACCCCCGCTCCGACTCCTTCCCCCATGATCTCTCAAACCCTCTGCTCCTCCTCCTCCTCCACCCTCTGTTCTCCCTGAGTCACAAGATTTGACTCTACTGGACTCTCGTCCCCCTCCTTATCTCCTGCCCACGTCCCCCAAAGACCAACACCCTCTAAGTGATTCCCCTGCTGCTGACTCAACCTCTCCACCATTGGAGGAAGATAAGCCAGCCCAGCGCCCTCCAGATAATTTCCCCGCAGCACACACAGCCCCTCCTCCTCTGGAGGAAGCTAGCCCAGCTAAAGGTACTCACCAGCAGTGAATGATTGAAAAACCTGGAACTCGAATGATGCTCCCCCTCATCCCTAGGGGCCAATGATTGACAATGGCCTTGGGGGAAAAATGCAAGCCTACCAGTATTAACCTTTCTCCTCTTCAGACCAACATAACTGGAAAAATAAATATCCCCCTTTTACCGAGGACCCCACCCGGCTCCTAGGTGTGGTTGAGTCATTGATGTTTTCACACCAGCCTACTTGGGATGACTGTCAACAACACCTAGGGTTGTCTCTTCATGATAGAGAAACAAAAGAGAATCCTCCTGGATGCTGGAGAAAATATCCTCTGACCAGATGGGTGACCGACAAAACTTCCCAACATATTCAACCCGGCTTTTCCTTGAATCGACGAAACTGGGACCCCAACACCTTTGAAGGTAGGGAGCATCTGTCCACTTATCGCTGGTCTCTAATTGTGGGTATCTTAGTGGCCGCTAGGCGACTAACAAATTTTGCCAAGTTAAGAGAGATTATTCAAGGGCCTGATGAATCTCCCTCTATGTTTTTAGAGAGAATTATGGAGGCATATAGGAGATATACTCCTTTCGATCCTCAGGCAGAGGATCAAAAGGCATCTGTCAAGATGGCCTTTATGGGCAAGCTGCCCTGGATATTAAAAGAAAGTTACAATGCTTAGATGGATTACAAGATATGACTTTGAGAGATTTAGTCAGAGTAGCCGAGAAGGTATACTATAAGAGAGAAACTGAGGAAGAGTAGGGAGCAAAGGGAGGATAAAAGAAACAAAAACAGACTAAGGCATTGACTAAGGTCCTGGTCACAACAACAAATAGGCCAGAAATAAGAAACATGGAGACAGGAATGGATATCGGGGCCCATACTAGAGGCCACCCCTGGCCTCAATTTAATGTGCCTACTGTAAAGAAAAAGGACACTGCTTCAAAGAGTGCCATTGAAAGAGACAGCCACTCTAGCCAGCCATTCTGACTCTGGAGGATGACTAAGAACGTTGGGGCTCAGATCTCCTCCAAGAGCTCAGGGTAAATTTTTAAGTGGAGGGGACCCCAGCAAACTTTGAAGTGGATACAGGGGCAATATACTCTGCCCTTAAGGCCCCATTGGTCTCTCTATCAAATAAAAGGTCTCTAATTCAAGGGGCTAATGGCAGAAAATATCGGGCTTGGACAACTAAGAGGACCATGGACCAGGGGAAAGGAAAAATCCATCACTCGTTCTTAGTAATCCCAGAATGCCCGGCCCCATTGATGGGCAGAGATCTGCTCACCAAGCTCCGGGCCAAAATAACTTTTAACCCTGAAGGACCACAAGTGGAATTTCTAAATCCTTCAGTAAAAACTCCTATAGTCACGGCTCTATATATGTCAGTAGAAAATGTACATCAACTCACTCAACTTGGTTCAAAGAAATTGCATTCATTCCTGAAGGATCAAGAACAGAGTTTTTTACTAACCGACTCAAAGCAAAAGGAAATAACTGAATGGGTAACAAAAGCCTGTCAGGTCTGTCATGGATAATGCTTACCATTCCAAGCTTCCTGCAAAAAAGCACCTACGAGGAACCAGACCAGGACAATTCTGGGAAGTGGAATTTACTAAAATTAAGCCAGCAAGGTTTGAAATTAAGTATCGCCTAGTCTTTGTAGATATATTTTGAGGATGGATTGAAGCCTTTTCCAGGAAAAAAGAAAAAAAAAAACGAAACAGCGCAAATGGTCGTCAAGAAGATCCTGAAAGATATTTTTACAAGATACGGCCTGCCTTAAGTAATAAGGTCTGATAATGGACTGGCGTTTGTAGCCCAGGTAAGTCAGGGGTTAGGCAAAACCCTGGGGATTAATTAAAAGTTATATTGTGCTTATAGACCACCGAGTTCAGGACAGGTAGAAAGAATGAATAGAACCATTAAAGAGACCATAACGAAATTAAGCTTAGAAACCTGCATAATAGATTGTACTATGCTCCTGCCTTATGCACTATTTCATGGAAGAAATACTCCCTCTGTTTCTTCGTGTAACCTCACCCCCTATGAAATTGTCCATGGTGCCCCTCCTTCAGTAAGGGACCTAACACCAACTCTAAGACCTAACAATTCCTTCCACACCCCATTGCTTGACTGAATTAAAGCTCTTGAAAGAACTCAGGGATACCTGTAAAAACAGATGGCCAATGCCTATCAACCTGGGGACGAGTGGACTCTACATCGATATCAAGTAAGAGACTTCATCTATGTAAGTCGACATCAGGTGTCATCCCTGGAACCCCACTGGAAATGACGATACAAGGTGCTACTTATAACACCTACAGCGGTAAAGGTAGAAAGAATCACTTCCTGGATCCATACCTCTCATCTCAAGCCTGACCCTGTCCAGACTCTGGCTTGAAACAGGAAAAAATTGGTAAAACTTTCAAATTGTGTATTTACCCTGTGTCTAAGGCTATACACTCTCCCCTTGACCACCAGTAGTCCTAAACCTATTCAACCCGTTCAGCAGCGATGGCTGATCACAAATCCTACTGGTAAAGAGGTATGATATATCTCGCATACAGCCCACTTAGGGACTTGGTGGACATCTATCCACCCAGACATTTGTCAGCTGGCTATAGGTCTTTCCTATTGGGATATACCTGATGAAGAGGATCCCACTAAATTTCCCTTAAATCCATTCTGCACCATTGATAATGGAAACAATCATTATGGATGTAGGGACACGCAAGCCAGATGCAGGTAGGCTAGCCTAGATTACTATGTTTGCCCGGTGGACTACCAAAGCCACAAACAGTCACGGTTGTGTGGGGGGAATGCCGACTTCTTCTGTAAGTCATAGGGTTGTGATCATACAGGCAGTGCATGATGGAACCCAAACTCCTCATCAACTTCTGTACACAGCATTGGCCCTATTACCAATTAGATCACCAAAACCGATGGCCCCTAGAGGGGTCTCTAGATCCTCAAATTCTGCCTGACCTTTTTAACTTCTGAAAGTCCTCAAAAGGGTGAAAGGAGATTTCCCTATGTGGAGGCCTTTTCCCTCCTTCGCTCACATCCTGAACTATGCTTCTCCAATAGGTACTCACACTCAGCCTTCTGCTCCAGACTCTCTGCTGTCACTCTCACCTCAGCAACATGATTTCTCCCCTCCAATTACTAGATCAAACACCCAAACCTCTGCCGGATCTAAGACCATTGCCCCCTTGCTGAGGTAGCAGGTACTAAGGTAACCCTCCACCGAATCACTCCTCTCTTCTCCAGTCAGTGCCCGCACCGGGTCCCACCAGTTCCTCTTACCAGCTAACCCAAAGCTCAAACCAGCTGAGGAGAACCCTCAGACCCCTATCCAAGATTTAGTGAAAATGGCCTTTAAAGTTTCTTTGTCATCACTGAAAACAGATTACTAAGAATTTAAAGTCCCTCACAGGCTTTTAGGGATACTAACTCCCACCTTCCCCTCTGCTCTACCTGTTCTACTGCTCACCTTTTTGTTGCTAGGAAAATCACAAACCCCTTTCCCAGTATTATTTCACATCTCTGCTACCTCATTCTCAGATCCACGGAGCTGCTCAAAGCCACGCCTTCCCCATCTCCCCCCTCTGTTCCAGGCCCACAGAAAAACATTAACTGAAATTCTACAGAAGTCTTCAGCATGGCTGACTTTAGCACTTTCAGCAAAAGAGTCCCCATGAAAGACTTCAAAGTAGATAAACTTCCTCTTTTCCTGTTGCCCTGTTGTACTTGGCCACTGGCTAAAAATATCAGCACTCCTAAGTTAGACACCCCCTTACTAGTTTTTCACAAAATATATGAACAAGGCCTTTGGCATTGAGCTGGGGCTTCACAGAGATGGCTACATTTCTAAGATAAAGAAGTTACCAACTGGGCTCCATGGTAACAGCTGGAAGGGGGAAAAATAAAGGGAAGAAAAAGCTCTCCTTCACCCAGGTGGCCTTGAAAAGTTAACTTGCCCAGAACAGAGGAAAAAAACAGAAAAAATCTGCTTTTTGTGAACTTCTGCAGGCTGTGAACTTCTGCGCCCCTTCCCTTATATGTTGGGTAAAAAATTCTGAAACTACCTAAACGTGGGTTTCAGGGAATTAATTGATTATAACAGAAGTAATGCCCTCTGAATCCGGTTGCAAATAAAATGGAAAGTTTCCCTGTTTTTGGTAGTATCTTAGGTGCCTTGCCATGTCCGTCTCTATAACAGTATAATTCTATAGACTTAAACATTGTTTATGTTTTCATGAAATTGTCAAGACGATGTGATTAATTTTGTAAAGGTGCAGAGGTTTCCCACAGTGCTTTATCATAATGCAGGTTCATTTGAAGATCAAATAAGGAGGCATAAAACCCGGTTCCACTGAGAACATATATCCATCACTTTAGCCATCCTATTAGGAATAGGAGTTGCTGCAGGTGTGAGCACAAGAACCACTGCCTTGGTCCATGGGATACAACAAATGACACAATTAGAAGCAGCAATAGACCAAAACTTAAAGATATTAGGAACCTCCATCTTGGCTTTGCAGGAATCTTTAACCTCTCTCTCTGAAGTTGTTTTACAGAACAGGCGAGGGTTGAACCTCCTCTTCATGAGAGAAGGGGGCCTTTGTTCTGCATTGATGGAGAATCTTGTGTTTTTGCCGACCATAGTGGAGTTTTAAAAAAATCTAGGAGTAAATTAAAAAGATGCCTTGAAGAGTGTCATTGAGAGAGAGAGGCCCAAAAAGGGTGGTTTGAGTCTTGGTTCACACAGTCCCCCTGGTTAACTACGCATTTACCAACCCTGGCCATTTCAATAATAATCCTCATATTATTGCTAACTATAAAACCCTGTTTGCTCAACCGTGTAATTTCTTTTCTCCAAGCTCAAATTGGACGAGTTAAACTTATGGTAATACCCCACTAGCAAACATAGAATGTGACACCCCGCAATGATCACTTTTATGATTAAAAGTAGCCAGAAGAAGAAGTGGGGAATGAAAGATCAATAAAATAGGCACTTTTCACTTCCTTTTTTCCTGTATGCTTAACAAAACACTGTTGAAATCTTGAGAAATGTTTGCTAATCTTGTTCCCAGAATATGCTGTCCCCAACTGACTAACTGCAGAATGTGCTCCCTCACTGGGTTGCATGCAAACTGACCACTCGCCCTGACCCATCAATAAACTTCCCTCCCTGCCGTCACCAAGGAAAGTGTATAAGCTCTGCTTAAGCTGTTCTAAGGGCTCTCTACTCTATTCAAGTGAGCTCTGAGCATCAGCATGCTGGACCCCCAATAAACCCTTTGCTGTTGCATGAGATAGTCTCTTGGTGGTCTCTTCCTTCGACCTCACCCGACCTTTACTTGGATAATTAAATGTAGAAGAGAACATGCATTCAAAAAGGGAAAGTCGCTAGGATTAGGAATATAGTTGGTAGGTTTAGGAAGAAGACTGTGTATAGGTTTTGGAACAAAAGTTCCTTAGCAATAGGGTTTCGGTTAGAGAGTGAATGTAAATGTCAGCACATGTGAAGAGTCAGTCACAATGATGAACTGGAGAAAATATGTAGGAAATCAGATATCAATACACACATTATGAAATCAGGCAATGTATAAAGTGAATGATAGGATTAGACATGATCAACCAGGTTGAGTTTCAATATATAATCTTAGGAAGAAACAAATATGTAGTCACAAATATGATTGACATTGGAGAGCATTAGGCAACCTGGACATGGATGTTTTTAATAATCCAGGATCACTTTCCATTTAGGATGTGCTACAATCATAAGTTTGACCTTTGCATTTTGTGATCAGAATATTACAGTGATAAAATTTATATGTAGATCAGGTGACATGCATATTTTTTCTAACATTTCTGGGAGCAATATTTTGAAGAGGTATAAATTAGTGTTGGGGGTACACAGAGTTGTTCCCTGTGTCTATGAATATAGAAGTAATGCATGAATTGACAATACTGTGAATAAATAATATAGCTGTTTCCACTTTAAATCATGGATTGAATTGATATCTGAAAATATATAAGAAATCTTATATTGATATACAATCATTCATTCCAACGAGTAATGCATCTAATGGTCATATTAGGGTTATGTTTTATCATGAAGGGTGTGTGAGTTTAGTTTCAAAAGTGATTATGAAAATGAAAAATTATGTGTTTGGAAAGAAGTCTCATGAAAAGACGAGTCAAGAAACATAGAGGAATACATGTGTTCTGAAGCAGGAAGTGATTGTAAGTATAAAAAAACGTATAAATTTCCTAACTTGTGGATGAAATATATATCCTATGATGTGCAAAAACTGAAAAAAATAGTAATGTACCAGTGTTGAATGAAAATGAATGTCAAAATACATATCATGTCCCATAGGAATCTACTTGCATTGATGTTAAACTGGGTCAGTTACTGTAGAAACATTAGGATTTGAAAGGACCATTTACTAAAGTTAGTTTTCAGTACTAGGAATCAAATATATATTTCAGGTGGATGAATATATCTGAGCATAATCTTGTGAACATTTTATTATAAATCAACATTCATGACATGAATAAATTTATGGAGTGTATATAAGACACATATATTTCATATTTTGAAAAATCGGAGGGTGTATAATATATATATATATATATATATATATATATATATATATATATATATATCACAGATACATTAAAAAGTAGCAATATATAAATATATATGCGTATCAAAATTTATCATGAAATATATATCATCCACAGATTAAAAAGTATTCATTTTAGTGAACATGGATTTATGTATAATGTTGTTCAACTAGGAACCTCACCCATACGTGGAATTTTAAGATCCAAAAGCGTTTAGGAGGAGTGATCTCTTCTCACAATTTGTATCTGCAAAGTCAGCCACCTCACAAAAATGTACGTGTGATACCAGGTAGGATTCTATATGTGCATATAAAAATACATGTTCTGAATAGGCTCCAGAGAAATGGAGACAGGAATTCAGAAATAAGTTAACATTAAAAACAATGGAGAACTATTTCAATTAACAATTGACTATATTTATAACACCTACCATTTATCATGCAAAAAGCAAGTCCAACTATACACCATGTCTCCTCTGAACTGCTTATGTTTCTATAATGTTTGGGTTACTTTCCTCCATCATATTAGGATTAGTAATCAGAGTCTAGTAGGGTGTGAGTTAGTGTCAGGGATTCAGTATATCGAATGGAAAATAGGAAAATGAATCCAATGTGTATGCAAATATGTGGTAAACAAAAATCTTCCCACTCTCATCAAGAACAACACCTAGATATCACCTTCGCCCCAAGTAAGACACAATTAGAGGAGAAGAGTTAGAAAATCCGTGACTACATATCTGGAATGGAATACGATCAGGAGTTTACAACCTTGGAAGTCGTAGAGGAGTTTCCAAAAGTAAGGGACAGGGTAAAAATTCCACAAACATGGACCTCTGCCTGCATAAAGACTTCTTGAGAAACTGTCTCTGAGGTTGGGCACTTAAAACATATGTTGTTGTCAGGAGCTTTAGCTTCCTTTCTAGGGAGACCATCAAAGCTGGGTCTTCATCTCTTTGACCTTGTGGATATGGTTTCTTATTTTCCAATGAACATGAGGCAGCAGTGCTGAATTCTCTCTTTGTAGGTAAACTGTGGCCACGGGGAGCTAAGTGTATCCACATGTTGACTGTGAAACCATTTGGTCATCCTCCTCATTTCGTGGTGATTCTTGGTGCTGCACTGGGAATTTGGTATTTGCTTCATGGAATACAAGGAGCTCAACTGGAACACAGTGCTGGAGGGAGTTCTGTCATGTGTGGTGGGTCAGGGTCAGCAGGAGAATGCACCAACCAGGTTTCTAGCCCACATAGTTTGCCCCCTTGACCATAATAACCTGATTGTGAACATTTCCCTTAAACCTCTTGTTATAAAAAGATGCCTTTACATATAAGGGTCTGCTGGATGCACCATGTCAGCCACATGCCATTTGGAAGTCAAAGGCAGATCCACAAGGCCCCAAGACAGAAGTTTTATCACAAAACTGCACATCTCTGCTCTAGGTCCACTAATCAGCAGGCTTGAACTTACTGGCATCTCTGTTCTACACCATTTTCATGAAACTTAGTCAATCAAGGAACTGTCTGGTACACTCATCGTCAGCAACAGTACATCCAAAGGTTATCCTGTGCAACCTGGTCAAAGGAATTTAAAAAATTTCATGGTATTTATCGAGCCATTATTCAAGCATGAGGTTGGAGGCACTGTTGGTTTCAATTTTTTCAGGAAACATTAAATGGTGAGGAAGCTCATTTCAATGAAACCTCTGGAAAACTCTCACAGGCAAGTCTTCCCAAGGAGTGGCCAAAAGGTCACAGAAATCCAGGACTATTGAGGTCTACAATGTGAGGTCCATGTGTGTTTTGACGCTCAAGTATGCCTGCCAAGTGTTTCAGAAAAAATCATGTGATATCCAGGCTGAGATTCTCAGTGCTCTGTGGAAAGCCACCCTGGACCTAGATCTCAGTTTATAAGGGCGACTCTCATGTGTGGCCTGCTAAAATCCCAACACAATTCATGGCAATACTTCTCTGAGTTCAGTTCCAGAACTCAGTCTCTAAGTCCCCTTGAACTCACACCAGAGTTCAAGCCCAGTTGGACCCAGTCATTTCTTCCAATCGCCACACAAATGACCAAAATTAAAACCTAAACACTCCCACAAGGCCCTCATCTTCTCCATATAGACACTCATCATAACCTCTGGCTGAAGGTTTCCATGAGGGGCGCAGCCCAAGACAGTGACCAAAATGAGCACCCTTGGCCCTCATTTGCCTAAAGTCAGGGTGACCTGGACACCATTCCTGTAAACCAGGAGGGATTAAATAGACCTGCCATTAATACTCCTCTGCTTCTCCATTTTGAGGCCTACTGAATGTCAGGTATAGATTCTTTATGTGGTTTGGAGTCATGAGAAAACCCAAGCACTTCTGCAGGGCTTTGAAGAACTCATTTGACCCAAAGGATCCCTATTCTCACTTGATGGAGTCAGGAACATCACAGAAAAAGGCTAGAGACTTCATCCACAATGACTGATCTTTTTGCCATTTTGGTTTTGGATGCACACACGGGATCTTTCTTTAGATCCATCATGTGCTAAGCTGGAGCCTCACACAGGGCCAAGTGGCTGATTCAGACACCTCCCTTTCCAAAGCAATTATGCCAAGAGCCACAGGTGATCCTCATTCATTTTCATTTGATAACTGTTTTTTTCAGTCTTCACAAAGGGGTGGCCAGGGGCAAATACCTTCCTGACATTCAGGGCAACAGAACAAAATGTAAGCAAAAGGCCCAAAGCAGGGTTTCTCCACTGAGAGTTTCCTGGCCACACTGATATCTGAGTTTTCTGAGATGCTCTCCATGCCATTCCCTTCAGCTCTTCAGTACATGGTCATGTCACAGTGATTGGAGGTGGTACATATCATGGATAAAAAACGATGAGCCTATTCTGGCTAGTGGCCAGAATTCTGGAAGAAAACAGGAACTTAGGAAGGTTGTAGGTGTTTCCCATTGGTAAGGCAAGCCGCAGTCCTTTCATAAATTGGACAGGTTGATTGGTGGGAGGCATTCTACTACACAGGACATATTCATTGATGCATTCTCTTTTCTAATGTGTACAACCACGGACACAGTGGGATACACAGAAATAGAAACACTCACCATGTCAAATGACTTATTAGAAACAGTCCATTCCAAAAGAAATAAATCACGTTTTTTTACCTATTCTCAGAACATGAGACAAAACCACAAACTGACATCCACACACCCAGGCACCTCCTTCCCCCAAGTAGGTCTGTGACTCTTCTGAGTGTCCTCTGACTGGTAGGCCATACGATGTTCCTCCGAAATGGCCTTTTCTGTCTCAGATCTGGTGTTATTCACCAACTCTGTGAAGTTGTCAGGAGGCAGTGGTGAGCCAATTCCAGTCTTGTCAGTAAAGGCCCCTCTTCAGAGCTTTCTTGGAATTTGGCCACCTTCACATGAATAGGTACCTAGAAAGACTGATTCTATCCTTGGTAAATCCAAACAAGTGAGACCACTGGGACTTGGACGGGTAATGGCTCTGGGTGCCTGGCTTCCTGGATCCCAAATTCAGAGAATTCCATCACCAAGGAAGTATGTGAGGTCACTTCCTTCAGGAACTGAATGAGGTCACTGACTTGGCCACCAATATATCCTAACAGTTGCTTCCTAGGTTCTCATAAGATGGAGGCTGCCCCTATTTCCTGTGACACATTCACAAATTAGAATGGTATAGAAACCAAAGGCACCTGGGAACAGCTCTCCACAAAGGCCTGGTTTGGTCCGACTTCTCTACATTAAGAAGAGAGAGGCTGATTCAGAAACATCCCTTCATCCTGATTAGGTTGTTTGCCATGGAAGATGACTTTTGCTCTCTCAGGTCCTAAATAGCTGCCTAAATCTTCTCCATGGATCATTTCTGCATGGAACTTTGAGGTTTTCAGCAGATGGAAGATCCCCTACATTCCTGTATTGTAAGACCCACTCGGTCCCTGCCTTTCTGTAAAGTTAGATTGACGGAACATTGTATGGTTAGGGTTAATAGCGTGTTCGATTTTGGTTAGGAATCATTCTGCTGGATGAATAATGGTTTGGGAACCTGTGATACTTATAAGAATATAGACTTGAAATATAAGTACAAAAACAGAAATCTAGGTAAGATTTGAAGCCCAGAAGGGCATTTGGCAATTGATTGGCATACTAAGCTTGAATTATGTTCTGTACCGAGGTCTCAGATAAATTCATTTACAATGGCATAGGAAGCTGTACCTAAGATGACTGAATTTAGAAGAGATCATCCAGTCCAAAAGGGATAGTCCAAAGGATTAGGAAGATTGTCAGTAGGATTAGGAAGAAGAGTGAGTCTAGGAGTTGGACCAAAAGTTCTTTAGCAATAGGGTTTTAGTTAGAGAGTGAATGTAAATGTCAGCACATGTGAAGAGTCAGTCACAATGATGAACTGGGGAAAATATGTAGGAAAGAGAGTAAATATGTATCAATAGACACATTAGGAAAACAGGCAACGTCTAAAGTGAGTGATAGGATTAGACATTTTCAACAGGGTTGAGGTTGAATATATAATCTTAGGAAGAAACAATTATTTAGTCACCAATAGGATTGACATTTGAGCGCATTAGGGAACCTAGACATGGAGGTTTTTAGTAATCCATGCTCACTTTAAATTTAGACTTTAGTACAATCATAAGTGTGACCTTTGCATTTTGTGTCAAGAATATTACTGTGGTAAAATATATATTTAGATCAGATTACATGAGTATTTCTTCCACCAATATGAGGAGCAATATTTTGAAAACTTATAAATTAGTATTGCGGATAAAATAGGCGTACCCTGTGTTGATGAATAAGAGATGATGCATGAATAGACCATATGGTGAATTAATTATATAACTGGTTCCAACTTTAAATAATGCATTGAAATTATATTTGAAAATATATAGGAAATCTTATATTGATATATATACATTCATTCCAACCAGTTATTCATCTAATGGTAATATTAGGGTTACGGTTTATCATGAAGAGTGTGTGAGTTTTGCTTCAAAAATGAGTATAGAATCGAAAATAATGTTTTTAGAAAGAAGTCTATTGAAAAGACCACTAAAGAATCATAGAGGAATACATGTTTTCTGAAAGAGGAAGTGATTGATAGTGAACCACATGCCTATAAATTTGTGAATTTGTGGATGAAAGGTTATACCCTATGATGTCCATAAACTTAAGAAATAGTAATGTACCAGTGTGGAATAAAAATGAACTTCAAAATACATTTCATGTCCCATAGGAATCTAACTGCATTGATGTTAAACTTGGTCAGTTACTATAGAAATATTAGGGTATATAAGGACCATTCACTGAAGTTAGTTTTCAGTACTAGGAAACAAATATGTATTTTAGGTGGTTAAATATTTCTGAGAATAATCTGTTGAGAGCCACAGCCAAAGGAGCCCCAGTAAACTTGCAGCTGCCAGCAAACTTCCGTCTGCCGGCTGATGATTGGCTCACAGCGGCCCCAGCATCATCTAGCTGATTTGCTTCTCTGTGGTGATGCTCATTGGAGATGCTCAATGAGTGGTTTCCCCGACCTTTCAGACTGCCAGCAGATGATTGGCTCACAGCGGCCCCAGCAACATCTAGCTGATTGGCTCCTCTGTGGTGATGCACATTGGGCTGGTTCCCTGCCCTCTCAGACCACGGAACTGCTCATTGGGGGACTTTTTTGGCTCCGCCCATGCGACCCAGCCAATCGGCCTCAAGAGGAGGAGACTTGTGTTTGAGGGAGAGGCTTGTGGGAAGCCTGTGGTGGCAGTTGGGCTCTGACGGCTATTCCTGAGGATCTGTTTTGTTTGGTGTCATCTTGTTGGGTTGTATTATAGTAGAAATGCGGAATCAGAAATTATTAAAAAAAAAATGAAAGAGTGTTCAGTAAATTGTTAGATGCAATTAAGGCATGGAAGACTTTACAAGGACATGGAGGTTTACAAGGTTAATTATCTAAGGTAATACAAGGAGCTAATGAACCTTATGCTGAATTTGTAGATAGGCTTATTCAAACAGCTACCAGAGTTTTTGGAAATACACAACAAGCAATGCCATTACTAAAACAACTGGCTTATGAGCAAGCGAATCTTTGGTGCAATGATATCATTAGACCATGGAAACATGAAGATTTAAACACATACATTAAATTATGTAGAGACATTAAAGAACAAGAGCAAGTCGTGGAAGCTGCAGTAAAACAGGCTTTAGATGCCAGAGACATTAATGAACAAGGGCAAACTGTGGCAGCTGCAGTAAAACAGGCTTTAGATGCCAGGCCAAGAACATGCTACAATTGTGAAGAAACAGGACATTTTAAAATGAATTGTCCCATAGGAGGAGGGTTTAACAAAACTAGGTATCAAAGGAGTAGAATACGAGGTATTTGTCCACGATGCCGTAGAGGGAGACTTTGGGCTAATGAATGCTGTTCTCAAACCACCATAGAGGGTACACCATTATCAAAAAACGAACAAGGACCAGGTGTTTATCCACAATATTGTGGACAAAGACATGGAGCTCCATTGCCAAAAATGGACAAGGGGGCTCAATGCTCCGGGGCCCAAAACCACAAATATACGCAACACTGGAGAAACCCAGCAACCCCATCAGGGTAGTGCCCAGGACACATTGTCCATCAGATCCCTCATCAGACAAACCAGAGGGAGCTCAGGGTTGGACATCTGTGCCTCCGCCAGAGCAGTACTAACTGCAGAGATGGGAGTTCAATTCATTTCCACATGGGTAAAAGGACCTCTTCCCAAAGGAACAGTAGGCTTATTATTGGGACGCAGCTCTTCTACTCTAAAAGGACTTATGATAAGTCCTGGGGTAATTGATCTCGACTATGAAGGTGAAATAAAAATTATAGCCAGTTCTCCAAAGGGTATATCAGTAATTTCACCAGGAGATAGAATAGCACAGTTACTAATAATACCCAGCCTACATGAAAAATTTTCCAGTTGTACTGTAGAAAGAGGTTCCAAGTGATTAGGCTCCACAGGTGTAGATTGGGCTATGCTTTCTTTAAATTTAGATTCTGGCCCCATGCTAAAACTAAATATTCAAGGGCATAAATTTAATGGGCTACTGGATACAGATGCAGAACTTAGCATCATCTGTCATCAAGAATGGCCAAAACATTGGCCGTTACAACAAGCCACTCAAACGCTTCGAGGCCTAGGAGTGGCGTCTAATCCCCATAGAAGTGCAATGGTATTAGATTGGAAGGATCCTGAAGGATGTGAAGGAACTCTACAGCCATATGTATTGGATCATCTTCCCGTAAATTTATGGGGACGAGATAGTCTTCTGGACTCAGTGATATTTTTTTTCGGATTCAGTATTGCCAGTCAATCGGGTTTTGCCGGCTCCTCAGTCCTGGTCTCAGTGTTGGACGTCCATTGCCTGTCTTCATTGCCTTGTCTTGTCTGTGTCATGTTTCATTGCTTTAACTGTTTGTGTATCTTTCATTATGGGACAGAGCACTTCAATGCCTCTGTCCCTGATCCTTGATCACTGGACCAAAGTCCGCTTAAGGGCTCAGAATCTTTCTTTTTCAGTAAAGCCCCGGATGTGGCAGACTCTCTGTGCTTCAGAATGGCCCACCTTTGGATTTGGATTACCCCTAGAAGGATCTTTCTACTTCCCACTAATTTAAAAAAGTCAGAGATATTGTCTTTCAGCCGGGGCCACATAGCCATCTGGATCAACAGCCATATATCTTAACTCGGTGGGAACTCTGCATATCTCCTTTTCCATGGGTGAAGCCTTTCTTGCCCCTGCCCCCACTCTGACTCCTTCCCCCAGGAACTCTCAAATCCTCTGCTCCTCCTCCTCCTACACCCTCTGTTCTCCTTGAGTCACCAGATTTCACTCTACTGGACTCTCCTTCCCCTCCTTATCCCCTGCCCTTGTCCCCCAACCTCCAACACCCTCTAAGTGATTCCCCTGCTGCTGACTCAGCCTCTCCTCCATTGGAGGAAGCTATGCCGGGCCAGCGCCCTCCAGATAATTCCCTTGCGGCACACACAGCACCTCTTCCCTTGGAGGAAGCTGACCCGTCTAAAGGAACTCGCTGGCGGTGAATGATTGAAAACCCTGGAACTCTCGGGATGCTCCCCCTCCATCCCTATGGGCCAATGATTGACGATGGCCACGGGGAAAAAATGCAAGCCTACCAGTATTAGCCTTTCTCCTCGTCAGACCTAAATAACTTAAAAAAATTATAATCCCCCTTTTTCTGAGGACCCCACTTGGCTCTCAGGTCTGGTTGAGTCATTGATGTTTTCACACCAGCCTACTTCAGAAGACTGCCAAAAACTCCTAGGGATTCTCTTCATGACAGAGGAACAACAGTGAATCCTCCAGGAAGCTAGAAAAAAATATCCTCAAACAAGATGTGCGTCCGACACAACTTCCCAACATAATCAAAGGCAGCTTTCCCTTGAACCCACCCAACTGAGACCCCAAAATCTTTGAAGGTAGGGAGCATCTGTCCACTTATCACCGGGCTCTAATAGTGTGTCTCCAAGCAGCCGCTAGCGACAAACTAATTTGGACAAGGTAAGAGAGATTATTCAAGGGCCTGATGAATCTCCCACTATGTTTCTAGAGACAATTATAGAGGCATATAGGAGATATACTCCTTTTGATCCTCAGGCAGAGAATCAAAAGGCATCTGTCACGATGGACTTTATTGGGCAAACTGGCCTGGATATTAAAACAAAGTTACAAAGCTAGATTGATTACAAGATATGACTTTGAGAGATTTAGTCAGAGAAGTCAAGAACGTATACTATAAGAGAGAAACTGAGGAAGAGAAGGGAGCAAAGGGAGGATAAAAGAAACAAAAGGCAGACTAAGGCGTTGACTAAGGTCCTGGTCACAACAACAAATAGGCCAGAAATTAAGAAACAGGTAGACAAGAAGGGATAACATTGGCCCATGCCAGAGGGCACCCTGCCCTCAGATCAATGTGCCTACCCTAAATAAAAAAGGACACTGGGCCAAAATTGCCCTAAAAAGCGACAGCCACACCAGCCAGCCATACTGACTCTGGAGGATGACTAAGAAAGTCGGGGCTCAGTTTCCCTCCCCAAGCTCAAGGTAACTTTTGAAGTGTTTCAAAAGTGATTATGGAAATCGAAAATAATGTGTTTGGAAAGAAGTCTCATGAAAAGGTCAGTCAAGAAACATGGATGAATACATGTGTTCTGAAGCACGAAGTGATTGAAAGTGAGACAAATGCCTATAAATTTGCTAACTTGTGGATGAAATATAAATTCTATGATGTGCATAAAGTGAATAAATAGTAATGTAGAAGTGTTGAACAAAATTGAACATCAAAATACACATCATGTCCCATATTAATCTACTTGAATTGATTTTATACAGGGTCAGTTAGTGTAGAAATGTTAGGATATGTTTGCATCATTCAAAGAAGTTAGTTTTCAGTACTAGGAAACAAATATGTATTTCAGGTGGATGAATATTACTGAGAATAATCTTGTGAAAAGTTGATTAAAAATCCAAATACATCAATATGAATGAATTTAGGGAGTGTATAATAAGACACGTGATATATATATATATATATATATATATATATATATATATATATATATATATATATATATATATATATATATCACAGACATTAAAAATAGCAATATATATGCCAATTGAAATTCATCATGAAATATATATCATCATCATATCCAAAAATATTCATTTTAATGAATATGGATTTTTATATAAGTTTGTTCAAATAGGAAGCTCACCCATGGGTTGAATTTTCAGTTCCAACAGTGTTTAGGACGAGTGATCACTTCTCACAATTTGTATGTGCCATGTCAGCCACCTCACGAGAATGTACGTGTGACACCAGGTAGGATTCTATATGTGCATATTAAAACACATGTGCTGAATAGGCTACTGTGAAAGGAAGACAGTAATTCGTATATTTGTTAACTTTAAAAACACATGTAGAACTATTTCAATTAAAAATTGACTAGATTTATAACTCCTACCCTATATATTTCAAAAGGCATGTCCAACTATACACAATACCTCCTCTGAAATGCTTGTATTTCTATTCTGTTTGGGTTATGTTTCTCCATCATATTAGGATTAGTAGTCAGAGTCTAGTAGGGAATGGGTTAGTGTCCGGGATTCACAAAAATCTTTCCACTCTCATTCAGAACAATGCCTAGACATTAGACTCGTCCCAAGTAAGACACAATTAGAGGATAAGAGTTAAAAATTCTGTGAATGCATATCTGGAAATGAATATTCTTATGAGTTCACAACCTTGGATGTCGTAAAGGAGTTTCCAAAAGTATGGGACAGGGTAAGCACTCCACAAACATGGAGCTCTGCTGCCCTAAAGACTTCTTGAGAAACTGCCTCTGAGGTTGGGCACTTGATATATATGTTTTCGTAAGGAGCTTTCTTTGTACTGAGACCATCAAAGCTGGGTGTGCATCTATGCGACCTGGAGGACATGGTTTCATATTTTCCAATGAACATGAGGCAGCAGTGCTGAATTCTCTCTATGTAGGTAAACTGTGTCCACTGGGGCCTAAGTGTCTCCGCGTGTGGACTGTGAAGCCATTTGGTCATCCTTCACTTTTCCTGGTGTTTCTTGCTGCTGCACTGGGAGTTTGGTATTTGCTTATGAAGTAAAAAAAAGATCACCTGGGACACAGTGCTTGAGGGAGTTCTGTCACGTGTGGTGGGTCAGGGTCTGCAAGAGAATATACCAACAATGCTTCTATTCCACATAGCTTTTCCCCTTGACCACAGCAACATAATTCTCAACATTGCCCTGAAACCTCTCTATATAACAAGATACCATTACATATAAGGGTCTGCTGGCTGCACCATGTCAGTCACAAGGCATTTGGAAGCCAATGGAAGATCAACATGGCCCCACCACAGATGTTTTATCACACACCTCCCCTCCTCTGGTCTAGGCCCACTACTCAGCAGGCTCCAATTTACTGGCATCTCTGTTATACACCATTTTGATGAAACCTAGTCAATCAAGGCACTGTCTGGTATACTCATGATCAGCAACCGTTTTTCCAAATTTTCTCCAGTGCCACCTGGTCATGGAAATTTCAATAATTTTATTGTATTTATCTAGCCATTTTTCACGGATGAAGATGGAGGCACTGTGGATTTCAATTTGTACAGGAACCATTAAATGATGAGAAACCTCATTTCGATGAATGCTCTGTAGAACTGTTAAAGACAAGGCTTCCCAGGGAGTGGCCAAAAAGTCACATGAAATCAGACCCATTGAGGTCTACAATGTGAGGTCCATGTGTGTTTTGACTGTCACCTATGCCTACCAAGTCTTTCAGAAAAAAAAAAATCATGTGGTATCCTGGCTGAGATTCCCAGTGCTCTGTGGAAAGCCAACCTGGGCCTAGATCTCAGTTTCCAAGGGAGACTCTCATGCGTGCCCTCCTAGAATCCCAACACAATTCATGGCACAAGTTCTCTGAGATCAGATCCAGAATGCACTCTCTAAGTGTAATCACACCAGAGTTCAAGCCCATGTGGACCCAGGCATCTCCTTTAACAGCCACACAATGACCACAATTAAACCAAAACACTCCCACATGGCCCTCATCTTTTTCCATATAGATACTCATCATAACCTCTGGCTGGAGGTTTCCATGAGGGGCACATTCCAAGACAGTGTCCAAAATAAGCTCCCTTACCCATCATTTGCCTAAAGTCAGGGTGGCCTGGACATACTTCCTGTGAACCCGGAGTGATCAAATAGGCATGCCGTTAATACTGCACCGCTTCTTCAATTTGAGGCCTACTGAGTTAGAGGTATAGATTCTTTATGTAAATTAGAGTCATGAGAAAACCCAAGCACCTTTGCAGGGCTTTGAAGAACTCAATTGACACAAAGGATCCCTATTCTCACTTGATAGAGGTCAGGAACCTCACAGAGGAAAGCGAGACTTTATCCACAATGACTGGTGTATTTGCCATTTTGGTTTTGGATGCACACATGGGATCTTTCTTTAGATCCATCTGGTGCTGAGAATCTAAGCCACAACCTCACACAGGGCCAAGATGCTAATTCAGACACATCCCTTTCCAAAGCAATTAAGCAAAGAGCCACAGGTGATGCCCAATCATTTCCATTTGAAAACTGTTTACTTCAGGCTTCACAAAGGGGTGGCCAGAGCAAGAACTTCCTGACATTCAGTTCATCAGAACAATATATAAGCAAAATGCCCAAAGCAGGGTTTTTCCACTGAGATTTTCCTGGTCACACTGATATCTGAGTTTTTTGAGATGCTCGCCATTCCCTTCAGCTATCCAGTACATGGCCATGTCACAGAGCTTGGAGGTGGTATATATGTTGGACACAAAACCATGATCCTATTCTGGAGAGTGAACAGAGTTCATGAATAAACCTGGAAATTAGGAATGTATTAGGTTATGCCCATCTTTAAGTAAAGCCGCAAACCATTCATAAATTTGGCAGGATGAAATGGGAAGCTTTCTACTAGACAGGACACATCCATTGATGCACTCTCTTTTCTAATGTCTACAACCACGAACACCATGGGATACACAGACATAGAAACACTCTCCTTTTCAAACGACTTACGAGAAACAGTTCACTCCAAACCAAACAAACCACCTTTTTTTCCTATTCTCACAACATGAGACAAAATCACAAACTCACAACCACACCCACAAAGGCACCTCCTTACCCTAAGTAGGTCTGTGACTCTATGGAGTGTCCTCTGACTGGTGGGCCACACAATGTTCCCCCGAAATGTCCTGTCCTGTCTCAGATATGGTCTCCTTGGCCATCTCTATGAAGTTGTCAGGAGCCAGCGGTGGGCCACTATCTGCTTTTTCAGGAAAGGCCCCTCTTCAGAGCTCTCTTGGCTTTTGGCCATTCTAACATCAGTAGGTACAAAGAAAGACTGACTCTGTCCTTGGTAATTCCAAACAAGTGAACCCACTGGGACTAGTACTGGGACTGGCTCTGTGTGCCTGGCTTCCAGGATCCTAAGTTCAGAGAGTTCCATCACCAAGGGAGTAAGGTGAGGTCACTTCCTTCAGGAACTGAATGAGGTCACTGCCTTGGCAACCACTTTATCCTAACAGTTGCTTCCAAGTGTCTCATTAGATGGAGGCTTCCCCTACTTCCTGTGAAACATTCACAAGTTAGAATGGTATATCAACCATAGGAACCCGGTAAAAGCTCTCCACACAGGCCTGGTTTGGTCCATCTCCTCTACATTGAGAAGAGAGGTTCTGATTCAGACACATCCCGTCATCCTGACCAGGTATTTTGCCATGGAAGATTACTTTTGCTTTCTCAGGTCGTCCATAGCTGACTTCATATTCTCCAGGGATCATTTCTGCATTGAACTTGTGGTTCTCAACAGGTGAAAGATCCCCTACATTCCTGTATTGTAAGACCAACTCTGTCCCTGCTCTTCTTTAAATTTACATTGAGGGAACAGTGTATTGTTAGGGTTAATAAAATGTTTGATTTGGGTTAGAAATCATTCTGCTGGATGAATAATGGTATTGGGAACCTGCGATATTTTTAAAAATATAGAGGTGAAATATATAAATGAAAAAAGAAAGTCTAGGTAATTTTGAAGCCCAGAGGGGCAATGGGCCCTTCATTGGGATACTTAGCTTTGATTTACGTTGTGCACAGATATCTCAGATAAATCGATATACAATGGCATAGGACCTTGTTCCTTTTATGATTAAAATTCGAAGAGAACATCCAGTCAAAAAGGGATAGTAAGTAGGATTAGATAGATATTCGGTAGGTTAACAAAGAAGAGTGAGTATAGGATTTGGAACAAAAGTTCTTTAGCAATAGGGTTTGGGTTAAAGTGTGAAAGTAAATATCAGCACACTTGAAGGGTCAGTCACAATGATGAACAGTGGAAAATATGTAGGAAAGCAGATATCAATAGAGATATTACAAAATCAACAAATGGGCCAAGGACCTGAACAGACACTTCTCAGAAGAAGACATACAATCAATTAATAAGTACATGAAAAAATTCTCACCTTCTCTAGCAGTCAGAGAAATGCAAATCAAAACCACCCTAAGATACCATCTCACTCCAGTAAGATTGGCAGCCATTAGGATGTCAAACAATAATATGTGCTAGCGCGGATGTGGGGAAAAGGGTACACTTGTACATTGCTGGTGGGACTGCAAAATGGTGCGGCCATTATGGAAAGCAGTATGGAGATTCCTGGGAAAGCTGGGAATGGAACCACCATTTGACCCAGCTATCGCCCTCCTCGGACTATTCCCTGAGGACCATAAAAGAGCATGCTATAGGGATACCGCCACATCAATGATCATAGCAGCACAATTCACAATAGGCAGACTGTGGAACCAACCTAGATGCCCTTCAATAGATGAATGGATAAAAAATAATGTGGCATCTATACACAATGGAGTATTATGCAGCACTAAAAAATGACAAATTCATGGAATTTGCAGGGAAATGGATGGCATTAGAGCAGATTATGCTAAGTGAAGCTAGCCAATCCTTAAAAAACAAATGCCAAATGTCTTCTTTGATTTAAGGAGAGCAATTAAGAACTGAACAGAGGGAAAGAGCATGAGGAAAATATTAACATTAAACTGAGACAAGTGATGGGAGGGAAAGGGAGAGAGAAGGGAAATTGCATGGAAACGGAAAGAACCCTCATCGTTATATGAAATCACATATACGAGGTTGTGAGGGGAAATGGGGGGAAGGGAGAGAACGGAACAACAACAGATGAGGTAGAGAGGGAAGATGAAAGGGGAGGGGAGGGGGGATAGTAGGGGATAGGAAAGTCAGCAGAATACAACAGTCACTAATATGGCATTATGTAAACATTGTGAATGTGTAACTGATGTGATTCTGCAATCTGTATTTGGGGTAAAAATGGAAATGCATAACTCACTTGAATCAAATGTATGAAAGATGAAAAAAAAATTAAAAAAGTACTAATTTGGCTCATCGTAACAATAAAAAAAGAGATATTACAAAATCAGGCAAAGTATAAAGTGAGTGATATGATTAGATATTTGCAACAGGGTTGATTTTGAATATATAATCTTAGGAAGAAACAAATATGTAGTCACCAATAGGATTGATATTTGAGAGCATTAGGCAACCTGAACATGGAAGTAATCCATGTTCACTTTCCATTTAGGCTTTAGTACAATAATAAGTGTGAACTTTGCATTTTGTGTCCAGAATATTACTGTGATAAAATGTATATGTAGATTAGGTGACATGAGTATTTCTTTCACCATTTCTGCGAGTAATATTTTGAAGACATATACATAAGTATTGGTTGTACAAAAAGCTGTACCCTGTGTCTATGAATATACAGATAATGCATGAATAGACCATACTGTGAATAAATAGTATAGCTGGTTCCACTTTAAATAATGGATTGAATTGATATTCACAAAGGAGTGGTCTGAGGCAAAAACCTTCCTGAAATTCAGGGCAACAGAACAATAGGTAAACAAAACGCACAAAGCAGGGTTTCTCCACTGAGACTTTCCTGGTCACACTGATATCTGAGTTTTCTGAGATGCTCGCCTTTCCCTTCAGCTTTCCAGTACATAGCCATATCACATAGCTTGGAGGTAGTACATATCTTGGACATAAAACAATGAGGCAATTCTGGAGAGTGTCCAGAATTCAGGATGTAAACAGAAACTTTGAAAGATAGCAGGTGTTTCCCTTCAATAAGGAAAGCTGCAGTCCATTAATAAATCGGGCAGGATGAATGTTGCGAAGCTTTCTCCTAGACAGGACACATCCATTGATGCATTTTCTTTTCTAATGTCTACAACCACGGACAGAGTGGGATACACAGACATAGAAGCACTCGCCTTGTCAAAGGACTTACTAGAAACAGTCCACGCCAATTCAAACAAACAGCCTTTCTTACATCTTCTCAGAACTTGAGAAAAAACCATACACACACCTACACCCACAAAGGCACCTCTTTGTGGAGTGTCCTCTGAATGGTGGGCCATAGTATATTCCCCCAAAATGGCCTGTTGTATCTCAAATCTGGTCTCCTTGGCCAACTCTGTGCAGTTGTCAGGAGCCAGCGGTGAACCAATACCTGCTTTCTCAGAAAGGTCTTTCTTCAGAGCTTTCCTGGCATTTGGCCATCCTCACATCTGTTGGTACTAAGAAAGACTGACTCTGTGCTTGGTAAATTGAAACAAGTGAGACCACAGGGACTGGGACTGCGACTGGCTCTGGGTGCCTCTCTTCCTGGATCCCAAGTTCAGAGAGTTCCATCACCAAGGAAGTGAAGTGAGGTCACTTCCTTCAGGAACAGAATGAGGTCACTGCCTTGGCAACCTCTTTGTCCTAACAGTAACTTCTAAGGGTCCCATGAGATGGAGTCTGTCCCTTCTTTCTGTCACACTTTCACAAGTTAGAATGGTATATCAACCATAGGCACCTGGGAAGAGCTCTCCACACAGGCCTGATTTGGTCCATCTTCTCTACATTTAGAAGATAGAGGTTGATTCAGACACATCCATTCATCTTGACCAGGTTCTTTACCATAAAAGATGACTTTTCCTCTCTCAGGTCCTTCATAGCTGCCTATATCTTCTCCAGGGATCATTTCTGCATGGACCTTTGATGTTCTCAGAAGGTGGAAGATCCCCTACATTACTGTATTGTAAGACCAACTCTGTCCCTCCTCTTTTGTAAAGTTAGATTGAGGGAACAGTGTATGTTTAGGGTTAATAACATGTTTGATTTGGGTTAGGAATCTCTCTGCCCCATGAATAATGGTATTGGGAACCTGTGATATTTACAAGAATATATAGGTGAAATGTAAGTATGGAAACAGAAATCTAGGTAAGATTCGAAGTCAGAAGGGCATTGGGTCCTTGAGTGGGATTCTTAGGTTTGAATTATGTTCTGTATATATGTCTCCGACAAATTGAAATACAATGGTTTAGGACCTTATACCTTGGATGATTAATTGTCGAAGAGAACATCGAGTCAAAAAGCAATAGTCAGTAGGATTAGGAAGATAGTCAGTAGGTTTAGAAATAAGAGTGAGTATAGGATTTAGACCAGAATTTCTTTAGCAATAGGGTCTCGGGTAGACATTGAATGTAAATGTCAGCATATGTGAAGTGTCAGACACAATGATGAACTGGGGAATATATGTAGGAAAGCAGATATCAATAGAGATATAAGGAAATCAGGCAAAGTATAAACTGAGTGATAGGATTAGACATTTTCAACAGGCTTGAAGTTGAATATATAATCTTAGAAAGAAACAAATATGTAGTCACCAATAGGATTTACATTTGAGAGCATTAGGCAACATGGATATGGTTGTTTTTAGTAATCCATGCTCACTTTCCATTTAGGCTTTGATACAATCATGAGTATGACCTTTGTTTTTTGTGTCCAGAATATTACTGTGAAAAAAAAAAGAAATATATATATATATATATATATATATATATATATATATATATATATATATATATATATATATTGATAGATAGATAAGGTGACATGAATATTTCTTCTACCATTTTTGGGAGCAATATTTTGAAGAGGTATAAATTAGTATTGGGGGAACAAAGAGGTGTACACTGTGTCTATGAATATAGAGATAATGCATTAATAGACCATACTGTGAATAAATAGCATACCTGGTTCCAACGTTAATAATGGATTGAATTGAAATGTGAAAATGTACAGGAAATCTTATATTGATATCCACACATTCATCCAACCACTTATACATCTAATGGTAATATTAATGTTATGGTTTATCTTGAAGAGTGTGTGGGTTTAGCTTCAAAATTGATTATGGAAATCGAAAATAATGTGTTTGGAAAGAAGTCTCATGAAAAGACCAGTCAAGTAACATGGAGGAATACATGTGTTCTGAAGCAGGAAGTGATTAAAAGTGAAACAAATTCCTATAAATTTGTGAACTTGTGAATGAAATATATATCCTATGATGTGCAAAAACTGAAGAAATAGTAATGTACCAGTGTTGAATTAAAATGAATGTCAAAATAGACATCATGTCCCATAGGAATATACTTGCATTGATGTTAAACTGGGTCAGTTACTGTAGAAATATTAGGATTTGTAAGCACCATTGATTGAAGTTAGTTTTCAGCACTGGGATACAAATATGTATTTCAGGTAGATGATTATTTCTGAGAATAATCTTGTGAAAAGTTGATTATAAATCCACATACATGAACATGAATGAATTTACGGAGTGTATATAAGACAAATATATTTCATATTTTATAAAATCTGTAGAGTGTATATATATATATATATATATATATATATATATATATATATATATATATATACAAAAAAACACAAAAATTCATTAAAAAGTATCAATATATATATGCCAATCGTAATTCATCATGTAATATATATCACCCTCAGATGCAAAAATATTTATTTTACTAAACATGGGTTTATGTATAATATTGTTCTAATAGGAAGCTCACCCATAGTTTGGATTTTCAGTTCCAACAGCGTTTAGGAGGACTGATCTCTTCTTACAATTTGTTTCTGCCAAGTCAGCCAACTCATAAAAATATAAGTGTTGTACCAAGGAGGAATCTATATGTGCATATAAAAAGTACATGTGCTGAGTAGGCTACAGAGAAAGGGAGACAGGAATTCACATATTTGTTAACTTTAAAAACGCATGGAGAGAGCTGGGGATGTGGCTCAAGTGGTAGCGCGCTCACCTTGCATGCGTGCGGCATGGGTTTGATTCTCAGCACCACGTGCAAACAAAGATGTTGTGTCCGCCGATAACTAAAAAAATAAATATTATAGAATTCTCTCTCTTCTCTCTAACTCTCTCTTTAAAAAAAAACACATGGAGGACTATTTCAATTAAAAATTGAGTAGATTTATAAAACCGACCCTTTATCATGCAAGAGGGAAGTCCAACTATACACCATGCCTCCTCTGAACTGCTTGTATTTTCATTTTTTTTGTTTATTTTTCTCCATCATATTAGGATTAGTAGTCAGAGTCTAGTAGGGTATGAGTTAGTGTCAGGGATTCAGTATTTCGAATGGAAAATTGGAAAATGGATCAATGTGTATGCAAATGTGTACTACAAAAAAATTTTCCCACTCTCATTCAGAACAATGCCTTGACATTACCTTCACCCCAAGTAAGACACAATTAGAGGAGAAGAGTTAGAAAATCTTTGAATACATATCTGAAATTGAAAATGCTTAGGGTTCACAACCTTGGAGATTGTAGAGGAGTTTCCAAAAGTAAGGGACAGTGTAAAAACTCTACAAACATGGAGATTTGCCTGCCTAAAGACGTCTGGAGAAACTGTCTCTAGGTTGGGCACTTGAAATATATGTTTTTGTGAGGATCTTTAGCTTCCTTTCTAGTGAGACCATCAAAGCTGCGTCTTCATCTCTGTGATCTGGAGGACATGGTTTATAATTTTCCAATAAACATGAAGCAGCAGTGCTGAATTCTCTCTTGTATGTAAACTGTGGCCACTGGGGGCTAAGTGTCTCCCCATATGGACTGCGAAGCCATTTTATCATCCTCCACTTTTCCTAATGTTTCTTCCTGCTGCACTCGGAGTTTGGTATTTGCTTCACGAAATACAAGGAGTTCAACTGGGACACAGTGTTGCCGCGAGTTCTGTCACGTGTGGTGGATCAGGGTCTGCAGGAGAATGCACCAACAGGGCTTGTATACCACATAGGATGCCCCCTTGACCATAGCAACCTGATTCTGAACATTGCACTGAAACCTCTCCATATAACAAGTTGCCTTTACATATAAGGGTCTGCTGGCTGCACCATGTCAGTCACAAGCCATTTGGAAGCCAATGGCAGATCCACATGGCCCCACCTCAGATGTTTTATCACACATTTGCTCACCACTGCTCTAGGCCCACTACTCAGCAGGATCCAAATTATTGAGATCTCTGTTCTACACCATTTTCATCAAAACCAGTCAATCAAGGCACTTTCTGGTACACTCGTGATCAGCAACAGGACATCCAAATGTTCTTCATTGCCACCTGGTCATTGGAATTTCAAAAATTTCATGGTATTTATCTAGCCAATTTTCAATTATGAAGTTGGAAGCACTATGGCTTTCAAATCATTCAGGAATCATTCAATGGTGAGGAAGCTCATTTCAATGAAAAATTTGAAGAACTCTCACAGGCAAGGCTTCCCAAAGAGTGGCCTAAAAGTCACATGAATCCAGGCCCATCGAGGTCTACAATTGAGGTCCATGTGTGTTTTGACTAGCAAATATGGCTTCCAAGTCTTTCAGAAAAAAATAATTTGATATCCTGGCTGAGATTCCCAGTGCTCTGTGGAAAGCCACCCTAGGACTAGATCTCAGTTTCCAACGGAGACTCTCATGCATGGCCTCCTAAATTCTTAACACAATTCATGGCAATACTTCTTTGATGATTGATCCAGAACTGAGTGTTTAAGGGGAATGACACCAGAGTTCAAGCCCAGGTGGATCCAGTCATCTCTTCCAACTGCCACACGAATGACTACAATTAAAACCAAAACACTTCCACATGGTCCTCACCTTCTTCCAGAGAGACACTCATCATTACCTCTGGCTGGAGTTTTTCATGTGGGACGCATCCCAAGAGAGTGTCCAAAATAATCTTCCTTGCCCCTCATTTGCCTAAAGTCAGGGTGGCATGGTCACCCTTCCTGTGAACCTGGAGTGATCCAATAGGCCTGCTTTTCCAATTTGAGGCCTACTGACTCTCAGGGATAGATTCTTTAAGTGATTTGGAGTCACAAGAAAACACAAGCACCTCTGCAGTTCTTCAAAGAACTCATTTGACCTAAAGGATCCCTATTCTCACTTGATAGAGGTCAGAATCCTAACAGAGGAAGGCAAGAGACTCATCAACAATGACAGATTTTTGGTCATTTTGGTTTTGATTGCACACATGGAATCTATCTTTAGATCCATCATGTGCTGAGAATCTAAGCCACAACCTCATACAGGGCCAAGAGGCTGATTTAGACACATCCTTTTACAAGCAATTAGGCAAAGAGCCACAGGTGATGCCCATTTATTTCCATTTGAAAACTGTTTTCTTCAGGCTTCACAAAGGGGTGGCCTGAGGCAAAGATCTTCCCGACATTCAGGACAACAGAACCATAGGTAAGCAAATGAACCAAAGCAGGGTTTCTCCACTGAGAATTTCCGGGTCACACTGATATCTGAGTTTTCTAAGATGTTCCCATTCTCTACAGCTATCAAGTATATGGACATGTCTCAGAGCTTGGAGGTGGTACATATCTTGGAAACAAAACCATGAGACTATTCTGGAGAGTGGCCAGAATTCAGGAAGAAAACAGGAACTTAGGAATTTAGTAGGTGTTGCCCATCCATAAGGCAAACCAAAGTCCATTCTTCAATTAGGCAGGATGAATGCTGGGAAGTTTTCTACTAGACAGGACACATCCTTTGATGCCTTCTCTTTTCTAATGTCTACAACCACGGACACAGTGGGATACTCAGACTTAGAAACACTAGCCTTGTCAAACGACTTACTAGAAACAGTCCACTCCAACCCAAAAAAACTGCCTTTCCTACCTATTCTCAGAACATGAGAGAAAAGCACAAACTCACTGAACACCCACAAAGGCACCTCCTTAACCCAAGTAGGTCTGTGACTATCTGGAGTGTCCTCTAACTGGTGGGCCATACTATGTTCCCCTGAAATGGCCTGTCCTTTCTCAGATCTGGTCTCCTTGGCCAACACTGTGAAGTTGTCAGGAGCCAGCGGTGAACCAATACCTGCTTTCTCAGGAAAGGCCCCTCTTCAGAGCTCTTCTGCCATTTGACAATCCTCATATCAGTCGGTACCAAGGAAGACTGACTCTGTCCTTGGTAAATCCAAACAAGTGAGACCACTGGGACTGGGACTGGGACTGGCTCTGGGTGCCTGGCTTCCTGCATCACAATTTCAGATTTTTTGATCACCAAGGAAGAGAGGTGAGGTCACTTTCTTTAGGAACTGAATGAGGTCACTACCTTGGCCACCACATTGTCCTAACAGTTTCTTCGAAAGGTCCCATGAAATGGAGGCTGCCCCTACTTCCTTTGACACTTTCACAAGTTAGAATGGTATATCAACCATAGGCACCTGTAAACAGCTCTCCACACAGGCATGGTTTCATCAGTTCTCTACATTAAGAAAGGAGAGGCTGATTCAGACACATCCCTTCATACTGACCCTGTTGTTTGCCATGGAATATGACTTTTCCCCTCTTAGGTCCTTCATAGCTGCCTGCAACTTCTTCAGGGTATAATTTCTGCATGGTCCTTTGATGTTCTCAGCAGGTGGAAGATCCCCTACATTACTGTATTGTAAGATAAACTCTGTCTCGGCTCTTCTGTAAAGTTAGTTTGAGGGAACAATGTATGGTTAGGCTTAATAACATGTTTCATTTGAGTTAGGAATCATTCTGCTTAATGAATAATGGTATTGGGAACTTGCGATATTTACAAGAATATATTGGTGAAATATAAGTTTGAAAACAGAAATCTAGATAAGATTTGAATCCAGGAAGGGCATTGGGCTGTTGATTGGGATACTTAGCTTTGAATTATGTTCTGCACAGATGTTTCAGATAAATCAATATACAATGGCATAGGACCTTGTACCTTGGATGATTGCTTGTCGAAGAGATCATCCAGTCAAAAAGGGATAGTCTTTAGGATTAGGAAGATAGTCGGTATGTTAGAAAAAAGAGTGAGTATAGGATTTGAACCAAAAGTTCTTTAGCAATAGGGTTTCGGATAAAGAGTGAATGTAAATGTCAGCACATGTGAAGAGTCAGTCACAATGATGAACTGGGGAAAATATGTAGGAAAGCAGATATCAATAGAGACATTAGGAAATCAGGAAAATATAAAGTGAGTGATAGGATTAGTCATTTTCAACAGGGTTGAGGTTGAATATATTATCTTAAGAAGAAACAAATATGTAGTCACCAATAGGATTGATTTGAGAGCGTTAGGCAACCTGGATATGGATGTGTTTAGTAATCCATGCTCACTTTCCATTTAGGCTTTGGTGAAAGGTTAATAAAATAGGTACTTGTTACTTACTGTTTTTCTGTATGCTTAACAAAACACTGTTGAAGTCTTGAGGACTGTTTGCTAATCTTGTTTCCAGAATGTGCTGTCCCCAACTGCCAAACTGCAAATGTATACCCTCACCCGTTTGCACGCAAACCACCCACTTGCCCTGACCCATCAATAAACTTCCCTCCCTGTCCTCTCCAAGGAAAGCATATAAGCTCTGCTTAAGCTGTTCTCATTGCTCTCTGCTCTATTCAAGTGAGCTCTGAGCCCCAGAATGCTGGACCCATAATAAACCATTTACTGTTGCATGAGACATTCCTCTGGTGGTCTCTTCCTCTGATGCTTGCCCGACCTTTACATCTGGAGGCACGAGCAAGATCCGGCAGCGGCGGATGAAAGATCCCCAAGGGGCTCCTTTCAGGGTAAGTAAGGGAACTCTTTTTGGTTTTAGGTTTCAGGTTAGGGCTTGGCAAAATGGCTATTGGTGATGAGCGTGAGCTCTCTCTGACAGAGGCTGACATACGTGTCACAGAGCCACAGGCCACGTCCCTGGGGGATGCCCCAGAGGACTCAGGAAATCGAGGAACAATAGTCTCCTTGACTCAGTGATATTTTGCTTCGGATTCAGTATTGCCAGCCCATCAGGTTTTGCCGGCTACTCAGTCCTGGCCTCAGTATTGGACGTCCATTGCCTGTCTTTATTGTCTTGTCTTGTCAGTGTAGTGTGTGATTTCTTTCACTGTTTGTGTATCTCTCATTTTGGGACAGAGCACTTCAACACCTCTCTTCCTGACCCTTGATCACTGGACCAAAGTCTGCGCAAGGCCCAGAATCTTTCTTTTTCAGTAAATTGCTGGACCTGGCAGACCCTCTGTGCCTCAGAATGACCCACCTTTGGAGTTGGATAGCCCCTAGAAACATCTACTTCCCACTAATTTGAAACGTCAGAGATTTTGTCTTTCAACCGGGGCCACATAGACATCCAGATCAACAGCCATATATCTTAACTTTGCAGGACCTCTGCAAATCTCCTCCTACATGGGTGAAGCCTTTCTTTGTCTCTGCGCCCACTCCTACTCCTTCCACCATGATTCTATCTCACAAACCCTCTGCTCTTCCTCCTCCAACCTCTGTTCTCCCTGAGTCTCAAGACTCTACTGCACTCTCCTACCCTTCTTATCCGCTGCCGTCGTCCACCAACCCCCAACAACCTCTAAGTGATTCCTTTGCTGCTGACTCAGCCTCTCCGCCATTGGAGAAAGCTAGGCCGGCCCAGCGCCCACCAGATGACTCCCCCTTGTCACACACACAGCCCCTCCTTCCCTGGAGGAAGCTGGCCCGGCTAAAAGAACTCAAAGAACTCCCTGGCGTTTTCACACCTGCCTACTTGGGATGACTGCCAAAAAATCCTAGGGATTCTCTTCATGACAGAGGAACGAGAGAGAAACTTTCTGGAAGCTAGAAAAAAATATCCTCGGACCAGATGGGTGACCAACACAACTTCCCAACATAATCAAAGCCGGCTTATCCTTGAACTGACCCAACTGGGACCCCGACACCTTTGAAGGTAGGGAGCATCTGTCCACTTATTGCCGGGCCCTAATAGTGGGTTTCCAACCGGCCGCTAGCCAACCAAATAATTTGGCCAAGGTAAGAGAGATTATTCAAGGGCCTGATGAATATCCCTCTATGTTTCTAGAGAGAATTATGGAGGCATATAGGAGATATACTCCTTTCGATCTTCAGGCAGAGGATCAAAAGACATATGTCATGATGGCCTTCATTGGGCAAGCTGATCTGGATATTAAAAGAAAGTTACAATACTTAGATGGATTACAAGATATGACTTTGAGAGATTTACTCAGGGTAGCCGAGAAAGTATCCTATAAGAGAGAAACAGAGAGAACGAAAGGGAGCAAAGGGAGGATGACAGATGAAAAAGACAGATGAAGGTATTAACTAAGGTCCTGGTCACAACAATAAATAGGCCAGAAATTAAGAAACAGGGAGACAAGAAGCGATACCTGGGTCCCCACCAGAGGCCACCCTTGGCCTCAGATCAATGTGCCTACTGTAAAGAAAAAGGACACTGAGCCAAAAAGTGCCCTAGAAAGAGACAGCCACGCCAGACAGCCTTTCTGACTCTGGAGGTTGACTGAGAATGTCGGGGCTCAGATCCCTTCCCCGAGCTCAGGGTAACTTTTGAAGTGAAGGGGACCCCATAAACTTTGAAGTGGATACAGCAGCAGTATACTCAGCCCTTAAGGCCCCACTGGGCCCTCTATCAAATAAAAGGTCTCTAGTTCAAAGGGCTAACAGCAGTAAATATCAGACTTAGACAACTAAGAGGACCATGGACATGGGGAAAGGAAAAATCCAACATTCCTTCCTAGTAATCCCAGAATGCCTGGCCCCATTGATGGGCAGAGATCTGCTCAGTAAGCTCCGGGCCAAAACAACTTTTAACCCCGAAGGCCCCAAAATGAAATTTCTAAATCCTTCATTAAAAACTCCTATAGTCATGGCTTTATAAATGTCAGTCGAAGATGAACATCCACTTTTCACACACCCCAAGAATGATCAAACAGGCAAGCTACCCCAGAAATGGATAACAGATTACCCAGATGCCTGGGCAAAAATTGTTGGGTTAGGCCTAGCCATGAAACAACCTCCAAGAACAGTGGAGTTAAAAACCTCAGCCTCCCCAATCAATGTCAAACAACATCCTCTGAGCAAAAATGCTAAAGATGGGTTAAGGCCCCATATTCAGAAATATCTGGCTTTAGGGTCCTAAGGCCCTGTCAATCGGCCTGGAACACTCCCCTGCTACCAGTAAAAAATCCAGGAACTGGGGACTATCCCCGTTCAAGACCTAAGAGAGATCAACAACAGAGTGCAGGACATTCACCCCACGGTAAATAATTTGTACAATCTGCTTATCACTCTGAACCCTGAGTAGAAATGGTATGGACATAAAGATGCTATCTTTTGCATGCCTCTGCATAAAGACAGTCAGTTTCTGTTTGCTTTTGAGTGGGTAGACCCAGAAACCGGAACGTATGGTAAACTAACATGGACTGAAGCCCTCCACAGAGATGTCAACAACTTCAGAACTATGCACCCAAAAGTCACCCAGCTTCAATACGTGGATGACCTGCTACTGCAGCCAACACCAAGGAAAACTGTGAGTCTGGGAACCAAGCACTATTATATAAGCTTGCTCAACTCGGGTATAGAGCTTCTTCCAAAAAACCCCAAATTTGCCAGCAAGAAGTAGTCTTCCTGGGCTATTCCCTTAGAGGTGGTAAACGTTGGCTCACTGAGCCCAGAAAACAAACGGTTGTGCAGATACCCCCCCCCCCAGCAGCAGACAACACAAAGAGTTTCTTGGGACTACTGGGTTTTGCAGGTTATGGATTCCTGTGTTTGCGTCCTTAACTTCTCCTTTATACTCGCTGTTAAAGGGAGATGCCCAATTCCAATGGACCCCTGAGCACCAGCAAGCTTTTGATAACATCTTACGACACTGGCACTGAACTCCTCAACTTCACTGAGCCAAGCCTGCAATTTCAGAAAGCCCTACACTACGTTAAAAATGTACATCAATTCACACACCTTGGTCCAAAGAAACTGCAGGCATTCCTGAAGGATCAAGAACAGAGTTTTCCACTAACCGACTCACAGCGAAAGGACATAACTGAACGGGTAACAAAACCCTGTCCGTTCTGTCAATAGGTTAATGCTTACCCTTCCAAGCTTCCTGCAGGAAAGCACCTATGAGTAACCAGACCAGGAAATTCTGGGAAGTGGACTTTACTGAAATTTAGCCAGCAAGGTATGGACTTCAATATCTCCTAGTGTTTGTAGATATATTTTCAGGATGGATTGAAGCCTTCCCCACAAAAAAAAAAGGCACAAATGGTGGTAGAAAATCCTGAAAGATATTTTTCTATGATACGGCCTACCTAAGGTAATAGGGTCTGATAATTGACTGGCGTTCATGGCCCAGGTAAGTAAGGGGTTAGCCAGGATCCTGGGGATAAATTGGAAGTTACATTGTGCTTATAGACCCAGAGCTCAGGACAGGTTAAAAAAATTAATAGAACCATTAAAGAGACCTTAACGAAATTAAGCTTAGAGAGGGCATCAAAGATTGGACTATGATCCTGCCTTATGCACTGTTTCATGCAAGAAATACTCCCTCTGTTTCTTTGTGTAACCTCACCTCCTATGAAATTCTCTATGGGGCCCCTCCTCCAGTAAGGACCTAACCACAACTCTAAGACCTACCGATCCCTTCCACACCCCCTTGCTTGACAAACTTAAAGCTATTGAAAGAACTCAGGGATACCTGTCAAAACAGCTGGCCACTGCCTACCAACCTGATGAAGAGGAGACTCCACATCGATATCAAAAAAGAGACTTCATCTACATAAGATGACATCAGGTGTCATCCCTGGAACCCCGCTGGACAGGACCATACCAGGTGCTACTTATAAAACCTACAGTGGTAAAGGTAGACGGAATCACTTCCTGGATCCTAATTCTCATCTCAAGCCTGTGCCCTGTCCAGACTCTGGCTTGAAAGTGGAAAAGACTGGTAACCCTTTCAAATTGCATATTTGCCATGTGGATAAGGCTATAGACTATCCCCTTGGCCACCACTAGTCCTAACCATCATCAGCCCATTCAGCAGCGATGGATGATCACAAATCGTATTAGACAAGAAGTATGGTCTGTCTCACATACAGCCCCCTTAGGGACCTGGTGGCCAACTCTCCACCCATATTTGTCAGCTGGGTATACGTCTTTCCAATTGGAATATCTCTGATGAAGAGGATCCCACTAAAATTCCATTAAATTTCTCCCGTACCATAGATAATGGAAACAAACATTATGGATGTAGGGACACGCAAGCCTGATGCAGGTTGGCTAGCCTAGATTACTATGTTTGCCCGGTGGACTATCAAAGCCACAAACAACCACGGCTGTGTGGGGGAAAAGCCGTCTTCTTCCGTAAGTCATGGGGATGTGAGCATACAGGGGCTGCCTGGTGGAACCCAAACTCCTCATCAAATTCAGTTCACAGCATTGGCCATATTACCAATTAGACAACCAAAACCGATGGCCCCCAGAGGGGTCTCTAGATCCTCAAATTCTGTGTGACTATTTCAACTTCGGCAAGTGCTCAAAAGGATTGAAGAAAATTCCCCTATGTGTAGGCCTTTTCCCTCCTTTGCTCACATCACGAAATATGTTTCTCCAATAGATCCTTCTGCTCCAGATTCTCTGCTGTCACTCTCACATCAACAACCTGATTTCTCCCCTCCAATTACTAGATCAAAACCCCAAACCTCCGCTGGTTCTCAGACTATTGCCCCCATGCTGAGGCAGCAGGTACTGAGGTACCCTTCCACCCACTCACTCCTCTCTTCTCCTGTCAGTGCCCACACCGGGTCCCACCAGGTCCTCTTACCAGCTAACCCAAAGTTCAAACCAGCTGAGGAGTGCCCTCAGACGCCTATCCAAGATGTAATGAAAATGGCCTTTAAAGTTGCTTTGTCATCACTAAAAACAGGTTACTAAGAATTTAAAGTCCCTCACAGGCTTTTTAGATACTCATTCCCGTCTTCCCATCTGCTCTACCTGTTCTACTGCTCAAGTTTTGTTGCCAGGAAAATCCCAAACCCTTTTCGCATTATTCTTTTATATCTCTTTTTCCTCATTCTCAGAACCACAGAACTGCTCTCACCCCCCGCCTTCCCCGTCTTCCCCTCTGTACCAGGCCCACAGAAAAATCTTAAATGGCCTTCTCCAGAAGTCTTCATCGTGGCTGACTTTAGGACTTTCAGCAACAAAGTCCCTATAAAAGAGTTCAGTGTAGATAAACTTCCTCTTTTCGTGTTGCTCTGTTATACTTGGCCACTGGCTGGAAAAATCAGCCCTTCTAAGCTAGACACCCCCTTACTAGTTTTTCACAAAATATGTGAACAAGGCCTCTGGCCATGAGCTGAGGCTTCCAGAGATGGCTACATTTCCAAGATAAAGAAGTTACCAACTGGGCTCCATGGTAACAGCTGGCAGGGAGAAAATAAAAGAGAAGAAAAAAGCTCTCCCCCTCCCAGGAGTCCTTAATAAGTTATCTTTCCCAGAGAAGAGGAAAATAAAAACAGAACCAAAAACTTCTTTTTGTGAACTTCTGCAGACTGTGAATTTCTGAGTCTTTTCCCTTACATGTTGGGTACAAAATTCTGAAACTACCTAAACTTGGGATTCAGGGGATTAATTGATTACAACAGAAGCAATGCCCTCTATATCGGGTTGCAACCAAATAGGACTGTTTCCCTGTCTTTGGTGCTATCTTAGGTGCCTTGCCTTGTCCATACCTACAACAGTATAATTCTATATACTTAAACATTGTTTATTCATAAAATTATCAACAGATGTGATTAATTATGTAATGGTGCAGATGTTTCCCCGAGTGCTCTATCATGAGGCAGGATCATTTAAATTTCAAATAGGGGGGCATACAACCCGGTTCCGCTGGCAACCTGTATCCTTCACTTTAGCCATCCTATGAGGAATAGTAGTTGCTGCAGAGAAGGGCACAGGAACCACTGCCCTAATCCATGGGACACAACAAATGACCCAATTAGAAGCAGCAATAGACCAAAACTTAAAGATATTAAAAAACCACCATCACAGCTTTACAAAAATCTTTAACCTCTCTCTCTGAAGTTGTTTTACAGAACAGGCGAGGGTTCGATCTCCTCTTCATGAGAGAAGGGGCCTTTGTCCTGCATTGAGGGAAGAATGTTGTTATTATGCCTACCATACTGGAGTTGTAAAAGAATCTATGATTAAATTAAGAAGACGCATTGAAGAGCATCAACAAGAGAGAGAGGCCCAAAAAGGGTGGTTTGAGTCTTGGTTCACAGAGTCCCCCTGGGTAACTATGCTTTTATCAGCCCTGGCCGGTCCATTAATAATCCTCACATTATTGCTAACTGTAGGACCCTGTTTGCTCAACCGTGTAGTTTCCTTTCTCCAAGCTCAAATTGGACAAGTTAAACTTATGGTAATCAGAAATCAATATACCACACTAGCAGACATAAAATGTGACATCCTCAATGATCACTATTATGATTTAATGTAACCAAAAGAAAGTGGGGAATGAAAGGTAAATAAAATAGGTAATTGTCACTTCCAGTTTTACGGTATGCTTAACAAAACACTGTTGATATCTTGAGAACTGTTCGCTAATCTTGTTCCCTGAATGTTCTGTACCAACTGCAAAACTGCAGAATGTACTCCCTCACCCATTTGCACGCAAACTGCCCACTCGCGCTGACCCATCAATAATCTTCCCTCCCTGCCCTCTCCAAGGAAAGTATATAAGCTCTGCTTAAGCTGTTCTCAGGGCTCTCTGCTCTATTCAAGGGAGCTCTGAGCCCCAGCATGTTGGACCCCCATAAACTTTTGGCTGTTGCATTAGACAGTCCCTTGTAGTCTCTTCCTCTGATGCTCGCCTGACATTTACATTGGTAAAATAATAAGTGTGACCATTGCTTCTGTGTCGAAATGTACAAATTATTATTGGGGGTACAAATAGGTGTACCCTGTGATATGAATATAGAGATAATGCATGAATAGACAATACTGTGAAAAAATAATATAATGGATTCCAAATTTAATAATGGATTCAATTGATATCTGAAAATATACAGGAAATCTTATATTGATATACATACATTCATTCCAACCAGTTAAACATCTAAACGTTATATTAGGATTATGATTTATCATGAAGAGTGTGTGAGTTTTGCTTCAAAATTGATTATGGAAGTTGAAAATAATGTGTTTGGAAAGAAGTCTCATGAAAAGACCAGACAAGAAACCTGGAGGAATCCATGTGTTCTGAAGCAGGAAGTTATTGAAAGTGAAACAAATGCCTATAAGTTTGCTAACTTGTGGATGAAATATATATCTTATGATGTGCATAAATTGAAGAAATAGTAATGTAGCAGTGTTGAATAAAAATGAATGTCAAAATACACATCATGTCCCATAGTAATCTACTTGCATTGATGTTAAACTGGGTCAGTTACTGTACAAATTTAGTATTTGTATGCAACGTTAACTAAAGTTAGTTTTCAGTACTGGTAACAAATATGTATTTCAGGTGGATGAATATTTCTGAGAATACTCTTGTGAATACTTGATTATAAATCCATACACATGAAGATGAATGAATTTAGGGAGTGTTTATAAGACACATATATTTCATATTTTGAAAAATCTGGAGAGTATATATATATATATATATATATACAAAAAACACACATGCAGAGACATTAAATTACCAATATATATGCCAATCGAAATTTATCATGAAATATATATCATCCACAGATGCAAAAATATTTCTTTTACTGAACATGGATTTATGTTTAATGTTGTTCAACTAGGAAGCTCACCCATAGGTTGAATTTTAAGATCCAACAGGGTTTAGGAGGAGTGATCTCTTCTCATAATTTGTATCTGCCAAGTCACCACCTCACAAGAATGTACATGTGATACCAGGTAGGATTCTATATGTGCATATAAAAATACATGTTCTGAATAGGCTACAGGGAAAGGGAGACAGGAATTTATATATTTATTAACTTTAAAAACACAAGGAGAACTATTTCAATTAAAAATTAACTAGATTTATAACACCTACCCTTCATAATGCAAATGGCAAGTCCAAATATACACCATGCCTCCTTTGAACTGCTTGTATTTCTATTCTGTTTGGGTTAGTTTTCTCCATCATATTAGGATTAGCAGTCAGAGTCTAGTAGTTTATGAGTTAGTGTCAGGGATTAAGTATTTCGAATGGAAAATTGGAAAATGAATCCAATGTGTATGCATATATGTGCTACACAAAAATCTTCCCACTCTCATCCACAACAATGCCTTGACATTAACTTCGCCCCAAGTAAGACACAATTAGAGGAGAAGAGTTAGAAAATCTGTGAATGCATATGTGGAATGGAATATACTCAGGATTTCACAAACTTGGAAGTGGTAGAGCAGTTTCCAAAAGTAAGGCACATGGTAAACACTCCACAAACATGGAGTTCTGCTGGCCTAAAGACTTCTTGATAAACTGCCTCTGAGGTTGGGCACTTGAAATATATGTTGTTGTCAGTAGCTTTAGCTTACTTTCTAGTGAGACCATCAAAGCTGGGTCTGCATCTATGTGACCTGGAGGACATTGTTTATAATTTTCCAATGAACATGAGGCAGCAGTGCGAATACTCTCTTTGTAGTTAAACTATGGCCACTGGGAGCTAAGTGACTCACCGTGTGAACTGTGAAGCCATTTGGTCCTCCTCCACTTTTCGTGGTGGTTCTTGCTGCTGCACTGGGATTTTGGTATTTTCTTCATGAAATACAAGGAGATCAACTGGGACACAGTGCTGGAGGGAGTTCTGTCACGTGTGGAGGTCACGGTCTGCATGTGAATGCACCAACCAGGATTCTATCCCACATGGGTTGCCCCTTTGTCCATAGCAACCTGATTCTGAACATTGCCTTGAAATCTCCCTATACAAAAAGATGCCTTTACATGGAAGGTTCTGCTGGCTGTACCATGTCATTCACAAGCCATTTGGAAGCCAGTGGCAGATCCACATGGCCCCACCACACGTTTTATCACACACCTTCACACCACTGCTCTAGGCCCACTAATTTGCAGGCTCCAACTTACTGGCATCTCTGTTCTACACAATTTTCATGAAACCTAGTCAGTCAAGGCACTGTCTGATACACTCATGATCAGCAATAGGACATCCAAAGATTCTCCAGTGCCACCTGGTCATGGGAATTCCAAAAATTTCATGGTGTTTATCTAGCCATTTTTTTTGAGGATGAAGTTGGAGGAACTGTGGTTTTCAAAAACCATTAAATGTTGAGGAAGCTCATTTCAATGAAACTCTGGAGAACTCTCATAGGCAAGGCTTCCCAAAGAGTTGTCAAAAGGTCACATGAAGCCAGTCCAATTGAAGTCTACAATGTGAGGTACATGTGTGTTTTGACTCTCAGCTATGGCTGCCAAGACTTTAAGAAGAAAATCATGGATTATCTTGGCTGAGATTCCCAGTGCTCTGTGGCCTTGATCTAAGTTTATAAGGGCTACTCTCATGCGTGGGCTCCTAAAATCCCAACAAAGCTCATGGCAATACTTCTCTGAGGTCAGTTCCAGAATTCAGTCTCTATAGGGATTCACACTAGAGTTCAAGCCCAGGTGGACCCAGTGATTTCTTCCAATCGCCACACAAATGACCAAAATTTAAACGAAAACACTCCCATATGGCCCTCATCTTTTCCACATAGACACTCATCATAACCTCTAGCTGGAGGTTTCTATGAGGGGCGCTGGACAAGACAGTGTCCAAAATAAGCTCACTTGCCCGTCATTTGCCTAAAGTCAGGGTGGCCTGGAAACCCTTCCTCTGAACCAGGAGTGATCAAATAGGCCTACCATTATTACTGTTCCACTTCTCCAATTTGAGGCCTACTGACTGTGGGGTTTAGATTCTTCATGTGGATTGGGGTCATGAGAAAACCCAAGCACCAATGGGCTAGACTCTGAAGGGCTTTGAAAAACTCATTTGACCCAAAGGATTCCTATTCTCACCTTATGGAGGTCAGGAAACTTACAGAGGAAGGCGAGAGACTTCATCCATAATGAGTACTCTTTTGGCCATTTTGGTTTTGGATGCACACATGGCATCTTTCTTTAGATCTATCAGGTGCTGAGAATCTAAGCCACAGCCTCACACAGGGCCAACAGGCTGATTCAGACACATCCCTTTCGAAATCAATTACTCAAAGAGGGACAGGTGATGCCCATTCATTTACATTAGAGAACTGTTTTATTCAGGCTTCACAACGGGGTGGACTTAGGCAAAGACCTTCCTGACATTCAGTGCTATAGAACAATAGGTAAGCAAAAGTCCCAAAGCAGGGTTTCTCCACTGAGACTTTCCTGGTAACATTGATATCTGAGTTTTCTGAGATTCTCACCATTCCCTTCAGCTATCCAGTACATGGCCAAGTCACTGAGCTTGGAGGTGGTACCTATCTTGGTCACAAAATCATGAGCCTATTCTGGAGAGTGGCCAGAATTCAGGAAGAAAACAGGAACTTAGGAAGATTTCAGGTCTTGCCCACAAATAAGGCAACCCTCTGTCCATTTATAAATTGGGCAGCGTGAATGTTGGGAAGCTTTCTCCTAGACAGGACACATCCATTGATGCATTTTCTTTTGTAATGTCTACACCCACGGACACAGTGGGATACACAGACATAGAAACACTTGCCTTGTCAAATGACTTAATAGAAACAGTCCACTCCAAACCAAACAAACCAACTTTCCTACCTATTCTCAGAACATGAGACAAAACCACAAACCCACACTCATTCCCACAAATGCACCTCCTTCCCCCAAGAAGGTCTGTTACTAACCGGAGTGTCCTCTGCCTGGTGAGCCATTCTTTGTTCACCCGAAATGGCCTGTCTGTTCTCAAATCTGGACTCCTTGGCCCACTCTGTGAAGTTGTCAGGAGCCAGCTTTGAGCCGCCACTACCTGCATTCTCACTGAGGACACCTCTTCAGATTTTTTCTGGCATTTGGCCATCTTCACATCTGTAAGTACCAAGAAAGACTGACTCTTTCCATGATAAATCCAAAAAAGTGAGATCTCTGTGACTGTTACTGGGCCTGACCCTGGGTGCCTGGTTTCCGGGATCCCAAGTTCAGAGAGTTCCATCACAAAGAAGTGAGGTAGGTCACTTCCTTCATGAACTGAATGAGCTCACAGCCTTGGAAAACACTTTGTCCTAACAGTTTCTTCCTAAGGTCCCATGAGATGGAGGCTGCCCCTACTTCCTGTGACACTTTCACAAGTTAGAATGGTATATCAACAATAGGTACTGGGGGAGAGATCTCCACACAGGGTTGGTTTGGTTCATTTTGTCTACATTAAAATGTGAGAGGCTTATTCAGACACATCTCTTCATCCTGACCAGGTTGTTTGCCATGGAAAATGACTTTTGCTCTCTCAGGTCCTTCATAGCATTCTATATCTTCTTCAGGGATAATTTCTGCATGGATCTTTGAGATTCTCAGCAGGTGGAAGATACCCTATATTCCTGGATTGTAAGACCAACTCTATCCCTGCACTGCTGTAAAGTTAGATTGAGGGAACAGTGTATGGTTATTGTTAATATCATGTTCTATTTGCGTTAGGAATCATTCTGCTGGATGAATAACGGTATTGGGAACCTGAGATATTTACAAGAATATATAGGTGAAATATAAGTATGGAAACAGAAATCTAGGGAAGACTTGAAGCCAAGTAGGACTTTGGGCCCTTGAGTAGCATACTTTGCTTTGAATTATATTCTGCACAGATGTCTCAGATAAATTGATATACAAAGAAATAGGATCGTATACACTAGATGATTGAATAAGATACAGAATATCCAATAAAAAAGGGATAGTCTGTAGGATTAGCAAGATAGTCAGTAGGTTTAGAAAGAAGAATGAGTATAGGATTTGTACCAAAAGTTCTTTACAAATAAGGTTTCGGGTAGAGAGTGAATGTAAATGTCAGCACATGTAAAGAGTCAGTCACAATGACGAATTGGGGAAAATATGTAGGAAAGCAGATATAAATAGAGACATTAGGAAGTCAGTAAAAGTATGAAGTCTGTAATTTGTTTAGACATTTTCAACGGTTTGAGTCTGAATATATAACCTTAGGCAGAAACTAATATGTTGTCACAAATTGGATTGACTTTTGAGAGCATTAGGTAACCAGGACATGGATGTTTTTATTAATCCATGCTCACTTTTTATTTAGGCTTTGGTAAAATCATAAGTGTGACCTTTGCATTTTGTGTCCAGAATATTATTGTGATAAAATGTATATGTAGATCAGGTGACTTGAGTATTTCTTCCACCATTTCTGTAGCAATATTTTGTAGATGTATAAATTACTATTGAGGGTACACATAGGTGTACCCTGTGTCTATGAATATGCAGATAATGCATGAATAAACCATACTGTGTGTAAATAATATAACTTGCTCTACTTTAAATAATGGATTGAATTGATATCTGAAAATATAAAAGAAATCTCATATTGATATACAATCATTCACTGCAACCAGTTATACATCTAATGGTAATATTATGGTTGTGGTTTATCCTGAAAGGTGTGTGAGTTTTGTTTCAAAAGTGATTATGGAAATCAAAAATAATGTGTTTGGAAAGAAGTCTCATGAAAAGAATAGTCAAGAAACCTGTAAGAATACATGTGTTCTCAAGAAGGAAGTGATTGAACATTATATATCATACTATATATAATGTGCATAAACTGCAGAAATAGTAATGTACCAATGTTGAATAAAAATGAACATCAAAATACACATCATGTCCCATAGGAATCTAATTGCATTGATGTTAATCTGGGTCAGTTACTGTAGAAATATTAGGATTTTTATGCACCATTCACTGAAGTTACTTTTCAGTACTAGGAAAAAAGTATGTATTTAAGTTGGATGAATATTTCTGAGAATAATCTTGTGAAAATTTGATTATAAATCCACATAAATCACAAAACATTATAAACACAAAAGTCACATGGACATTAAAATGTAGCAATATATATGCCAATTTAAATCCATCTTGAAATATATATCATCCACTGATCCAAAACTATTTATTTAATGAACTTGAATTTATGTATAATGTTGTTCAGCTAGGAAGCTCCCCCATAGATTGAATTTTCTGTTCCAAATCAGTGTTTAGGAGAAGTGATCTCCTAAACGTGTATGCAAATATGTGCTACACAAAAATCTTCCCACTCTCATCCAGAACAATGCCTTGATATTACCTTCACCCAAGTAAGACACAGTTGGAGGACATGAGTTAGAAAATCTGTGAATACATATCTGGAATGTAAAATGGTCAGGAGTTCACAACCTTGCAGGTTGTCGAGGAGTTTCCAAAAGTAAAGGACAGGCTTGATAGACCCAACCTGATCTTTTATTAGAATTGGGAGCCATCTTGCCAGAAAGCCATGAAAAGATAATTTGGGCTTTACTATAAATTACTGCAAATTCTGAACCTGCTTGGAATGCCTGTCCGTGCCTGAACTCATCCATGCCTGGCTCTCTGACCAGATAACAGTGCTCTCTGAAACATTAGTGACACCTAATAAATATTGGCCTTCCCAGGCCAGACAACGACCCTCTCTGAGTCTCTAATGGTCCTCATAATTTCTGATGTTGGGGCCAGCAAAAAAAATGTAAACTACCATCAGTGTGATGCTTTCAAAGTTCTGTTATCTGTAACCCCCTTTTTGTGTAACTTTCTGGGCTATATAGCTGGGCTGTAGGAAAGGTGGTGTTGCTGTCTTGTTCCCGACATTTTTGGAGGGAGAGGCAGCCTGGCCAGTTTTAATAATAAGCCTGCCTTAATTTGATTTTAATTGGAGTCACTGGTCTTTTCTTGCATCCTATTCCAACATTTTGGAGTTCCCCAGTGAGATGACCCTGCCCGACCAGATCACAAGACCAGACTGCTGAAAATTCTGAAGCTGGCCTTCCCTCCAGGGCTACGGGCTGGGGAGCCACTCTAGGGGGTGCACAACTTGAGATGTTCCAAGGCCTTGGAGTGAGCCGTCGGTCTGGGGAGCACTGCAGTGAACCACCGCACTGAAACTATTAGCAAGTACCTGGTGGAGGAGGCCTCGATAGGTAAGTGGAACCTTGATAACCTCTTATATCTGGTTAAGGGAGATCTCTTCTAATGACAGAGAGGTGGCCTGGGGAGGCTCACATTCACTCCTGTCCAGGATAGTAATGAGAATCGTTCTGTCCTCTGTTCCGTTCTGTAGGGAATTCCTCTGGAAGGTTAGAGAGGTGCCGAGGGACACGCATGCGCTCCTACCCCAGAGCTTTAGCAAGACGTTGAATTGCTCATCTGTTTTTCTGTTTTGGCACCGGGATTCTGTTTTTTTTTTTTTTTTTTTTTTTTTTTTTTTTTTTTTTGTGTGTGTGTGTTTTGTTCTGTGTTCTATATGTTTTTTGTTTGTTTGTTTTTGTGCGTTTTGTTTTGTGATTTCTGTGATAAAATCTTAAGGATATTGAACGTGAAAATGGGTAACAAAGCAAGTAAGCCTGACACCCCTTTGGACTGTGTTTTAAGGAACTGTGATGAACTTTACCACCATTTGTTAAGCAGAATGAGAGAAGGCCCTAGCTGGCTGCCTGGAGCACACCCAGTGCAGATGGTAATGCCTGCTGGGGAATGAAGAACTGAGTATCTCCCAGCATCTGCCGAAGCCCTGTTGCTTCAGGGAATTCCCTCCTTTGTTCCCTGCACTGCAAGGATAATGCCACCTCTGTCTTCTTAAAAAAAGAGAAAAACAAAAAGGGGACACTAAATGCAGTAAAGTCGCCATGGAGACACTTTATTTTATATTTCAGGTTGCTCCTCTGTGAAAACATTTGGTCCCCTTGTGGGGACATCTGTGGTGCCACTGGAGAAGGAGATTTTTCTCTTATTTGCTCTGTTTTAAAGGGTTCTGTCTGTCAGCCATTGTCTGGAGTTCATTTCTGTCTGTCTTGTGCCTTTTTCCTAGCCCTTTAAGACATGTTCAATAATGTGTTAATATTATAAATTGTTTCTTGGAAATGATCTTAGCTGAATGTGTGTCTAAATGATGATGTTTCATTGTACCAATCTGGTATCTGAATGGGTTTTTGAAGCATTCCACAATCTTGCAGTTAAAAGTCGGGTTTAGGTATTTGTTTAGTTCATGGTTTCAGATAATTCATGCCAGAGAACTTAAATACTTAGGATGGAAAACTAAAGAACTCTACTTCCAAGTTGGCAAGTAACTTCCCAATCATTCAGTCTTTTTTTCACCAATTTTAAATTAGGTAGCCTGGGAAAATGTCACTGTGTGTACCAGTGCATTAATTTGGAGAAGGATACTAAATCATAGTATGATATCTGTTGACAAAACAACTTGTAAAGATATAAAATTTTGTGAATTGTATCTTAAACTTGTATCATAATTTTCAACATCCTAACATGAAAATTATGGTTAAAATACCTTAGGCCTAAGGTTTCTGCTCAGAATAGCCTTTTTTCCTTCTTCTTCCAGACCTCAGCCAGGACTTATTTTGAAATGCAAATGAAAGAAGCCTGTAAGCTTAGTAGGAGACTTATTTGAGGCCTAAGAGAAAAAAAAGGTAAATTGTATGGTATTTACTAATTACTGGCCAGTCATTTTTCTAGGACTCATAATTTTTTCCTTAGGTTCTTTATTTATTTTTTGAGCTCATGATTTTGCTCCTACAGACCTAGGTTAATGTTTTTCTGATCAGTAATATCTTTGACCAACTGTGGAATTTTTAAATCATTGCAATGGAGATTTCACCTGTGAAAAGCTACAAGGCCTTCACTTTTATTATGTGTGCACAATTTGTTATGTGTTGTATGTCTATATATATATATATATATATATATATATATATATATATATATATATATATATAAATCCATATATCATATATATGATACACAAATTAACATATATAAGGAGCACTCATATTAAAAAGAACTCATAAAAACAATTTTAAAAAGTGGATCCAAAGATCTTTAATTCACGTGATTTAAATGTTTCAATTTAAAATGGGTAAACAGATAAATATAAATGTCTTTAAATTTAAGCTTACAAGTTTTTCTAGGTGTTCAAAAATCTAATAAACTATTAATGTCTACAAAAGGTCTAATATGCCTTTGTTCCAGGACTTTTCTTTCAATCAAAAAAATGGTTTACAGTGTTCAAAAAATTTGTCTAATATTTTCATAAATAAGTGAAGTAAATTTGATATGGGATTACTCATTCATGAGTACTTTTGTTTGATATCTGATTGATATACTAAGGTCTGTATAAGTTTGTACTAAATTCTGTATAAGATTGTAAAAATCAGTCATGTGTAAAAGAGACAAAAATTTCTTAAACATAAGTTTACCCATAACATTAAGTTTATTACGATTTAAATTTTCTAGAGCAAGCAACCATAAAAATTAAACAAATGTTTAAATAAGAACTGTTATTTTAGAGCACTGTACTGCCATTTCTTTAAAAGCTAAACTTGGTTAATGTAGAAACTTCAATGCAATTGTGATGCTATTAATGTGCTCATATTTTCCAGTTATACAACTCTATAAGGTAGAAACTTTAAAAAAGCATTATATCAAGCAGGTGTTCTGAAGTTGTATGGTAAATAAAATATATATTGGGGATTTATTTACCTGTTATCAATAATATATGTAAAGTTTTATGTTACTTTTTACATTGTGGAACAATTTAAATGTATTTTTAAGTTAATGAGACCCTAATCTATGTAAAGGTTAAAATCTTTCAGCCGTACTTTAATTCATGTTTTAAATGTGATATCATATGGTGTGACCTAATGTTCATGTGACCTCAAACAATTTATGTAAACTTTGTAAAATGATATTTAAAAAAAAGATCAGCTTGAGAACTAAAGCATTTAAGATTTATAAGGAGCCCTGCTTACCTGAGATAAGACTCTGTGTCCCATCTTACTACATGTGAGAATGACTACGAAAGCAGTAGGTCAGATTTTATTTCATTTAAAGTTATGTTCAATTTTTTTTTTCTGTCAAGATTACTAGGATCTCAAAAAGGTGATATAATATATAACTCACCAAAAAATTCAGGGTAGCTATTACATGAACTAAGTATTTTTACTCTTGTTAAAAAATTTTATTTTTTAATTTCTTTATAAGTGATCTAAAGATTCCCTGTTGGTGTTTTACAGAAGTGTTGCTTTAAGAACACAACATGGGTTAATTTAAGAAAATAAGTCATCAACTACAAGAGAGACAGAATAATAAGATCCCAATTAATAAAATATAAATAATTATAAACTTATAGACATTAAAGTGCAGTACTCTTAATATATGGCTGTTAAAATTTATTTGCTGGTTGTTTCAGATTAGGATTCAAAATTAAAGTTAAATGAAAAGGGCCAAAAAAAAAAACAATATTTGACTCTTGCCCTTTGAGTCTGTCTGAATCCAGGGAACAGGGGACTTCTCTATGAGCTTTGCAACTCTGGGCCACATAACCTCCCGATCAGGGAGATTAATGAGACCACTGGAGAACAGAAAGCCAATTAGTGCATTTGCTACAAAGAGGAGAGTCATCAGGAAAGGGAGACATCCCTGATGCTTCTGAGGGAAGCCACATGGTCAAGCAAGACCTGAACCCACCTAGCTCAAATTGCACTAGCAGAACTGAGAAGCTGCTCTCAAGTTTCCCAAGGAATGACTCCCATAAAAGCTCAGCTGACTGCTAACAATAGATAGAAACAAAAGTCATTTGACTGCTTCATCTTAAACACTTAGCAAAGACAATTAAAACCAAAATACAGCCATTCCTGGGCATTTTAAATAATAATAATAATAATAATAATAATAATAATAATAATAATAATAATAATATTTTAAGGTATACACTTTATGTTAGCCTCCCAAAATAAGTAAAACTGTTGGCTACAAAGACTATCAAGAGGAGCTGCCAGAGGCAGAAATTTTTAGTTTAAGGCCTACAGATATTCCTAACCTACAGGTAGGCTTGGTGTTTGCTAGTACGATTATCCAGCCCTGAGTAACAGAATTAAATGTTCTCTATTAGACACAGAGGTCATACTAGTGAAAGGATTTTGCAAAATCAGATGACATTAAATTATTAAACTGTATATTATGGGGAGGGACAACTGTAACACTAAAAGTTAAATATTAAGTTGACAGTCCTGATAATTGGGGATATTAAAGACTGGTGAGGGTACTTCATACAGTGACATGATCCAGCTACTGCAACATTTATTCAATACTCATGTTTTTTGTTTCTCTCATAGAAGAACCCATCCCCAGATGACTTTACAACCTGTTCTTCCTCAACAAGACTTCAAAAAGAACTGACTTCTAAAAGGCAACTCATATTCCTCAACTGACTTCAAAAAGGCAACTCATGTCTCTCACGCCATGCACACTCATGTCACCCTCTCTCAGCTGAGAAGAAGGCAAAATGAGAGACGACTCTCCACTTACACCAATGGAGCCCAAAATAAATAGACTATCAATATAAGTAATTAATTAAGTCAGGTAATATCAGGGAGACTGGTTTTCGGTGAGTTCTAAAAATTTGGAGACTGTTAACTGAGGGATTAAAATTTCCTCAGTGCTTTTCCACTAACCTATCAAGGATTACAAAGGGACACATAAGAAAAGGGGGGAATGATAGACCCAACCTTATCTTTTATTAAAATTGGGAGCCATCTTGCAACAAAGCCATGAAAAAATCATTTTGGCTTTACTGTAAATTACTGCAAATTCTGAACCTGCTTGGAATGACTGCCCGTGCCTTAAACTCACCCATGCATGGCTCTCTGACCAGATAGCAGCCCTCTCTGAAACTTTGTCACACCTCATAAATATTGGCCTTCTGTGGCCAGACAATGACCCTCTCTGAGGCTCTAATGGTCCTCATAAATTTTGATGTTGGGGCTAGCAAAAAAAAAAAAAATGTAAACTCCCATTAGTGTGATGCTTGTCAGAGTTCTCTTATCTGTTACCCCATTTTTGTGTAACTTTCTGGGCTGCAAACCTGGGCTGTAGTAAAGGTGGGGTTGCTCTCTTGCTCTCGCAATCTTTGGAGGGAGAGGCAGCCCAGCCAGTGGAAATAATAAGCTTACTTTAATTTGATTTTAACTGGAGTCAGTGTTCTTTTCTTACATCCTGGTCTAAGAGGTAAACACTCCACAAACATAGAGCTCTGCCGGCCTAAAGACTTCTTGAGAAACTGCCTCTGAGGTTGGGTACTTTAAATATATTTTGTTGTCAGAAGGTTTAGCTTCTTTTTTATTGAGACCATCAAAGCTGGGTCTGCATCTATGTGAATGGAGAGCATGGTTTCTTATTTTCCAATGAACATGAGGCAGCAGTGCTGAATTCTCTCTTGGTAGGTAAACTGTGGCCACTGGGGGCTAAGTGTCTCCCCGTGTGGACTGTGAAGCCATTTGATCATCCTCCATTTTTGTGGTGTTTCTTGGTGCTGCACTGGGAGTTTGGTATTTGCTTCACGAAATACAAGGAGTTCAACTGGGACACAGTGCTGGAGGGAGTTCTTTCACGTGTGGTGGGTCAGGAACTGCAGGAGAATGCACCAGCCAGGCTTCTATTTCACACAGCTTTTTCCTTGACCAGACCAACCTGATTCTGAACATTGCCTTGAAACCTCTCCATATAATAAGATGCCTTTACATGTAAGGTTCTGCTGGATGCACCATGGCAGCCAAAAGGCATTTGGAAGTCAATTGGAAATCCACACGGCCCCACCTCAGATATTTTATCACACACCTGCACACCACTGCTCTGGGCCCACTACTCAGCATTCTCAACTTACTGGCATCTCTGTTCTTCACCATTATCATGAAATCCAGTCAATCAAGGCACTGTCTGGTACACTCATGATCAGCAACAGGAGATCCAAAGGTTCTCCAGTGCCACCTGGTCATGGGAGTTTCAAAAATTTCAGGGTATTTATCTAGCCACTTTTCAAGGATGAAGTTGGAGAAACTGTGGGTTTCAATTCATTCAGGAACCATTTAATGTTGAGGAACCTCATTTCAATGAATGCTCTGGAGAACTCTCAAAGGCAAGGCTTCCCAAAGAGTAGCCAAATAGTCACATGAAGCCCAGCCCATTGAGGTCTACAATGTGAGGTCCATGTGTGTTTTGACTCTCAACTATGCCTGTCAAGTCTTTCAGAATAAAATCATGTGATATCCTGGCTGAGATTCCAAGTGATCAGTCGAAAGCCACCCTTGGCCTAGATTTCAGTTTCCAATGGCGACTCTCATGCGTGGCCTTCTAAAATCGCAACACAATTCATGACAATACTTCTCTGATGTCAGTTCCAGAACTCAGTCTCTAAGGTGAATCATACCAAAGTTCTAGCCCTGGTGGATCCAGTCATTTCTTCCAACCACTACACAAATGAACACAATTAAAACCAAAACACTCCAACATGGTCCTCACCTTCTTCCATATAGACACTCATTATAACCTCTGGCTGGAGGTTTCCATGAGGGGCGCAGCACAAGACAGTATCCAAAACAAGCTCCCTTATCCCTTATTTGCTTAAAGTCAGCTGGGCCTGGACACCATTCCTGTGAACCAGGAGTGATAAAATAAGCCTGGCCTTAATACTGCTCTGCTTCTCCAATTTGAGGCCTACTGACTGTCAGGAATAGATTCTTAATGTGATTTAAAGTAATGAAAAAACCCAAGTTCATATGGGCTAGCCTCTGCAGGGCTTTGAAGAACTCATTTGACCCAAAGGATCCCTAGTCTCATTTGATGGAGATCAGAAACCTATCAGAGTAAGGCAAGATACTTCATACACAATTACTGATATTTTTGCCATTTTGGTTTTGGAAGCACACATGGGATCTTTCTTTAGATCCATCAGGTGCTGAGAATCTAAGCCACTGCCTCACACAGGGCCAAGTGGCTGATTCAGACACATCCCTTTCCAAAGCAATTAAGCAAAGATACACAGGTGATGCCCATTCATTTCCATTTGAAAACAGTTTTCTTCAGGCTTCACAAATTGGTGGCCTGAGGCAGAGACCTTCCTGACTCTCAGAGCAACAGAAAAATAGGTAAGCAAAAGGCCCAAAGCAGGGTTTCTCTACTGAGACTTTCTTTGTCATACTGATATCTGAGTTTTCTGAGATGCTTGCTATTCTCTTCAGCTATCCAGTATATGGCAATGTCACAGAGCTTGGAGGTGGTACATATCTTGGACACAAAACCATGAGCCTACTCTGGAGAGTGGCCAGAATTCAGGAAGAAAACAGGAACTTCGGAAGATAGTAGGTGTTGCCCATCCCTAAAGCAACCTGCAGTCCACTCATAAATTGGGCAGGATGAATGTTGGCAAGCTTTCTACTAGACAGGACACATCCATTGATGCATTATCTTTTATAATGTCTACAACCACGGACACAGTGGGATACACAGGCATACAAACAATCACCTTGTCAAATGACTTACTATAAACAGTCCACTCTAAAGCAAACAAACCGCCTTTCTTACCTATTCTCAGAACATGAGACATAACCACAAAATCACAATCACACCCACAACGACACCTCCTTTATTCAAGTAGGTCTGTGACTAATTGGAATGTACTCTGAATGATGGGCCATACTATGTTTCCTTGAAATGGCCTGTCCTTCTCAGATCTGGTCACCTTGGCCAACACTGTGAAGTTTTCAGGAGCCAGTGGTGAGCCACTACCTGCTTTCTCAGGAAATTCCCCTTTTTAGAGCTCTCTTGTCATTTGGCAATCCTCACATCAGTAGGTACCAAGGAAGACTTACTCTGTCCTTGGTTATTCCAAACAACTGAGCCCACTGGGTAAGAAACTAGGACTGACTCTGGGTGCCTGGCTTCCTGGATCCCAAGTTCAGAGAGATCCGTCATCAAGGAAGAGAGGTAGGTCACCTCATTCAGGAACTGAATGAGGTTACTGCCGTGGCAACCACTTTGTCCTAACAATTGCTTTCAAGGGTCCCATGAGATGGTGGCTGCCCCTACCTCCTGTGACACTTTCACAAGTTAGAATGGTATATCAACCATTGGCACCTGGGAACAGCTCTCCACACAGGCCTGGTTTGGTCCATCTTCTCTACATTAAGAAGAGAGAAGCTGTTTCAGACACAACCCTTCATCCTGACCAGGTTGTTTGCCATGGAGGATGACTTTTGCTCTCTTAGGTCCTCCATAGCTGCTTACAACTTCTCCAGGAATCATTTCTGCATGGACCTTTGAGTTTCACAGCATGTGGAAGATCCCCTATATTCCTGTATTGTAAGAACAACTCTATCCCTGCTCTTCTGTAAGTTAAATTGACTGAACAGTGTATGGTTAGGTTAACTAACAGGTTCGATTTGGATTAGGAATCTTTTTGCGGGATGAATAATGGTATTGGGAAACTGCGATATTTACAAGAATATATAGGTGAATTATAAGTATGAAAACAGAAATCTAGCTAAGATTTGAAGCCCAAAAGGGCATTGGGCCCTTGATTGGGATACGTAGCTTTGAATTATGTTCTGCACTGATGTGTCAGGTAAATCGATATACAATGGCTTAGGTCAGTGTACCATGGATGATTAAATGTAGAAGAGAACTTCCAGTCAAAAGGGATAGTCGGTAGGATTTGGAAGATTCTCGGTAGGTTAAGAAAGAAGAGTGAGTATAGGATTTGGACCAAATGTTGTTTATCAATAGGGTTTCTGGTAGACAGTGAATGTTAATGTCAGCACAAGTGAAGAGACAGTCACAATGATGAACTGGGGAAAATAGTTAGGAAAGCTGATATCAATAGAGTCATTACAAAATCAGGCAAAGTATAAAGTGAGTGATAGGATTAGATATTTTCAACAGGGTTGAGTTTGAATATATAATCTTAGAAAGAAACAAATATGTAGTGACCAATAGGATTGACATTTGACAGCATTAGGCAACCTGGACATGGATGTTTAGTAATCCATGCTCACTTTTCATTTAGTCTTTGCTACAATCTTAAGTGTGACCTTTGCTTTTTTTGTCCAGAATATTACTGTGATAAAACGTATATGTAGATCAGGTGACATGACTATTTTTCCACCATTTCTGGCAGCAACATATTCAAGACGTATAAATTAGTAATGGGGGTAAAAAGAGGTGTACCCTTTGTCTGTGCATATAGAGATAATGCATGAATAGACCATACTGTGAATAAATAATATATCTGGTTCCGACTTTAAATAATGGATTGAAATTATATGTGAAAAAATACAAGAAATCTTATATTGACATACAAACATTCATTCCAACCAGTTATATATCTAATGGCCACATTAAGGTTATGGTTTATCATGAAGGGTGTGTAAGTTTTGCTTCAAAAGTGATTATGGAAATATAAAATAATGTGTTTGGAAAGAAGTCTCATGAAAAGACCAGTCAAGAAACCTGGAGGAATACATGTTTTATGAAGCAGGAAGTGATTGTGAAACAAATGCGTATAAATTTGTGAACTTGTGGATGAAATATATATATCCTATGATTTGTAAAAATTGAAGAAATAGTAATGTACAAGTGTTGAATGAAAATAAACGTCAGAATACACATCATGTCCCATACGAATCTACTTGATTGATGTTAATCTGGGTTAGTTACTCTACAAATATTAGGATTTGTAAGCACCATTTACTGAAGTTAGTTTTCAGAACTATGAAACAAATGTGTATTTCAGGAGGATGAATATTTCTGAGAATAATTTTGTGAAAAGTTTATTATAAATCCACATTTTTGAACATGAATGAATTTAGGGAGTGTATTTAAGATACATACATTTCATATTTTAAAAATCAGGACAGTATATATATATATATATATATATATATATATATATATATATTCATAATTATATATATGTGTATATACATATATATGTGTGTGTGTATATATATATATATATATATATATATATATATATACACACCCACACACACAAAACACACACACAGACATTAAAATGTAGGAATATATACGCCAATCGAAGTTCATCATAAAATATATAGCATCCACAGATGCAAAAATATTTATTTTACTGAACAAGGATTTATGTATAATGTTGTTCTACTAGGAAGCTCACCCATAGTTTGAATTTTCAGTTCCAACAGCGTTTAGAGGAGTGATCTCTTCTCACAACTTGTATCTGCCAAGTCAGTCACCTCACAAAAATGAACGTGTGATACCAGGTAGGATTCTATAAAGCATATAAAAATACATGTGCTGAATAGGCTACAGAGAAAGGCAGACAGGCATTTACATATTTGTTAACTTTAACAACACATGGAGAATTATTTCAATTAAAAATTGACTAGATTTATAACACCTACCATTTATCATGAAAAAGGCAAGTCCTACTATACCCCACGCCTCCTCTGAACTGCTTGTATTTCTATTCTGTGTGGGTTGTTTTTCTCCATCATTTGGATTAGTAGACAGAGTATAGTAGGGTATGGGTTGTTGTCAGGGATTCAGTATTTTCAATGGTATATAGGAAAATGAATCCAATGTGTATAAAAATATATGCTACACAATTATCTTCCCACTCTCATCCAGAACAATGCCTTTACATTACCTTCACCTCAAGTAAGACACAATTAGGGTAGAAGAGTTTGAAAATCCGTGAATGCATATCTGGGGTGGAAACAGTACTAAGAAACAAATACGTATTTCAGGTGGATGAATATTTCTGAGAATAATCTTGTGAAAAGTTGATTATAAATTCACAACATAAATATGAATGAATTTAGGAAGTGTGTAATAAGACACATATTTCATATTTTGAATACTCCTGAGAGTGTATCTATATATATATTTATATACACACACAGAGACAGACATTAAAAATTGCAATATATATGCCAAACGAAATTCACCATGAAATGTATATCATCCACAGATCCAAATATATTCATTTTACTGAACATGGAATTATGTATAATGTTGTTCAACTAGGAAGCTCACTCACATTTGAATTACCAGTTCAAGCAGCGTTTAGGAGGAGTGATCTCTTCTTCCAATTTGTATCTGCCAAGTCAGCCACCTCACAAGAATGTACGTGTGGTACCAGGTAGGATTCTATATGTGCATATAAAAATACGTGTGCTGAATAGGCTACAGAGAAAGGGGGACAGGAATTCACTTATTTGTTAACTTTAAAAACGCATGGAGAACTATTTCAACAAATAATTGACTAGATTTATAACTGCTACACTATACCATGCAAAAGGCAACACCAACTATAAAACATACCTAATCTAAACTGCTTGTATTTCTATTATGTTTGTGTTATTTTTCTCCATCATATTAGGATTAGTAGTCAGAGTCTAATAGGGTATATGTTAGTTTCAGGGATTCAGCATTTCTAATGGAAAATAGGAAATTGAATCCAATGTGTATGCAAATATGTGCTACACAAAAATCTTCCCACTTTCATCCAGAACAATGCCTTGACATTACATTCTCCTCAAGTAAGACACAATTAGAGGATAAGAGTTAGAAAATCTGTGAATATATATCTGGAATGGAAAATACTCTGGAGTTTACAACTTTGGAGGTGGTAGAGAAGATTCTAAAAGTAAGGGACAGGGTAAACATTCCACAAACATGTAGCTCTGCTGGCCTAAATACTTTTTGAGAAACTGCCTCTAAGAGTGGGCACTTGAAGTATTTGATGTTCTGAGGAGATTTAGTTCCTTTGTAGAGTAACCATGAAAGCTGGGTCTGCATCTATGTTACTTGGAGGACATGGTTTCTTATTATCCAATGAACATGAGGCAGCAGTGGTGAATTCTCTCTTTGTAGGTAAACTACGGACACTGGGGTCTAAGTGTCTTTCAGTGTGGACTGTGAAGCCAATTGGTCATCCTCCACTTTTCGTGGTGTTTCTCGCTGCTGCACTGGGAGTTTGGTATTTGCTTCAAAAAATACAAGGAGTTAAAATGGGACAGAGTGGTGGAGGGAGTTCTTTAAGGTGTGGTGAGTCAGGGTCTTCAGGAGAATGCACCAACCAAGGTTCTATCCCATGTAGATTGCCCCCTTGAAAATAGCAACATGATTCTGATCATTGCAGTGAATCCTCTCCATATAACAAGATGCCTTTACATATATGGGTCTGCTGGCTGCACCATGTCAGTCACAAGCCATTTGGAAGCCAATGGCTGATCCACATGGCCGCAACACAGATGTTTTATCACACAATTGCATACCACTGCTCTAGGCCCACTACTCACCAGGCTCCAACTTACTGGCATATCTGTTCTAAACCATTTTCATGAAACAAAGTCAATCAAGGCAGTGTCTGGTATACTCAGGATCAGAAACAGGACATCCAAAGTATTTCCAGTGCCAGCTGATCATGAAAATATCAAAAATTTCATGGTAATTTTCTAGCCATTTTTCACGGATGAAGTTTGAGGCTCTGAGGGATTCAATTAATTCAGGAACCATTAAATGGTGAAGAAGCTAATTTCAATGAAAGCTCTGGAGCACTCTCACAGGCAAGGTTTCCCTAAGGGTGGCCAAAATGTCACATGAAGCCAGGCCCATTGAGATCTACAATATGAGGTCCATGTGTGTTTTAAACTCAAATATGGCTGCCAAGTCTTTAAGAAAAATTGTATGTTATATCCGGGCTGAAATTCCCAATGTTCTGTGGAAATCCAACCTGGGCCTAGATCTCAGGTTCCAAGGGCGACTCTCATGTGTGGCCTCCTAAAATCCCAACACAATTCATGGCAATACTTCTCTGAGGTCAGTTAAAGAACTCAGTCTGTAAGGGGAATCACACCAGAGTTCAAGCCCAGTGGAACAGTCATCTCTTCCAACCGCCACACAAATGACCACAATTAAAACCAAAACACTCCCACATGGTCCTCATCTTTTTCCATATAGACACTCCTTATAACGTCTGGCTGGAGTTTTCAATAAGGTCCACAGCCCAAGTCAGTGTCCAAATTAAGGTCCTGTTCCCCTCATTTGTCTAACATCAAGGTGGCCTGGACACACTTCCTGTAAACCAGGAATGATCAAATAGGCCTGCCATTAATACTGCTTGGCTTTTTCAATTTGAGGCCTTCTGACTCTGTGGTTTAGATTCTTTATGTGAATTTGAGTCATGAGAAAACCCAAGCCCCTCTGCAGAGATTTGAAGAACTCATTTGGCCCAAAGGATTCCTATTCTCACTTGATGGAAGTCAGGATCCTAACAGAGGAAGGTAAAAGAATTCATTCACAATGAGTGAATATTTGCCATTTTGGTTTTGGATGCACACATGTGATCTTTCTTTTGATCCATCAGGTGCTGAGAATCTAAGCCACAGCCTCACACAGGGCCAAGAGGATGATTCAGACACATCTTTTTCCAAAGCAATTAAGCAAAGAGACACAGGTGATGCCCTTCATTTCCATTTGAAAAATGTTTTCCTCAGGCTTCCCAAAGGCGTGGCCAGAGGCAAAGACATCCTGAGATTCAAGGCAACAGAACAATAGGTTAGCAAAAGGCCCAAAGCAGGGTTTCACCACTGAGACTTTCCTGGTCACACTGATATCTGAGTTTTCTGAGATGCTGGCCATTCCCTTCAGATATCCAGTACATGGTCATGTGACAGAGATTGTAGGTGGTACATATCTTGGACACAAACCCAAGAGCCTATTCTGAAGAGTTGTCAGAATTCAGAAAGAAAACAGGGACTTAATAAGGTAGTAGGTGTTGCCTATTGATATGGAAACCACACTCCATTCATTAATTGGGCAGGATGAATGCTGGGAAGCTTTCTACTAGAGGGGACACATGCATTGATGCATTCTCTTTTCTAATGTATACAACCACGGACACAGTGGGATACACAGACATAGAAACACTCACCTTGTAAAACGACTTACTAGAAACAGTTCACTGCAAACCAAAGAAACCTCCTTTCCTACCTATTCTCAGAACAGAGACAAAACCACACACCCACACTCAAAAAGACACCTCCTTCCCCCAAGTAGGGCTGTGATTATCTGGAGTGTACTCTGACAGGTTTGCCATACTATGTTCCCCGGTAATGGTCTGTCCTGTCTCAGATCTGGTCTCCTTGTACAACTCTGTAAAGCAGTCAGGAGCCAGCGGTGAGCCACTACCTGCTTAGTCAGGAAAGGCCCGTGTTCATATCTTTCCTGGCATTTGGCCATCCTCACATCAGTCAGTACCAAGAAGACTGACTCTGTCCTTGGTGATTCCAAACAAATGAGACCACTTGGACTGGGACTGGGACTGGCTCTGGTGCTGGTTTCCTTGGTCCCAAGTTCAGAAAGTTCCATCAACAAGGAAGTGAGGTAGGTCACTTCCTTTAAGAACTGAATGAGGTCACTGCCTTGGCAACCACTTTGTCCTAACAGTTGCTTCCAAGGGTCCCATGAGATGGAGGCTGCCCCTACTTCCTTTGGCACTTTCACAAATTAGAATGGTATATCAACCTTAGACACCCGAGAACAGCTCTCCACACAAGCCTGGTTTGGTCCATCTTCTCTACAGTAAGAAGATAGAGGCTGATTCAGACAAAACCCTTCATCCTGACCAGGTTGTTTGCCATGGAAAATGACTTTTTGTCTCTCAGGTCCTTCATTGCTGCCTACATCTTCTCCAGGGATCATTTCTGCATGGACCTTTGAGGTTCTTAACAGGTAGAGCATCCCCTACATTCCTGTATTGTAAGAACAATCTGTCTCTGCTCTTCTGTAAAGTTAGATTGAGTGAACAGTGTATGGTTAGGGTTAATTTCATGTTCGATCTGGGTTAGGAATCATTCTGCTGGATTAATAATGGTATTGGGAACCTGTGATATTTATAAGAATATCGAGGTTAAATATATGTATGAAAACAGAAATTAAAGTAAGATTTGAATCCCAGAAGGGCATTGGGCAATTGATTGGGATATTTAGCTTTGAATTACTATCTGCACACATGTCTCAAATAAATCGATATATAATGGCAGAGGAACTTGAACCTTGGATGATTGAATGCTGAAGAGAACATCCAGTCAAAAGGGATTGTCGGTAGGATTAAGAAGATAGTCGCAGTTATTAATATGGTATTATGTAAAAATGTGGATGTGTAACCGATGTGATTCTGCAACTTGTATTTGGGGTAAAAATGGGAGCTGATAACCCATTTGAATCAAATGTATGGAAGATGATATGCCATGAGCTTTGTAATGTTTTGAACAACCAATAAAAAAAATTTAAAAAAAAAAGAAGATAGTCGTTATGTTTAGCAAGTAGAGTTAGTATAGGATATGTAACAAAAGTTCTTTAGCAATTTTTTTCGGGCAGTGAGTGAATATAAATGTCAGCACATATGAAGAAATCAGACACAATGATGAACTGGGGAAAATTTGTAGAAAAGCAGATATCAATAGAGACATTAGGAAATCAGGCAAAGTATAAAGTGAGTGATAGAATAAGACATTTTCAACAGGGTTGAGATTGAATATCTAATCTTAGGAAGAAACAAATATGTAGGTCACCAATAGGATTGACATTTGAGAGCATTAGGCAACATGGACATGGATATTGTTAGTAATCCATGTTCACTTTACATTTAGGCTTTGGTACAATCCTAAGTGGGACCTTTGCATTTTGTTTCCAGAATATTACTGTGATAAAATGTATATGTAGATCAGATGACATGATTTTTTCTTCCACCATTTCTAGGAGCAGTATTTTGAAAACGTATAAATTAGCATTGGGGGTAAAAATAGGTGTACCCTGTTTTTATGAATATACAGATAACGCATGAATAGACCTTAATTTCAATAAATAATACAACTTGTTCCACTTTAAATAATGGATTGAATTGATATCTGAAAATATATAAGAAATCTTATATTGATATGCAATCATTCATGACAACCAGTTATACACCTAATGTTAATATTAGGGTACGATTTATCATGAAGTTTGTGTGAGTTTTGCTTCAAATGTGATTATGGAAATCGAAAATAATGTGTTTGGAAAGAATTCTCATGAAAATGCCAGTCAAGGAACACCGAGGAATTCATGAGTTCTGAAGCAGGAAGTGATTGAAATTGAAAAAAATGACTATAAATTTGCTTACTTGTGGATGAAATATTATAATATGATGTGAATAAACTGAAGAAATAGTAATGTACCAGTGCTGAATAAAAATGAACATCAAAATACACATCATGTCCCACAGGAATCTTCTCGCATTGATGTTAAACTGTGTCAGTTACTGTAGAAATATTAGGATTTCTTTGCACCATTCACCAAAGTTAGTTTTCTTTTTTTTAATTTTTATTTATGCTTGTTCAAAACATTACATAGTTCTTGATATATCATATTCCACACTGTGATTCAAGTGGGTTATGAACTCCCATTTTTACCCCATAAACAGATTGCAGAATCATATCAGTTACACATCCATTGATTTACATATTGCCATACTAGTGTCTGTCGTATTCTGCTGCCTTTCCTAACCTCTACTATCCCCCTCCCCTTACCTCCCCTCTCCTCTTCTCTCTCTACCTCTTTACTGTAATTCATTTCTCCCCCTTGTATAATTTTTTCCTTTCCCTCACCTCCTCTTGTATGTAATTTTGTATAACCCTGAGGGTCTCCTTTTATTTCCATGCAATTTCCCTTCTCTCTCCCTTTCCCTTCCTCCTCTCATCCCTGTTTAATGTTAATTTTCTTCTCATTCTATTCGTCCCTACTCTGTTCTTAGTTAATCTCTTTATATCAAAAAGACATTTGGCATTTGGTTTTAGGGATTGGCTAGCTTCACTTAGCATAATCTGCTCTAATGCCATCCATTTCTCTGTAAAAATTTTGTCATTTTTTAATGCAGAGTAATACTCCATTGTGTATAAATGCCTCATTTTTTATCCATTCATCTATGGAAGTGCATCTAGGTTGGTTCCACAGTCTTGCTATTGTAAATTGTGCTGCTATGAACATCAATGTAGCAGTGTCCCTGTAGCATTTTTTTAGGTCTTTAGGGAATAGACTGAGAAGGGGAATACCTGGGTCAAATGGTGGTTCCATTCCCACCTCTACAAGAAATCTCCATACTGCTTTCCAATTTGGCTGCACCAATTTGCAGCCCCACCAGCAATGTACAAGTGTACCCTTTTCTCCACATCCTCGCCAGCACTTGTTGTTGTTTGAGTTCATAATAAATATCTGGAATGGAAAATGCTCAGGAGTTCACAACCTTGAAGGTGGTAGAGGAGTTTCCAAAAGTAAGGGACAGGGTAAATACCACAAACATGGAGCTGTGTCGGCCTTAAGACTTCTTGAGAAAATGCCTCTGAGGTTGGGCACTTGAAATATATGTTGGTGTGAGGAGCTTTAGCTTCCTTTGTAGTGAGACCATCAAAGCTGAGTCTGCATCTATGTGACCTGGATGACATGTTTTTTTTTATTTTCCTATGAACACGAGGCAGCAGTACTGAATTCTCTTTTTGTAGGCAAACTGGGGCTACTGGGGGCTAAGTGTCTCCCCATGTGGACTGTGAAGCCATTTGATCATCCTTCACATTTAATCATGTTATTTGATGCTGCACTGAAAGTTTGGTATTTACTTTACGAAATAAAGGAGTTTAACTGTGATACAGTGCTGCAGGGAGTTCTGTCACGTGTGGTGGTCAGGATCGGCAGGAGAATGTACCAAGAAGGCTTCTATCACACATAGTTGCCCCCTTGACCATAGCAACATGATTCTGAACATTGCCCTGAAACCTCTCCATACAACAAGATGCCTTTACATCCAAAGGTCTGCTAGCTGCACCATGTCAGTCACAAACCATTTATAAGCCAATGGCAGATCCACGTGGCCCCACCACAGATGTTTTTTCACACACCTACACTCTACTGCTCTTGGCCCACTACTCAGCAGGCTCCAACTTACTGGCATATCTTTTCTACACCATTATCATGAAACTCAGTCAAACCAGGCACTGTCTTGTATACTCATGATAAGCAACAGGACATCAAATGGTTTTCCAGTGCCAGCTGGTCATGGAAATTTCAAAAATTTCATGGTATTTTCTAGCCATTTTTCAAGGATGAAGTTGGAGTTACTGTGGGTTTCAATTCATTCAGGAACCATTAAATATTGAGGAATCTCATTTCAATGGAAGCTCTAGAGAACTCTCACAGGCAAGTCTTCTGAAAGAGTGGCCCAAGGTCACATAAAGCCAGCCACATTGAGGTCTACAATGTGAGGTCCATGGGTGTTTTGACTCTCAACTATTGCTGCCAAGTCTTTCAGAATATAATCAAGTGATATCCTCGCTGAGATTCCCAGTGCTCTGTGGAAAGCCACCCTGGGCCTAGATCTCAGTTTCCAAGGGTGACTCTCATGCGTGGCCTCCGAAAATTCCAACACAATTCATAGCAATACTTCTCTAAGATCAGTTTCAGAACTCAGTCTCCAAGGGGAATCCCACAAGAGTTGAAACACAGGTGGACGCAGTCATCTTTTCCCACCGCCACACAAATGACAACAATGAAAACCAAAACACTCTCACATGGCCCTCATGTTCTTCCATATAGACACTAATCATAACCTCTGGCTAGAAGTTTCCATGAGGGGCGCAGACCAAGACACTCTCCAAAATAAGCTCCCTTTCCCCTCATTTGCCGAAAGTCAGGGTGGCCTACACACCCTTCCTGTGAACCAGAACTGATCAAATAGGCATGGCGTTAATACTGTTCTGCTTTTCCAATTTGAGGCCTACTGACTGTCAGGTATAGATTCTTTATGTGATTTGGAGTCATCAGAAAACCCAAGCACTTCTGCAGGGGTTCAAAGAACTCTTTTGAACTAAAGGATCCTGATTCTTACTTGATGAAGGTCAGGAATCTAATAGAGGAAGGCAAGAGACTCATTTGCCATTTCTGTTTTGAATGCACACATGGAATCTATCTTTTGATGCATCAGGTGCTGAGAATCTAAGCCACAACCTCACACAGAACCAAGAGGCTGATTCAGACACATCCTTTTACAAAGCAATTAAGCAAAGAGCCACAGGTGATGCCCATTCATTTTCATTTGAAAACTGTTTTCTTCAGGCTTCACAAAGGGGTGGCCAGAGGCAAAGACCTTCCTGACATTTAGGGCAACAGAAGAACAGGTAAGCAAAAGACACAAAGCAGGGTTTCTCCACTGAGACTTTCCTGGTCACACTGATATCTGAGTTTTCTGAGATGCTCCCCATTCACTTCAGCTATCAAGTACATGGCCATGTCACAGAGCTTGGAGGTGGTATATATCTTGGACACAAAACCATGAGCCTATTCTGGAGAGTGGCCAGAATTCAGGAAGAAAACAGGATCTTAGGAAGATAGAAGGTTTTGCCCATCCAGAAGGCAAGCCGCAGTCCATTAATCAATTGGGCAGCATGAATGCTGGGAAGCTTTCTACTAGACAGGACACATCAATTAATTCATTCTCTTTTATAATGTCTACAACCACAGACACAGTGGGATACACAGACATAGAAACACTTACATGTCAAACGACTTACTAGAAACAGTCCAATCCAAACCAAACAAACCACATTTCCTACCTATTTTCAGAACATGTGACAAAACCACAAAACCACAACCACTCCCACAAAGGCACCTCCTTCCCCCAAGTAGGTCTGTGACTATCCAGAGTGTCCTCTGACTGGTGGGCCATAAAATGTTCTCCCGAAATGTCCTGTCCTGACTCAGATCTGGTCTCTTTGGCCAACTTTGTGAAGTTGTCAGGAGCCAGCGGTGAGCCACTACCTGCTTTCTCAGAAAAGGTCCCTCTTCAGAGCTCTTCTGGCCTTTGGCCATCCTCACATAGGTAGGTACCAAGAAAGACTGACCCTGTCCTTGGTAAAACTGAACAAGTGAGCCCACTGGGACTGGGACTGGGACTGGCTCTGGGTACCTGTCTTCATGGATCCCAAGTTCAGAGAATTCCTTCACCAAGGAAGTGACGTAGGTCACTTCCTTCAGGAACTGAATTAGGTTACTGCCTTGTCAACCAATTTGTCCTAACAGTTGCTTCCAAAGTCCAATGAGTTGGAGGCTGCCCCTTCTTCCAGTGAAACTTTCACAAGTTTGCATGGTATATCAACCATAGGCACCCAAAAAAAGCTCTCCAGATAGGCCTGGTTTGGTCCATCTTCTATACATTAAGAAAAGAAATGTTGATTCAGACACATCCCTTCATGCTAACCAGGTTGTTGTCATGGAAGATGACTTTTGCTCTCTGACGTCATTCATAGCTGCCTACATTTAATCCAGGGATCAATTCTTTAATGACCTTGGAGGTTCTCAGCAAGTGGAAGATCCCCTAATTTCTGTATTGAAAGACCAACTCTGTCCCTGCTCTTCAGTAAAGTTAGATTGAGAGAACAGTGTATGGTCAGGGTTAATAACATGTTCCATTTGGGTTAGGAATCATTCTGCGGGATGAATTATGGTATTGGGAACGTGCGATATTTATAAGAATATAAGTGAAATATAAGTATGAAAACAGACATCTAGGTAATATTTGAAGCCCAGAATTGCATTGGACCCTTGGCTGGGATTCTTAGCTTTGAATTATATTCTGCACAGATGTCTCAGATAAATCAATATACAATGGCATAATTCCTTGTACCTTGGTTGATTGAATGTTGAAGAGAACATCCAGTCAAAAAGAAATAATTTGTAGGATTAGTAAGATTGTTGGTAGGTTTTGAAAGAAGAGTGAGTATAAGATTTGGATGAAAAGATCTTTAGCAATAGGGTTTCGGATAGAGAGTGAATGTAATTGTCAGCACATGTGGAGAGTCTGTCAAAAGGATGAACTGGGGAAAAAATTAGGAATGCAGATATCAATTGACATTAGGATATCAGGCAAAGTATAAAGTGAGTGATAGAATTATACATTTTCAACAGGCTTGAGTTTGAATATATAATCTTAGGAAGAAACAAACATGTAGTCACCAATAGGATGAACTTTTGAGAGCATTAGGCAATATGGACATGGATGTTTTTCGTAATCCATGCTCACTTTTCATTTAGGCTTTATTACAAACATAAGTTTGACCTCTTCTTTCTGTGTGCAGAATATTACTGTGGTAAAATGTATATGTAGATCAGGTGACATGAGTATTTCTTCCACCATTTCTGGGAGCAATATTTTGAAGACGTATCAATTATTTTTGGAGGTAAAAATGGTGTACACTGTGTCTATAATTATAGAGATAATGCATGAATAGACCATACTGTAAAGAAATATTATAACTGGTTCTAACTTTAAATACTGGATTGAATTGATATCTGAAAATATACAGAAAATCTTACATTGATATACAATCCTTCATTCCAACCAGTAATATATATAATGGTTATATCAGCATTATGGTTTTTCATGAAGAATGTGTGAGTTTTGCTTCAAAAGTGATTATGGAAATCGGAAATAATGTGTTTGGAAAGAAGTCTCATGAAAAGACCAGTCAAGAAACCTGGAGGAATACATGTGTTTTGAAGCAGAAAGTGACTGAAAGTGAAACAAATGCCTATAAATTTGTGAACTTGTGGATCAAATATATATACTATGATGTGCGTAAACTGAAGAAATAGTAATGTACCACTGTTACATAAAAATGAACGTCAAAATACACATCATGTCCTCTCCCACAGGAATCTACTTGCATTGATGTTAAACTGGGTCAGTTATTGTAGAAATATTAGGATAATGCCGCAGTCTTGCTGGGCACAATCAGCAGCCACTTGTCAAAAGAAACTAACTTTATTTTTAGAACCACACATGCCAAACAAAACAGCCTCTCAGGAAAAACCTTCAGAGCCCCAACTGCCACCACTGGCTTCCCAAAACCTCTCCCTCCCACAGGAGCCTCTCTCCGCCTCCCACAATACTCCTGCTCTTGAGGGCGATTGGCTGGGTCATATGGGTGGAGTCAAAAAAAGTCCCCCAATGAGCAGTTTTGTGGTCTGAAAGGGCAGGGAAAGAGCCCATTGAGCATCACCGCAGAGGAGCCAATCAGCTAGGTGTTGCTGGGGCCGCTGTGAGCCAATCATCAGCCGGCAGCTGGAAGTTTGCTGGAAGCAGGAATTTTGCTGGGGCCCCTTCGGCTGTGGCTCTCAACATCTTCGCCTCTCTGTTTAAACAACACGCATGTGGCTTAGGGACCGTGCCTGCCTTAGGTTGTCCAATAGTACATATGGTCTTTACCCGTTAAGTTGGTACCATTGCAATTGGATCTTACCCGTCACTGACTACCCGTCCAGTATAGAGCCACACCTGTGGAGAGGTCTTTGTACCAGCGGGGGTGGGTGAGGTTCTTTGCCTCACCTCTGTTGGCCCCCCAAATTTTAGCTGGACGATCATGACACGCAGAAGGGATGAAGATACACCAAGCCAATTGATGGCTCCTTTTGGAAAAATTGTACCACCGATGACATCATCAGCAAATATACCCCAACACCACCACAAGTCGCTGCACCAACAGATAGTTCACAATGCATTTAGGTGAGTTCACAATGTGTCCAGGCAAGTTCTGCAAGCAGTACAGGGATGGCTATTGCAGAAGCTGTAGATTGGTATTATCTTTGATTTCACCTGCACTGGGATGAAGATAGGAACTCTGGCAATAATGTCTAAAGAAAAAAATTATGTAATATTCCAGAAGGCACTAAAACCAAAAAAAAAAATATGTAACATTCCAGAAGGCACATCAAAAACCAAAATGGCCCAAAAAGCAGTCATTGAGGATGAAGTCTCTCACTTTCCTCTGTAAGGTTCCTGACCTCCATAAAATGAGAATAGGGATTTATTGAGTCAAATGAGTTCTTCAAAACCCTGCAGAGTGTAGCCAATGGCTTATTGGGTTTTTTCATTACTCCAATTCACATCAAGAATCTATACTCCACAGACAGTAGGCCTCAAATTGGAGAAGCAGAGCAGTATTAAAGTCAGGGTTATTTGATCACTCATGGTTCACAGAATGGGTGTCCAGGCCACCCTGACTTTAGCCAAATGAGAGGAAAGGGAGATAATTTTGGACACTGTCTTGGGCTGTGCCCCTCAAGGAAACGTCAAGCCAGAGGTTATGATGAGTGTCTATATGGAAGAAGATGAGGGCCATTTGGGAGTGTTTTGGTTTTCATTGTGGTCATTTATGTGGCAGTCGGAAAAGATGACTGGGTCCACCAGGGCTTGAACTCTGGTGTGATTCCTCTTAGAGACTGAGTTCTGGAACTGACCTCAGAGAAGTATTGCCATGATTTGTGTTGGGATTTTAGGCGGCCACCCATGAAAGTCGCCCTTTGAAACTGAGATCTAGGCCCGGGGTGGCTTTCCACAGAGCACTGGGAATCTCAGACAGAATATCATATGATGTTATTTTGAAATACTTGCCAGACATAGTTGAGAGTCAAAACACACATGGACCTCACATTGTAGACCTCAATTGGCCTGGCTTCATGTGACTATTTGGCCACTCTTTGGAAAGCCTTGCCTGTGAGAGTTCTCCAGAACTTTCATTGAAATGAGCTTCCTCAACATTGAATGATTCCTGAAAGAATTGAAACCCACAATGCCTCCAACTTCATCCTTGTAAAATGGCTAGATAAATACCATGAAATTTTTGAAATTCGCATGATGAGGTGGCACTGGAGAACCTTTGATGTCCTGTTACTGATCATTAGTGTACCAGACAGTGCCTTGATTGATTGGGTATAATGAAAGTGGTGTAGAACAGAGATGCCGGTTAGATGGAGACTGCGGAGTAGTTGGCCCAGAGTTGTGGTGTGCAGGTGTGTGATAAAATATTTATGGTGGTGCCATGTGGATCTGCCATTGACTTCCAAATGGCTTTTAGCTAACATGGTGCACCCAGCAGACCCTTATATGCAAAGGCATCTTGTTATATGGAGAGGTTTCAGGGAAATGTTCAGAATCAGGTTGCTATGGTCAAGGGGACAAGCTATGTGGGATAGAAGCCGGGTTAGTGCGTTCTCCTGGAGACTCTGACCCAGCACATGTCACAGAACTCCCTCCAACACTGTGTCCCAGTTGAACTCCTTGTATATCTTGAAGCAAATACCAAACTCCCAGTTCAGCACCAAGAAACACCATGAAAATTGGAGGATGACTAAATCTCTTCACAGTCCACATGGTTAGACACTTTGGCCCTCTGGCCTCTGTTTACCTACAAAGAGAGAATTCAGCACTGCTGCCTCAGGTTCATTGGAAAATAAGAAACCATGTTCTCCAGGTCACATAGATTCAGACCCAGCTTTGATGGTTTCACTACAAATGAAGACAAAGCTCCTGACAACAATATATATTTCAAGTGCCACACCTCAGAGGCAGATTCTCCAGAAGTCTTTTTTCCAGCAGAGCTCCATGGTTGTGGAGTGTTTACCCAATCCCTTACTTCTGGAAACTCCTCTACCTGCTCCCAGGTTGAGAACTCCTGAGAATTTTCCATTCCAGATATGTATTCACAGATTTTCTAACTCTTCTTCTCTAATTGTGTCTCACTTGGGGCAAAGGTAATGTCAAGGCATTGTTCTAGGTGAGAGTGGGAAGATTATTGTGTAGCACATATTTGCATACACATTGGATACATTATCCTATTTTCCATTTGCAATACTGAATTTCTGACACTAACCCATACCCTACTAGACTCTGACTACTATCCTAAAATGATGGAGAAAAAGAAACCTAACAGAATAGAAATACAGGCCTTTTGTAGGAGGCATGGTGTATACTTGGATTTTCCTTCTCCTTTATCAAGGATATGTGTTATAAATCTAGTCAACTTTTCATTGTAATATTTCTCCATGAGTTTTCAAAGTTAACACATATGTAAATTCCTGTCTCCTTTGCTCTTTAGCCTCTTTAGAACATGTATATTTTTATGCATATATAGACTCCTACCTGGTAACACACGTAAATTCTTGTGATCTCACTAACTTTGGAATATACAAATTATGAGAATAGATCACTTCCCCTAAATACTGATGGAACTGAAAATTCAAACTATGGGTGAGCTTCCTAGTGAACAACATCATTCATAAATGCATGTTCAGTAAAATGAATATTTTTAGATATGTGGATGATATATATTTCATGATAAATTTCGATTGGCATATATATTGTTACATTTTATTGTTGTGTGTGTGTGTATGTATATATATATATATATATATATATATATATATATACCAGATTTTCCAGATTTTCAAAATATGAAATATATGTGTCTTATTATACACTCCCTAAATTCATTCAAGTTCATGTATGCGATTTAAAATCAACATTTTACATGATTATCATCAGTCTGGCTGGGCACAATTCAGGAGCCAATTTTCAAAAGAAACAAACTTTATTTTTAGAACCACACAAGCCAAACAAAACAGCTTCTCAGGAAAAACCCTCAGAGCCCAACTGCCACCACAGTCTTCACACAAGCCTCTCCCTCAACCACAAGCCTTCTCCTTTTGAGGCCGATTGGATGGGTCACATGGGCGGAGACAAAAAAGTCCACCAATGAGCAGCTCCGTTGTCTGAAAGGGCAGGGAAACATCCCATTGAGCATCACCACAGAGGAGCCAATCAGCTAGATGTTTCTGGGGCCCCTGTCAGCCAATCATCCACTGGCAGTCTGAAAGGGCGGGGAAACAGCTCAATGAGCATCTGCAATGAGCATCACCGCAGAGGAGCCAATCAACTAGATGTTGCTGGGGCCGCTGTGGAGCCAATCATCAGCCGGCAGCTGGAAGTTTGCTGGCAGCTGGAGGTTTCCTGGGGCCCCTTTGGCTGTGGCTCTCAACATCTCCCCCTCTCTGTTTAAACAACGAGCATGTGGCTTAGGGACCATGCCTGCCTTAGGTTGTGCAGTAGTACATATGGTATTTACTGGAGACCCTTGGCTGTGGCTATCAACAGGATTTGTATGTACCATTCACTGAAGTTAGTTTTCAGTACTAGGAAACAAATATGTATTTCAGGTGGATAAATATTTCTGAGAAAAATCTTGTGAAAAGTTAATTATAAATCCACATACTTGAACATAAATGAATTTAGGGAGTGTAAATAAGATACATATATTTCATATTTTGAAAAATATGGAGAGAGTGTGTGTGTGTGTGTGTGTGTGTGTGTGTGTGTATACACACACAGACACATACAGATATTAAAATGTAGCAACATATATGCAAATCTAAATTCACTATGAAATATACATCAATCACAGATCCAAAAATATTCAATTTTCTTAACAGGGATTTATGTATAATGTTTTTCAACTAGGAAGCTCACCCATTATTTGAATTATCAGTTCCAACAGCGTTTAGGAGGAGTGATGTCTTCTCACAAATTGTATCTCCCAAGTCAGTCACAACACAAGAATGTAGGTGTGACACCAGGTAGGATTTGATATGTGCATATAAAAATACATGTGCTGAATAGGCTACAGACAAAGGGAGACAGGAATTCACATATTTGTTAACTTTAAAAACACATGGAGATCTATTTCAATTAAAAATAGACTGGATTTATAACACCTGACATTTATCATGCAAAAGGCAAGATCAATTATACACCATGCCTCCTCTGAACTGCTTGTATTTCAATTCTGTTTGTGTTACTTTTCTGCATCATATTAGAATTAGTAGTCAGAGTCTAGTAGGGTATGGGTTCATGTCAGGGATTCAGTATTTCGAATGGAAAATTGGAAAATGAATCCAATGTGTATGCAAATACGTGCTACACACAAAAAAAATTCCCACTCTCATTCAGAACAATGGCTTGAAATAACCACGCCCCATGTAAGAAACAATTAGAGGAGAAGAGTTAGAAAATCTGTGAATACATACGTAGAATGGAAAATGCTCAGTAGTTCACAACCTTTGAGGTGGAAGAGACGTTTCCAAACCTTAGGGACAGGGTAAAACTCCACAAACATGGATCTCTGCTGGCCTAAACACTTCTGGAGATACTGACAATGAGGTTGGGTACTTGAAATATATGTTGTTTTCAGAAGCTTTAGCTTCCTTTGTAGTGAGACCATCAAACTTGGGTCTGCATTTTTGTGACCTGGAGGACATGAATTCTTATTGTCCAATGAACATGAGGCAGCAGTGCTGAATTCACTCTTTGTAACTAAACTGTGGCCAATGGGGGATAAGTGTCTCCCCGTCTGGACTTTGAAATCATTTGGTCATCCTCCACTTTTCGTGGTGTTTCTTGCTGCTGCAGTGGGTGTTTTGTATTTGGTTCATGACATACAAGGAGTTAAACTGGGACACAATGCTGGAGGGAGTCCTGTAACGTATGGTGTGTCAGGGTCTGCAGGAGAATGCACCAACCAGGCTTCTATCCCCCATTGCTTGCCCCCTTTACCATAGGAACTTGATTCTGAACATTGCCCTGAAAACTCTCCATGTAACATGATGCCTTTACATACAAAGTTCTGCTGGCTGCACCATGTCAGACACAAGCCATTTGGAAGCCAATGTAAGATCCACATGACCCCACCACAGATGTATTGTCACACACCTGCACACAACTGCTCTAGGCCTGCCATAAATACTGCTCTGCTTCTCCAATTTGAGGCCTACTTACTGTCAGGTATAGATTCTTTATGTGATTTGGCATCATGAGACAACCCAAGCAGTTCTGCAGGACTTTGAAGAACTCATTTGATCCAAAGGATCCCTATTCTCACTTGATGGAGGTCAGGAACCAAACAGAAGAAGGCAAGAGACTTCATCCACAATGAGAGATTTTTTGCCATTTTGGTTTTGGATGCACACATGGGATCTTCTTTAGATCTATCAGGAGCTGAGAATCTTAGCCACAGCCTCAAACAGGGCCTAGTGTCTGACTAAGACACATCCCTTTCCAGAGCAATTAAGCAAAGAGCCACAGGTGATGCCCATTCATTTCCATTTGAAAACTGTTTCTTCACGCTTCACAAAGGGGTGGCCTGAGGCAAAGACCTTCCTGACATTCAAGGCAACAGAAACATAGATAAGCAAATGGAGCCAAGCAGGGTTTCTCCACTGAGACTTTACTGGTCACACTGATATCTGAGTTTTCTGAGATGTTCCCATTCCCTTCAGCTATCAAGGACATGGCCATGTCACAGAGTTTGGAGGTGGTACATATCTTGGACAATAAACCATGATACTATTCTGGAGAGTGGCCAGAATTCAGGAAGAAAACAGCAACTTAGGAAGTTAGTAGGTGTTTCCCATCCATAAGGCAAGCAACAGTCCATTAATCAATTGTGCAGGATGAATGCTGTGAATCTTTCTACTAGACAGGACACCTCCATTGATGCATTCTCGTTTCTAATGTCTAAAACCACGGACACAGTGGCTACACAGACATAGAAACACTCGACTTGTCTATAGACTTACTAGAAACAGTCGAATCCAAACCAAACCAACCACCTTTCCTACCTATTCTCAGAACATGAAACAAAACTGCAAACTCACACCCACAACCAAAAAGGCACCTCCTTCCCAAAAATAGGTCTTTAACTATCTGGAGTGTCCTCTGACTGGTGGGCCATACTATGTTCCACTCGAAATGGCCTGTCTGGTCTCAGATCTTGTCTCCTTGGCCAACTCTGTTATTCTGTGAGGAGCCTGCTGTTAGCCACAACCTGCTGTCTCAAGAAAGGCCCCTCTTCAGTGCTCTACTGGCATTTGGCCATCCTCACATCAGTAGGTACCAAGAAGGTCTGACTCTGTACTTGGTAAATCCAAACATGTGAGCCCACTGGGACTGGGACTGGGACTGGCTCTTGGTGCCTGGCTTCTTGCATCCCAATTTCAGAGAGTTCCATCACCAAGGAAATGAGATATGTCACTTTCTTTGCAACTGAATGAGGTCACTGCCTTGGCAACAACTTTCTCCTAACACTTGCTTCCAATGGTTCCATGAGTTGGAGGGTGTCCCTACTTCCTGTGACAATTTGACTAGTTAGAATGGTATATCAAAATAGACACCATGGAACAGCTCTACACGCAGGCCTGGTTAGGTTCATCTTCTCTACATTAAGAAGAGAGAGTCTGATGCATACACATCCCTTCATCCTGTCCAGGTTGTTTGCCATGGAAGATGGCTTTTGCTCATGCAGGTCCTTCATAGCTGCCTACATCTTCTCCAGGGATCATTTCTGCATCGAACTTTGAGGTTCTCAGCAGTTGGAAGATTACCTACATCCCTAATTGAAAGAATAGCCCTGTCCCTGCTCTTTTGTAATGTTAGATTGAGGCAACAGTGTATGGTTAGGGTTAATAACACGTTCGATTTGGGTTAGGAATCATTCTGCGGGATGAATAAGGTTATTGGGAACCTGCAATATATAGAAATATAGTGGTTAAATATAAGTATGAAAACAGAAATCTAGGTAAGATTTGAAGCTCAGAAGTGCATTTGGCAATAGATTGGGACACGTAGCTTTGAATTATGTTCTGCATACATGTTTCAGAAAAATCGATATACAATGGCATAGGACCTTGTACCTCAGATGATTGAATGTAGTAGAGTACATCCACTCAAAAAGGGATAGTCGATAGGATCAGGAAGATAGTCAGTATGTTTCTGAAGAAGATAGAGTATAGGATTTGGACCAAAGTTCATTAGCAATAGGGTTTCGGTTAGAGAGTGAATGTCAATGTCAGCACATGTGAAGGGTCAGTCACAATGTTGAACTGGAAAAAATATGTAGGAAAGTAGATATCAATAGAGACATTAGGAAATCAGGCAAAGTATAAAGTGAGTGAAAAAACTAGACATTTCCAACAGTTTTGAGGTTGAATATATAATCTTAGGAAGAAACAAAAATGTGGTCACCAATAGGATTGACATTTGAGAGCATTAGGCAACCTGGATATGGATGTTTTTAGTAATCCATGTTCAGTTTCCATTTAGGCTTTGGTACAATCATACGTGTGACTTTTGCATTTTGTGTCCAGAATATTACTATGATAACATGCATATGTAGATCAGGTGACATGAGTATTTCTTCCACCATTTCTGGGAGCAATATTTAGAAGACTAATAAATTAGTATTGGGGGTACTAAGAGGTGTACCCTGTGTCTATGAATATAGAGATAATGCATGAATAGACAATATAGTGAATAAATAATATAACTGGTTCCACTTTAAATAATGGAATAAACTGATATAAGAGAATATATAAAAAATACTATATTGTTATAAAATCATTCATTCCAACCAGTTATACATCTAATGGTGATATTATAGTTATGGTTTATCATTAAGTGAGTGTCAGTTTTGCTTCAAAAGTGATAAAAGAAATCAAAAATAATATATTTCGAAAGAAGTCTCATTATAAGACCAGTCAAAAACCTGGAAGAATCCATGTGTTCTGAAGCAGGAAGTGATTGAAAGTGAAACAAATGCCTATAAGTTTGCTAACTTGTGGATGAAATATATATCCTATGATGTGCATAAATTGAAGAAATAGTAATGTACCAGTGTTGAATTAAAATGAATTTCAAAATACACATCATGTCACATAGGAATGTACTTGCATTGATGTTAAACTGGGTCAGTTACTGTAGAAGTATTAGTATTTGTATGCAACATTAACTGAAGTTAGTTTTCAGTACTGGAAACAATATGTATTTCAGGTGGATGAATATTTCTGAGAATGATCTTGTGAAAAGTTGATTATAAATCCATATACATGAACATGAATGAATTTAGGGAGTGTATATAAGACACATATATTTCATATTTTGAAAAATCTGGAGAGTGTGTGTGTATATATATATATATATATATATATATATGTGTATATATATATATATATATATATATATATATATATATATATATATATATATATACAAAAAAACATACACAGACAATAAATTAGCAATCAAATTTATCATGAAATGTATATCCTCCACAGATGCAAAATTATTTCTTTTAGAACATGTATTTATGTATAATGTTGTTCTTCTAGGAAACACCTCCCTAGGTTAAATTTTCAGTTCCAACAGAGTTTAACAGGAGTGATCACTTCTCACAAATTGTATTTGCCAAATTATCCACCTCACAAAATGTAGGTGTGATACCAGGTAGTGTTCTATATGTGCATTTAAAAATACATGTGCTGAATAGGCTACAGAGAAAGGGAGATAGGTATTCACATATTTGTTAACATTAAAAACACATGGAGAACTATTTCAATTAAAAATTGACTAGATTTATAACACCTACAATTAATCATGCAAAAAACAAGTCCAACTATACACTATGATTCCTCTGAACTGCTTGTATTCCTATTCTGTTTGTGTTATTTTTCTCCATCATATTAGGAGTAGTAGTCAGAGTCTATTAGAGTATGCGTTAGTGTCAAGGATTCAGTATTTCGAATGGAAATATGGAAAATGACTCTAATTGGTATGCAAATATGTGCTACACAAAAATGTTCACACTCTCATCCAGAAGATTGCCTTGACATTACCTTAGTTCCAAGTAAGATACAATTAGAGGAGAAAAGTTAGAAAATCTGTAAATACATATCAGGAATAAAAAATGCTCAGGAGTTCACAAACTTGTAGGTGGTAGAGGAGTTTCCAAAAGTAAGGGACAGGGTAAACACTCCACAAACATTGAGCTCTGCTTGTGTAAAGACTTCTTGAGAAACTCTCTGAGGTTGGGCTCTTAAAATACATGTTGTTGTCACGAGCTTTAGCTTCCTTTGTTGTGTGACCATCAAATCTGGGTGTGCAAATATGTGACCTGAAGGACATTGTTTCTAATTTTCCAATGAAAATGAGGCAGCAGTGCTGAATACTCTTTTTGTAGTTAAACTATGGCCACTGGGGTGTAAGTGTCTCCCCGGGTTGACTGTGAAGCCATTTGGTCATGCTCCAATTTTCGTGGTGTTACTCCTTGGTGCACTGGGAGTTTGGTATTTGCTTCATGAAATACAAGGAGTTCAACTGGGACACAGTGCTGGAGGGAGTTCTGTCACGTGTGGAGGGACACAGTCTGCATGAGAATGCACCAACCAGGATTCTGTCCCACATAGGTTGCCCCTTTGTCCATAGCAACCTGATTCTGAACATTGCCCAGAAACCTATCCATATAACAAGATGCCTTTACATATAAGGGTCTGCTGGCTGTACCCTGTCAGTCACAAGGCAATTGGAAGCCAATGGCAGATCCACATGCCCCAACACACATGTTTTATCACACACCTTCACACCACTGCTCTAGGCCCACTAATGAACAGGCTCCAACATACTGTCATCACTGTTCTACACAATTTTCATGAAACCCAGTCAGTCAAGGCACTGTGAGATACACTCATGATCAGCAACAGGACATCCAAAAGTTTTCCAGTGCCACCTGGTCATGGGAATTTCAAAAGTTTCATGGTATTTATCAAGCCATTTTTTGAGGATAAATTTGGAGGCTCTGTGGGTTTCAATTCATTCAGGAACCATTAAATGTTGAAGAAGCTCATTTCAATGAAAGATCTTGAGAACACTCACAGGCAAGTCTTCTCAAAGAGTGGCCAAAAGGTCACATGAAGTCAGGCCTATTGAGTTCTACAATGTGAGGTCCATGTGTGTTTTGACTCTCAACTGTGGCTTTAAAGAATTTCAGAATAAAATCATGTGATATCCAGGCTGAGATTCCCAGTGCTCTGGGCAAAGCCACCCTGCACCTAGATCTCCCTGCACCACAATTAATACCTGAGATCTAGGTTGCATGGCCTAGTAAAATCCAAACACAATTCATGACAATACTTCTCTGATGTCCCTTCCAGAATTCCGTCTCTAAGGAGAATCATACCAGAGTTCAAGCCCAGGTGGACCCAGTCATCTGTTCCAAGCGCCAAACAAATTACCACAATTCAAAACAAAATGCTCCCACATGCCCCTTATCTTCTTCAATTTGAGGCCAAATGACTGTGGGGTTTAGATTCTTTATGTAAATTGGATTCATGTGAAAACCCAAGCACCTATGGGCTAAACTCTGCAGGGCTTTAAAGAACTCATTTGACCCAAAGGATCCCTATTTTCACTTGATGGATGTCAGGGCCATTAGAGAGGAAGGTGAGAGTCTTCATCCACAATAACTGCTCTTTTGGCCATTTTGGTTTTGGATGCACCCATGGGATCTTTCTTTAGATCCATCAGGTGCTGAGAATCTAAGCCACAGCCTCACACAGGGCCAAGAGGCTGATTCAGACACATCTCTTTCCAAAGCAATTAAGCAAACAGCAAAACACACACAGACATTATAAAGTGGCAATATATATGCCAATTGAAATTCATGATGAAATATATATCGTCCACAGATCCAAAAATATTAATTTTACTGAACATGGATTTATGAATAATGTTGCTCAACTAGAAAGGTTACCCTTAGGCTGAATTTTATGATCCAATAGCGTTTAGGAGGAGTGATCTCTTGTCATAATTTGTATCTGCCATGTCAGCCACCTCACAAGAATGTATATGTGATACCTTGTAGGATTCAATATGTTTATATAAAAATACATGTGATGAATAGGCTACAGAGAAAAGGATACAGGAATTCACATATTTATTAACTTTAAAAACACAAGGAGAACTATTTCAATTAAAAATTAACTAGATTTATAACACCCACCCTACATAATGCAAAAGGCAAGTCCAACTATACACCATGCCTCTTCTGAACTGCTTGTATTTCTATTGTGTTTGTATGCACTGTGGGTTTCAAGAACCATTAAATGTTGAGGAAGCTCATTTCAATGAAACTCTGGAGAACTCTCATAGGCAAGGCTTCCCAAAGAGTGGCCAAAAGGTTAGATATAGCCAGGCCCATTGAGGTCTACAATGTGAGGTCCATGTGTGTTTTGACTCTCAACTATGGCTACCAAGTCTTTAAGAATAAAATCATGGGATATCTTTGCTGAAATTCCCAGTGCTCTGTGGAAAGCCACCCTCGGCCTTGATCTTAGTTTCCAAGGGCGACTCTCATGCTTGACCTCTTAAAATATCACCACAATTCATGGCAATACTTCTCTGAGTTCAGTTCCAGAAGTCAGTCTCTAAGGGGAATCACACAAGAATTCAAGCCCAGGTGGACCCAGTCATCTCTTCCAACCGTCACACAAATGACCACAATTAATACCAAAACACTCTCACATGGCCCTCCTCTTCTTCTATAAAGGCACTCATCATAACATCTGGCTGGAGGTTTCCATGAGGGGCACAGCCCAAGACAGTGTCCCAAATAAGCTCCCTTGCCACTCATTTGCCTAAATTCAGGGTGGCTTGGACACCCTTCTTGTGCACCAGGAGTGATCTGAAAGGGTAAAATAAATTGAAATTAAAGTGTAAAAGTTGAAGTGTAAAAGACCGGGTTTTGTAAAGTTTCTAAGCTGCAAGACCTGAGTTAAAATGTAAAGGACCAGGTATTGTTAAGTTCCTATGCTACATGCAAAACCTGAAATTCCTGTAGCTTGTAGTACAATTCCGGACTGCCCAGTAAATATTCCCCCTGACCGCCTGGTTGTTTAATAACCTAGGACCCTGTGTGGCCTGGCACATAGGCATCGCAAGGCCTAAACCAATCTGTTTGAATGTGTACCTCGCTTTAGAACTCACCTATCACTCCCGCCTGACCTGTTCCTGCCAATGAATGAACTAATCATGTTTAGGAATTGTTGTTTGATTTTTCTGCGGTGTATGTTGATTTCTTAAAGGAGACTGTGGTATATGTAAAGTCCCGCCCTCCCCAAAAAGTGTACTTAAGCACTGCTCAACCCCTGCTCGGGGCTCTGGGCTGCTCTCCCTTCTTGAGTGAGCACGTAGCCCCAGCATGCTGGATTGGATCCTCAATGAACGCCTTTTTCTGTTGCATGAGCCGCGTTCTCTTGGTGGTCTCTTCCTCCGACGTTCACCGGACCCTTACATTTGGTGCGTTGGCCGGGAATCACGCAGCATAGGGCAACGACACGCCAACAGACCCCTCTGGAGGTAAGTAAGGCGCTTCTTTTCATTTTTCCTTGTGATCACTCAGAGATTTTTGTTCAGGTTCCATTTTTCCGTTTTTGGTTTGGGTTGGCAGAGTGGCTTCCAGTGGAGAACGTAAGTTCCCCCTGTCAGTGGTGGACAAACGTGTCCTAAAGCCACAGGCCATGTCCTTGCAAGGGATGCCTTGGAGGACTCAGGGAGTGACGGATGTGCTCTCATTAGGTGAGGAGGGACGAATGAGCCCACATTAGGTGACTCTGCTGGCAACCCATCATATCTTGCTGACTACTTTTTTCTCTCAGGTTGAATTCACTGTCTGTCTTTGTGGTCTAACCCATCAGGTTTTGCCAGTTACTAGGTTCTAATCTTTACTTCTGAACTCGTGTTAAATGTTAACTGTGTGTACATGTTTGTGTCACGTTTGTATTGTCCTTGTCTCTGTTTGAGAAACTCTCATTATGGGACAAAGCCATTCCATGCCTCTGTCCTTGAAGCCATTCCTGGTCCCTGCCTCCAATCCGACCCCTTCACCCAGGATCCTATCACTCAAACCTTCTACTCCTCCCCCTCTTCCCTCCATTCTCTCTGAGTCACAAGATTGTAGATCTTGGGGTTGTGAACAAACGGGAGCTGCATGATGGTCTTTGTGTGTCATTTTATCTGTGCTTCTGTTAAATGTGATGGCATTGTTTGGTCCGATGCAGAGTCCCGAGTTCCAACCTGCATTACATATGTGGAAGTTACTTTAGCTAAATTTTAAACTAATGCTTCTCCTGTGAGGGACCAAAAGTCAATAGAACCGCCAGTTTTTCTGTTCTCACCTTTTCACCTCTCTTAGCTGTGCTTCACAGAACTTTGATAAACTTTACTCCCCTTTGTTAAGCAAGATTACGGAAGCAGTGATTTCTTTTCTTCCCGTAGTTGGATTGAGCATGCCCACTGCAGAGGGAAATGTCTGGGGTCTAAGAACTTTGATATCTCACTTAAACTTTTCTCAAAACCCTGTCCTCATTATTAAATTTGCATTAATTGGCTTTGGGATGGGAACCAAGCCTTCAGTCATAAATTTTGACACCCCAGAGGGGACTTTAAATAAACCCCACTCTGCCCTCTTGGGGAAGCCTAGCACTCAAAACAACTGAAGCAGAGAATGAAATTTTTGGGAGCTGACTACTGCAAAGTTGGGAGACATAGACTATGCCTGGTGCCTGGGGTCAAAGCAAACCAGAGGAACTAATCCTGTAAGTAAATGGTGAGGCTAAGGGACTCCTAGCAGCTGCCAGATCCATTTTGCTGTGGGGAACTCCCTTATTCCTTACGTGCACTTTAAGGATTTCTCCACCTCTGTTTACTTAACAAAAGGGACAATGAATGCATTAATATGTTGATATTATAGATTGTTTCTTGGGGATGATCTAGGGTGAATGTGTATCTAGAAATGATTTTTTTATTTTAACCATCTGGTATCTAAATGGGTTTCTAAAGCATTGCACAATCTTACAGTTAAAAGTTGGGTTTAAACAATTGTTTAGTTTGATTTCAGGTAGTTCATGCTAGGAAACTTAAATACTTAGGGTAAAAAAAAAAAATAAAGAGTTTTAATTTTGAACTAGACAGCCTGAAAAAATTTCACTAGATATATCAGTGCATTAACTTGGGAAGAGATAATAAATTATGATATGGTATCTATTCCCATCAGTGTGTAAGATTTTAAAAAATGGTACTAAATTAAAACGTTGGTCTGGCTTATTGAAATGACATTAATTAGCAACAGTCTTGGAAATTTTTAAAGCTTAATTTCGGATACACATGGTAGCATGTGGTTCTTTTTAAAAATTTTTCAGCCAATTTAATTTAACTTAATACTATTAGAAACTTCATAACAAAGAAAGGGGCTTAATGATCCTATAGAAACTTCTTCTGATGGTGGCATTAATATTATCAAAAAATGATCCTATTTTCAGTTTTGTGTGAGCAAGTTTTTCTAGTGTAGAAAAATCTAAAGAAATAAAATTTTGAGAATTACATCTTAAACTTGCATCAAAATTTTCAACATCCAAACCTGGAAATTATGACTTATAGATAAATGCCTTAGGCGTGAGGTTTCTTCTCAGAATTCCAGTCTTTCCAGTTTTCCAGACCTCAGCCAGGACTTACTTTGATATGCAAATAAAAGAAGCCTGCAGCACTCAGCAGGAGACAGATAAAAAGAGTAAATGTGTCTTTTTACCTGAACTCAAACTAGACCTAACCAAAAAAGTATATAATATGGTATTTACTAATTACTGGCCAGTCATCATTTTTAGGACTCTTGCTTTTCTTAGATTCTGTAATTTTTTTTTTTTTGAGCTCATGATCTTGATTCTGCTGATGGGTTAATGTTTTCTGATCAGTTCTATTTTTGATCGACTCTGGAGTTTTCAGCATTGCAATGGAGATTTCACCTGAAAAAAGCTACAAGGCCTTTACTATTGTGTTATGTGTTACATTTGTGTTACGTGTTGTATGTTGGTATGTCTGTATGTGTGTATGTCCATATATCATGCAGGGATATGACAATTGACAGATGAGGAGCACTCATGAAAAATTTAAAAATGTATCCAAATGTCTTTGATTCACGTGATTCATATGTTTTAATTCAAATTGGGTAAACAGATAAAAATAAAGATGTCTTTAAAATTAGGCCAATAAGTTTTCTAGGTTTTCAAAAAGGCCCTAATAAAATGTAGATGTCTATAAAATAATCTGCTTAAATTCAGAAATTGAAAAGCATTGTATTGAAATGTGAACAGAAAGAGGTTAGTAGATGGAAAAGAGAAACTAAAAGGTTCTAGATATAGATATAATAGAGGAAAAACGTGTTTCTGGATAAGAGAGTCTATATGATTAAGTAATTAAAAGGGTTTAAGTAAATAATAAAAAAAGGTGTGTGTAACTTGGTTATATGTGTAAGTTTTGAGCAAGTAATCTTAAAAAATTAAACAGCTGGTAAAACAAGTACTGTTTTTATAAAATTGTGCCATGTTATTTCTTTAAAATCTAAACTTGTTTAATACAAAAACATCAATGTAATTGTGGTGTTAATGTGTTCATATCTTCCAGGTATACAAGTCTGTAAGGTAGAAGCTTGCAAAGACCATTGTATCAAGATGGTGTTCTAAGGTTGTATGGTAATTCTAGGCTTAAAAGAAAAACATGTTGGAGTGTTGGAGATTTATGTATATCATTTGTGTTCTATAATTGGACTTGTTATCAATAAGATATGTACAGTTCCATGTTACTTTTTACACTGAGATACAATCTAAAAGTATTTTTAACTTAATGAGAGCCAAATCTGTGAAGGTTTTATTGTAAACTCAAAGGTAATGCCCATTCATTTCCATGTGAAAACTGTTTTCTTCAGGCTTCACAAAGGGGTGGCCTGAGACAAAGACTTTCCTGATATTCAGGGCAACATAACAATAGGTAATCAAAAGGCCCAAAGCAGGGTTTCTCCACTGAGACTTTACTGGCTACACTGATATCTGAGTTTTCTGAGATGCTTGCCATTCCTTTCAGCTACCAGTACATGGCCATGTCACAGAGCTTGGAAGTGGTACATATATTTGACACAAAATCATGAGCCTATTCTGGAGAGTGGCCAGAATTCAGGAAGAAAACAGGAACGTAGGAAGATAGTTGGTGTTGCCCATTGATAAGGCAAGCCACACTCCATTCATAAATTGTGCCGGATGAATGCTGGGAAGTTTTCTCCTTGAGAGGATACACCCATTGAGGCATTATCTTTTCTAATGTCTACAACCACGAAAACAGTGGGATACACAGACCTAAAAACACTCGCCTTGTCAAAGGACTAACTAGAAACAGTCCACTCCAAACCAAACACACCCCCTTTCCTAACTATTCTCAGAACAAAAGAAAAAACCACAAACCCACACCCACAACCACAAAGGCACCTCCTTCCCCCAAGTGGGTCTGGACTATCCAGAGTGTCCTCTGACTGGAGGGCCATACTATGTTCCCCAAAAATGGTCTGTCCTGTCTCAGATCTGGACTCCTTGGTCAACTCTGTGAAGTTGTCAGGAGCCAGCAGTGAGCCTCTACCTGTTTTCTCCGGAAGGGCCCCTCTTCAGAATTTTTCTGGAATTTGGCCATTCTCACATAAGTAGGTACCACAAAAGACTGACTCTGTCCTTGGAAAATCCAAACAAGTGAGAACACTGGAACTGGTGCTGGGACTGGGCCTGGGTGCCTAGATTCCTGGAACCCAAATTTGGAGAGTTCCATCAACAAGGATGTGAGGTGAGGTCACTTCCTTTAGTAACTGAATGAGGTCACTGCCTTGGCAACCAATTTGTCCTAACATTTGCTTCCTAAGGTCTCATAACATGGAGGATGTCCCTACTTCCTGTGACACTTTCACAAGTTAGAATGGTAAAGAAACAATAGTCACCTGGGAACAGCTCTCCACACAGGCCTCTCCTCTACATTAAGAAGAGAGAATCTGATTCAGACACAACCCTTCATCCTGACCAGGCTGTCTGCCATGGAAGATGCCTTTTGCTCTCTCAGATCCTTCATAGCTGCCTACATCTTCTCCAGGGTTCATTTCTGCATGGAACTTTGAAGTTTTCAGCAGGTGGAAGATCCCCTGCATTCCTGTATTGTAAGACCAAATCTGTCCCTGCTTTTCTGAATACTTAGATTGAGGGAACAGTGTATGGTTAGGGTTAACAATATGTTCAATTAAAACCAAAATCCTCCCACATGGCCCTCATATTCTTCCATGTAGACATTCATCATAACCTCTGGCTGGAGGTTTCCATAAGGGGCGCAGCCCAAGACAGTGTCCAAAATAAGTTCCCTTTCCCCTCATTTTCCTAAAGTCAGGGTTTCCTGGACACCCTTCCTGTAAACCAGGATTGATCAAATAGGCCTGCCAGTAATACTGCTCTGTTTCTTCATTTTGAAGCCTACTGACTGTGAGGTATAGATTCTTTATGTGATTTGGAGTCATGTGAAAACCCAAGCACTGCTGCAGGGCTTTGAAGAACTCATTTGTCTCAAAGGATCCCTATACTTACTTGATGGAGGTCAGGAACCTAACAGAGGAAGCAAGAGACTTCATCCACAATGACTGATCTTTTTGCCATTTTGGTTTTGGATGCACACATGGGATCTTTCTTTAGATCCATCAGGTGCTGAAAATCAAAGCCACAGCCTCTCTCAGAGCCGAAAGGATGATTCAGACACATCCCTTTCCAAAGCAATTAAGCAAAGAGCCACAGGTGATGCTCATTCATTTCCAATTGAAAGCACTTTTCTTCAGGCTTCACAAACTGGTGGCCTGAGGAAAAGACCTTCCTGACATTCAGGTCAACAGAACAGTAGGTAAGCAAAAGGCACAAAGCAGGGTTTCTCTACTGAGACTTTACTGGTCACACTGATATCCGAGTTTTCAGAGATGCTCCCAATTCCCTTCATCTATCCAGTACATGGCCATGTCACAGAACTCGACAGAGGTCCATATCTTGGACAAAAAAAACATGAGCCTATTCTGGAGAGTGGCCAGAATTTAGGAAGAAAACAGGAACTAAGGAAAGAAGTAGGTGTTGTCCATATAAGGCAAGCCACAGTCCATTCATAAATTGGGAAGGATGTGTGCTGAGATGCTTTCTACTAGACAGGACACATCCATTGATGCATTCACTTTTCTAATATCTACAACCACGGAAAAAGTGGGATACACAAACATAGAAACACTCGCCAAGTCAAATGACTTACTAAAAACAGTCCACTCCAAACCAAACATACTGCCTTTCCTACCTATTCTCAGAACATGATAAAAAACCACAAAATCACACCCACACCCACAAAGGCACCTCCTTCCCCCAAGTAGGTCTGTGACTATCCAGAGTGTCCTCAGACTGATGGGCCTTACTCTGCTCCCTCGTAATGGACTGTCCTGTCTCAGATCAGGTCTCCTTTACCAACTCTGTAAAGTTTTCAGCATCAATCAGTGAGTCACTACCTGCTTTCTCAGGAAAGGCCCCTCTTCAGAGCTTTCCTGGCATTTAGCCATCCACACATCAGTATGTACCAAAGAGACTGACTCTGTCCTTGGTAAATCCAAACAAGTGAACCCACTGGGACTGGGACTGGGACTGGCTCTGAGTGCCTGGCTTCCTGGATCCCAAGTTCAGAGAGTTCCATCACCAAGGAAGTGAGGTAGGTCACTTCCTTCAGGAACTGAATGAGGTCACTACCTTGGTAACCACTTTATCCTAACATTTGCTTCCAAGGGTCCCACGAGAGAGAGGCTTCCCCTACTTCCTGTGTCACATTCACAAGATAGAATGGTATATCAACCATAGGCACATGTTAACAGCTCTCCACACAGACCTGGTTTGGTCCATCTTCTCTACTTTAAGAAAAGAGAGGCTTATTTAGACACATCGCTTCATCCTGACCAGGTATTTTACCAAGGAAGATTACTGTTGCTCTCTCAGGTCCTTCATAGCTGCCTACATCTTCTTCAGGGTTTATTTCTGCATGGAACTTGAGGTTCTCAACAGGTGGAAGATCCCCTACCTACCTGTATTATAACACCAACTCTGTCCCTGGTCTTTGTAAAGTTAAATTGAGGGAACAGTGCATGGTTAGGGTTAATAACATGTTCAATTTGGGTTAGGAATCATTCTGCGAGATGAATAATGGTATTGGGGACCTCCAATATTTACAAGCATATATAGGTGTAATATAAGTATGAATACAGAAATCTAGGAAAGATTTGAAACCCAGATGAACACTGGGCCCTTGATTGGGATACTTAGCTTTGAATTATTTCCGCAAAGTTGTCTCAAATAAATCGTTATACAATGGCATAGGACCTTGTACCTTGGATGACTGAATGAGGAAGAGATCCTCCAGACAAAAAGGGATAGTTCCAAAAGTTATTTAGATATAGGGTTTTGGTTAGAGAGTGAATGCAAATGTCAGCATATGTGAAGAGTCAGTCACAGTGATGAACTGGGGAAAATGTGTAGGAAAGCAGATATCAATAGAGACATTAGGAAATCAGGGAAAGTACAAAGTGAGTAATAGGATAAGACGTTTTTAACAGGGTTGAGTTTGAATATATAATCTTAGGAAGAAACAAATATGTAGTCACCAATAGGAATGATATTTGAGATCATTAGTTAATCAGGACATGGATGTTGTTAGTAATACATGCTCACATTAAATTTAGGCTTTGGTACAATCATAAGGGTGTCCGTTGTATTTTTTGTCAGGAATATTACTGTGATGAAATGTAAATGTATATCAGGTGACTACAGTATTTCTTCAAACATTTCTGAAAGCAACATTTTAAGACTTATAAATTAGTATTGGGGACACAAGTACGTGTACCCTGTGCCTATGATTATAAAGATGATGCCTTAATAGACAATACTGTAAATAAATAATATAACTTGATCAAACTTTAAATAATGGATTGAATTGGTATCTGAAAATATATAGGAAATCTTATATTGATATACATAAGTTCATTCTAACCAGTTATACATCTAATGGTAATTTTAGCATAATGGTTTATCATGAAGAGTGTGGGAGTTTTGCTTCAAAAATGATTATGGAAATCGAAAATAATGTGTTTGGAAATAATCTCATGAAAAGTACAGTCAAGAAACATGGAGGAATACATATATTCTGAAGCAGGAAGTAATTGCAAGTGAACCAAATGCGTACAGATTTGTTAACTTGTGGATGAAAAGTATTATCTTATAATGTCCATAAACTGAAGAAATAGTAATGTACCAGTGTTGAATAAAAATGAACTTCAAAATACACATCATGTCCCATAGGATTTTACTTGCATTGATGTTAAACTGGGTCAGTTACTGTACAAATATTAGGATTTGTAAGCACCTTTCACCGAAGTTAGTTTTCAGTACTGGGAAATAAATATGTATTTCATGTGGATGAATATTTCTGAGAATAATTTTGTGAAAATTTGATTATAAATCCACATATAGGAACATGAGTTAAATTAGTGAGTGTAAAATAAGACACATATATTTCATATTTTGAATAATCTGGAGAAAAAAATATATATAAAGATACAAACACAGACATTAAAATGTAGTAATATGTATGCCAATCAAAATTCATCATGAAATATATATCATCCTCATATCCAAAAATATTCTTTTTACTGAGCATGGATTTATGTATAATGCTGTTCATCTAGGAAATTCACCCATATGTTGAATTTTCAGTTCCATCAGTATTTAGGGGGAGTGATCTCTTCTCACAATTTGTATCTTCCTAAAACAGCAAGCTCACAAGAATGTACGTGTGATACCAGGTAGGATACTAAATATGCATAATAAATTTCATGAGATGAATAGGGTACAGAGAAAGGGAGACAGAAATGTACATATGTGTTAACTTTAAAAACTCATGGAGAAGTATTACAATGAAAAGTTGACTAGATTTATAACACATTCACTTGATAAAGCAGAAGGCAAGTCCTAGTATACACCATGCCTCCTATGAACGGCCTGTATTTCTATTCTGTTAGGTTTCTTTTTCTACATCATATTAAGATTAGTAGTCAGAGTCTAGTAGGGTATGGGTTAGTGACAGGGATTCAGTATTTCTAATGGAAAATAGGAAAATGAATCTAATGTGTATGCAAATATTTGCTAGACAAAAATCTTCCCACTGTCCTCCAAAACAATGCCTTGATATTTCCTTCGCCACAAGTAATACACAATTAGTGGAGAAGAGTTTGAAAGTCTGTGAATATATATCTGGAAAAGAAAATGCTCAGGAGTTCACAACCTTGGAGGTGGTAGTGGAATTTCCAAAAGTAAGGTACAGGGTAAACCCTCCACAAACATGGAACTCTGGTGGCCTAATGAGTTGTTGAGAAACTGCCTCTTTGTTTGGGCCCTTGAAAAATTTGTTGTTGTCAGGAGCTTTAGCTTCCTTTGTATTGAGACCATCAAACCTGGGTCGGCATCTATGTGACCTGGATGACATGGTTACTTATATGCTATTGAACATGAGGCAGAAGTTCTGAATTTTCCCTTTGTTAGTAAACTGAGGACACTGGGGTCTAAGTGTCTAACCATGTGATCTGTGAAGCCATTTGGTCATACTCCACTTTTCGTGGTGTTTCTTACTGCTGCACTGGGAGTTTGGTATTGGCTTCACGTAATACAAGGAGAAAAACTGGGACACAGTGCTAGAGGGAGTACTCTCACGTGTAGTGGATGAGGGTCTGCAGGAGAATGCACCAACCAGGCTTCTATCCCAAAAAGCTTGCACCCATGTCCATAGCAACCTGATTCTGAACATTGCCCTGAAACCTCTCCATATAACAAGGTCCCTTTACTTGTAAGGTTCTGCTGGCTGCACCATGTCATTCACAAGTCATTCGGAAACCAATGGCAGAACCACGTGTCGCCACGACAGATGTTTTATCATACACCTGCCCACCACTGCTCTGGGCCCACTAGTCAGCAGGCTCCAACTTTCTGGCATCTCTGTTCTCACCATTTTCATGAAACCCAGTCAATCAATGCAATGTCTGGTACACTCGTGATCAGCAACAGATATCCAAAGGTTCTCCAGTGCCACCTGTTCATGGGAATTTAAAAAATTCATGGTATTTATATAGCCAATTTTCAAGGATGAAGTTGGAGGCACTGTGGCTTTCAATTTATTCAGGAACCATGAAATGGTGAGGAAGATTATTTCAATTAAAGCTCAGGAGAACTCTCAGAGGCAAGGCTTCCCAAAGAGTGGCCAAAAGGTCACATTAAGCCAGGCCCATTGAGGTCTACAATTGAGGTCCATGTGTGTTTTGACTCTCAACAATGGCTGCCACGTCTTTCTGAATAAAGTCATGTGATATCCTGCCTGAGATTCCCAGTGCTCTTTGGAAAGCTATCCTGGGCCTAGATCTCAGTCTCCAAGGGCAACTCACATGTGTGGCCTCCTAAAATCCCAACACAATTCATGTCAATACTTCTCTGAGTTCATTTCCAGAACTCAGTCTCTAAGGGGAATCACTCCAGAGTTCAAGCCCATGTGGACCCAGTCATCTCTTCCAACTACCACACAAATGACCACAATTAAACCAAAACACTCCCACATGGCCCTCATCTTCTTCAATATAAACTCTCATCATAACCTCTTGCTGGAGGTTTCCATGAGGAGCGCAGCCTAAGACAGTGTCCAAAATAAGCTCATTTGCCCCTTATTTGCCTAAATTCAGGGTGGCCTGGAAACCCTTCCTGTGAATCAGGTGTGATCAAATAGGCCTGCCATTAATACTGCTCTACTTCTCCAATTTGAGGCCTACTCTCTGTGGGGCATAGATTCTTTATGTGAATTGCGGTCATGAGAAAACCCAAGCACCTATGGGCTACCCTCTGCAGGGCTTTGAAGAACCCATTTCAGTGAGTCTAGGAGTTGGACCAAAAGTTCTTTAGATATATTGGTTTTGTTAGAGAGTGAATGTAAATGTCAGCATATTTCAAGAGTCAGTCACAGTGATGAACTGGGGAAAATGTGTAGGAAATCAGATATCAATAGAGACATTAGGAAATCAGGCAAAGTACAAAGTGCGTGATAGGATGAGACATTTTTAACAGGGCTCAGTTTCAATATTTAATCTTAGGAAGAAACAAATATGTACTCACCAATAGGAATGATATTTGAGATCATTAGTTAATCAGCACATGGATGTTGTTAGTAATACATGCTCACTTTCAATATAGGCTTTGGTACAATCATAAGTGTGTCCGTTGCATTTTCTGTCAGGAATATTACTGTGATGAAATGTATATGTATATCAGGTGGCTAGAGTATTTCTTCCAATATTCTTAAAGCAATATTTTAAAGACTTATAAATTAGTATTTGGGATACAAATAGGTATACCACCGGTCTATGAATATAGAGATGATGCCTTAATAGACCATACTGTGAATAAATAATATAACTGGTTCAAACTTTAAATAATGGATTGAATTGATATCTGAAAATATATAGGAAATCTTATATTGATATACATAAATTCATTCTAACCAGTTATACATCTAATGGTAATATTAGCATTATGGTTTATCATGAAGAGTGTCTGAGTTTTGCTTCAAAAATGATTATGGAAATCAAAAATAATGTGTTTGGAAAGAATCTCATGAAAAGAACAGTCAAGAAACATGGAGGAATACATGTGTTCTGAAATAGGAAGTGATTGAAAGTGAACTAAATGCCTATAAATTTGTGAAATTGTGGATGAAAGAAATATCCTATTATGTCCATAAACTGCAGAAATAGTAATGTATCAGTGTTGAATAAAAATGAACTTCAAAATACACATCATGGTCCCATAGGTGTCTACTTGCATTGAGGTGAAACTGGGTCAGTCACTGTGGAAATATTACGATTTGTATGCACCATTCACTGAATTTAGTTTTCAGTACTAGGAAATAAATATGTATTTAAGGTGGATGAATATTTCTAAGAATTATTTTGTGAAAATTTGATTATAAATCCACATACACACACATGAGTAAATTTAGAAAGTGTATAATAAGACACATATATTTCATATTTTGGAAAATCTAAAGAGTAGATATCTATATCTATATAGATAGATAGATAGATAGATAGATAGATAGATAGATAGATACTCACATACACAGACATTAAAATGTAGCAATATATATGCCATTCGAAAATCATAATAAAATAGATATCATCCACGTATCCAAAAATATTCATTTTACTGAACATTTATTTATGCATAATATTGTTCATCTAGGAAATTCACCCATAGGTTGAATTTCCAGTTCCATCAGTATTTAGAGGGAGTGATCTCTTCTCACAATTTGTATCTTCCAAAATAAGCAAGCTCA